>NW_019154198.1:84928-108568 GCF_002288905.1 Enhydra lutris kenyoni
GAGCTGAAGGCAGTCGCTTAACCAACTGAGCCACCCAGGCGCCCTAAAATACCCTTAGTTCTAACCTAATAACTTGAGTCTCCAAGAAACCAAATTTTGGTAAAGGTTAAACTTCCAGGCCTCTTAACTCCCACACTTTATAACCTCGTTTTTATGGCTGTGTGTGTTGTTTGGTTTTGTGTTGATACTAAAATTTAGGTGAGATAAGAAACGGAGCAGGGAGGAACAAAGCTGGAGAGAAAGGATACTTTCAGAGAAATAGTAAATATTAAAAGCAAAAGCCAAACCCAAAATCTCTTCCATCTCATATGAGGCAGATTAGACTGGATTATAAAATTCATTCTTGAGGCGCCTGGGTGGCTCAGTTGTTAAGCATCTGCCTTTGGCTCAGGTCATGATCCCAGGGTCCTGGGATTGAGCCCTACGTCAGGTTCCTTGCAGGAAGCCTGCTTTCCCTCGCCCACTCCCCCTGCTTATGTTCCTGTTCTCACTGTCTCTCTCTGTCAAATACATTAAATCTTTAAAAAAAAAATTCATTTTTGGGGCATGTGGATGGCTCAGTGGGTTAAAGCCTCTGCCTTCTGCTCATGTCATGATTCCAGGATCCTGGGATCGAGCCCCGAGTTGGGCTTTCTGCTCAGCAGGGAGCCTGCTTCCCCGTTTCTCTCTGCCTGCCTCTCTGCCTACTTGTGATCTCTGCCTGTCAAATAAATAAAATCTCAAAAAAATTTTTTTAATTCATTCTTTCATTTATCCACTTGACAAATTTTTATTCATCTCCTATTGCATGCCAGGCATACAGAAGATGTTCAATAAATAAATGGAAATTGCTAGTTGCTTCCTTTCTTTCTCACCTTTCTCCCCACACGCTTGGATCAAACTGGCCACCAGGCTTCCTGCCTCCTTGCTGTTCTTGGGCTTTCTGGACCTCACCCAGCTCCGGACTCCCTCCGGTAGCGTGTTCAGAAACTGCTCCAGCACCAGCTGCTCCATCATCTGCTCCTTGGTGTGGGTCTCCGGCTGCAGCCATTGCCGGCAGAGCTCCTGGATTTGGCTCACAGCTTGGTGAGGCCCCGTCACTGAAAGATATTGAAAATCCCTAAACTTCTGATGAGAAACTTTCAGAACCCCTGGATTTCTTATGGGGATGGTTTCTGGATTCTCTTCTTGATCATGTAGACGGAAGAGCTGAGGATTCTTCAAGATATCCAAAACGTCTGTCATGTGCAGCATCTTTACAGCTTCAGGACAAAGGTACTCAAAAAGGCAGGTTGCTCCAGAACACACTTTGTGGAAGATGATGGGCAGAGCTGTATCATATGAAAAGAAGATACGGAAACCCAGGACCTGTAGAAATTATGTAGAGAGACTTACAAACAGCCTGCACAGTTAGACCTGGACAATGGGGTGGAGGTGATTTGGAGCAAAAGTAATTACTTCATTTCACACAACTGCCTAAATACACACTCACAGAAATTTGCACATCTCCAGATAAGATGCTACTTCAGCCCCATCCCAGATCTGAAAAATGCACAGGCACAGGCTTGAAGTATTTGAAATGGCATTGTAGGGAAAAGAGACTTGAACTCTAAACACAATGAACTGAATTAATTTGACGAACCACAGAAGAATTTCACTTCAAAAAACAAATGAGTTAAAATGATTTTATATTACACAGAATAAAGAGTCTTTTATAACATATACAACCTACAAAGGACTGCATTCATATGCAAAATATTTAAAGAACTCATACAAATCAGTAAGAAAAAGGGAGATAAAATAAGAGCAAAAAAGTTGGGGCACCTGGGTGGCTCAGTCATTAGGCGTCTGCCTTTGGCTGGGGTCGTGGTCCCGGGGTCCTGGGATCGAGCCCCACATCGGGCTCCCTGCTCCGCGGGAGGCCTGCTTCTCCCTCTCCCACTCCCCCTGCTTGTGTTCCCTCTCTTGCTCTCTCTCTGTCTAATAAATAAATAAAAATCTTTAAAAAAACGCAATAAAGTTAAAAGACTTGAACAGGTATTGCACAAAACAGAGCTACATGGCCAGTAGACATGAAATGGGGCTCAACTGAATTAGTTATCAGAGAAATAGGAATTAAAACAATAACGAGCTATCACTACACATCCTCCAGAACATTCTAATTGGAAAGAATCAGACAACAGTAAGTGTTTGAGAGGAGAAAGAACCACGGTAGAATAGTACATTCATACAAGGCTTCCGCTAATTTCCTCTTCCAGCCTCAATACAGATCACACAGCCGCCTTGCAGGCAGTAGGCCAGCTTCACGGGCATGCAGCCGGGGCAGTCATACCAGGCTCCATGCTCAGAAGGGCCTCAAGCTCGGTCTAAAGCTCTGCTGTTGCTATCTTGAGATTTTTCATACTTTAAAGAAGGGCCTCACATTTCATTTTGCATTAGGCCCTGCAAATTATGTAACCAGTCTGCCCAGCAAGAATATTATCGTTCCTCAAAATCTGGTGCCAATTAAACCGACGAAAAAGATATTTTTATTCTTTAACTTTGCATTTCCTTAAATTAACAATAAAGCTTACTGTATTTCTTCAGACGCACTGGCCCTTTACAAGTTACACCTATCCTTGCCTTCTTTCCAGTAGGGTGTTTCTGCCGCTGATTGCTAAAGACTGGATATAGAGAGACGCGGGGCCTGGGGGCGGAGCCTAGGGTCGGCAGGGGTGGGGCTTGGGCTGGAGACGGGGTCTGGGGCGGGGCCTGGCATGAGGGCGGGGCCGAGGCCGGCGGCCCAGGGAGGACATTGGCCTGAAGGTTGGGAGGACAGTCAACCGAGGAGGCCGAGGAACTGAGGCGCAGACGGGCGCGGAGAGAGCGGGGGAGGCCACTCCCGCGCTGCTGTTCCTCAGCTCCCGGGTCTCCACAGACCCCACGTCCGACGCGGGCCCCTTCCCTACCCCCACGGAAGGCGCCTCCCAACCCCCACCCCAGCCTCGACCGCCGCGGCGTCGCCCCTCAAGGACGCCCCTCAAGGACGCCCGCGCCGCCGCCCTGGGCTTCTCGCGCCCTCAGGCGTGCCTGCCCCTCGCCCTCGCGTCTCCTCCGACCACGTTCGGCCCGGAATGCCCGCGCGCCCCTCATGCGCTCGCCCCCACA
The DNA here is from genome assembly GCF_002288905.1 of Enhydra lutris kenyoni. NCBI lineage: Eukaryota > Metazoa > Chordata > Mammalia > Carnivora > Mustelidae > Enhydra > Enhydra lutris. The sequence continues at coordinate 88,055 of NW_019154198.1, forward strand.
CCCGCGCGCGCGCCTGCGCTCACCTCGCCCGCCCGGCGCCTCGCCTGACTAAACAGCTCGCGATCGGACTTCGCGCCCAAGCCGCGACGCATGCGTCCTGCCGCGCGTCTGCGCATGCGCTCTGCCGGGCTGCGCGAGCGGGCGTGTCGAAATCCCGGCCTCTCGTCGCTGGTTCCGCTGGGGGCGCTCGAGGCCGCGGCTGGACGGGGAGGAGCAGAGAGGGAAGAAGGCCCTGGCGCCGGCGTGGCCTTCCTCCCTGAGATGCTCTTATTCGCTGTTGGAAGAGTTAATACACGGTTTACATGTTGTTAAGTAAATAGTGTGCGATGAAAAGTCTTCCTCCCGCAGTGTGGGCACCACTACCAATTTTTTTTTTTAAAGATTTTATTTATTTATTTGACAGAGAGAGATCACAAGTAGACAGAGAGGCAGGGAGAGAGAGAGAGAGAGAGAGGGAAGCAGGCTCCCTGCCGAGCAGAGAGCCCGATGCGGGACTCAATCCGAGGACCCTGAGATCATGACCTGAGCCGAAGGCAGCGGCCTAACCCACTGAGCCACCCAGGCGCCCCCCACTACCAATTTTTTATGCCCATGAACTACACGGTAACCACAGCGATTAGTTTGTGTCCTTCCACGGGTTCTTCATGCGTGTATCTGCGTATATCCATGAGTAGTACACACACGTGTGCAGAGTGTACACACACGATATATTTTATACACGTATGTTCTCACACCTGTGTACATATCTCCAGTATAAATGAATCGTTTAAGATATAAAATTAATATTTTTATAAATACATGTTAAATATAATATATACATATGAAATATGATGTGTATGAAATATATAATTCTGTAATTATGCATTGTTATAATCGTAAGTTCACTATTGGACATAATTATATATTTGTATAAACGTAAGACGTAAGTTTAGGCCTGTGTGAATATTTGTATTCGCATGTCCTCCCACTTTTAGACAAAAGGTGGCACACTTTACACACTGTTCCATGTCCTGGTTTCTTTTTACTTACTTGTATACCTTGGAGAGCTTTCCATATCACTACAAGGAGAGTTTCCTCAGTTTTTGAACAGCTGTTTGGATGATCTTCTATGGAGGTGACCTCACTTATTTAATCAGTTCCTGACTGCAGGGGGCTGAATTGTGTCCAGTCCTTTTTCACTGAGTGCATACCCTTGACCATCAACAATTGTGCTGGCATGTAAATCTATAGGTGAGATAAATCCCCTGACACAGAATTGCTGAAGAAAAACACATATTGTAAGGGCCTATTTAACCAGAGCGACTCCATCTTGGTTAAAAGCCATTTTGTTGTTTGTGCAGTAAAACTTAAACTGACCCTGTCTCCCCCCCACCCCCACAGAGAAACTTACCTAGAAGCAAGTCTAGGAAACCAGTAAAATATGGTCAGCCAGTTCCTAATAACAGAGCCCAGAATACAAGGACAAGTCAGGCCAGGTGGAGACATCCAATCAGTAAAAGTACACCTACTGTCTCCCTAACCACCAAAAAATGTAAACTCCGCCTTTTGGGCGCCAAACTTCAGTGCCAGTTCTGACCAGAGTAATGGGTTAGTTCAAACAGCTACTATAGGGTAAATTGTAATTCAATTGGCCACCTGCGTGTGACCTAACATGACTATACAATGTTACAATCTCATTGGCCACCCATGTGTGGCCAGGCTTTTGCTCTGTAAAAGTTAGTCTGTGAGGCTGGGAGGGGTCGCACTCTTCGGAGGCGGCCCTGACCAGTCAGTTGATCCTTAAGCCTGTAAACTGGGGGTGGTCGCTCTCTTCAGAGATGGCCCTGGCCGATCAGCCTAATTTCTAATACTTATCATAAAATAAAGCTTTAAATAACTTTCACTTTGTCTCAGTCTCGTTTTGTTTAATAACGGACCTAACACATATGTGTCTTTTTTAGTTTCATTTCATTTCATTTCATTTTTAAGAGAAGAGAAGAGAGAGAATGGGACAGAGAGAGAACCCCAACCAGGGTCCATGCCCAACATGTGGAGCTTGATCTCACAACCCCAAGATCATGACCTGAGCCAAAATCAAGAGTTGGGTGCTTAATCAACTGAGCCACCCAGGTGCAGTAAGGCTTTATTTTTACATAATCTCTACACCCAACATGGGGTTCCAACTTACAATTCTGAGATCAAGAGTTGTGTGTCCCACCAACTGTGCTAGCCAGGTGCCCCTTGCACTTGTCTTTTTTTTTTTCCTATTTTATTGTATCTGGAGAAAATCCTAGGGAATCTACAAAATACTTTGAGGGGCGCCTGGGTGGCTCAGTGGGTTAAGCCTCTGCCTTGGGCTCAGGTCGTGATCTCGGGATCCTGGGATTGAGCCCCACATTGGGCTCTCTGCTCAGTGGAGAACCTGCTTCCCCCGCCTCTCTGCCTACTTGTGATCTCTCTGTCAAATAAATAAATAAAATCTTTAAAAAAAAAAAAAAAGGAAACCAAAATACTTTGAAAAATAATTGAGTTTTTTACTTTCTTTTTCTTTAATTTAATTTTATTTTTTCAGTGTCATTTTGATAGATATTTCTAAGTTGCCTTTCATTAACACTACTGCATCTTAGACCCCCTCCAACCTATGTGAGCATGTCTGTCCAGGGCTCTTCTCAGGTGAGAGAGGGAAGCTCTGACTGAACCAAGGCTGAGACAGAGCCCTGCCTTGCCCAGGAAGGCCAGAATGTCATGACCAGGCTGCATCTCCACAGGCCTAGAGGAACCAAGGAACTGATGAATCTAGTGATTATTTTAAATACGTCATTGACTTTGTGGATATCAGGAAACTGACACTAAAGTTTATATGAGAAGCAAAAAATCCAGAATGACCAATAAAATATTGAAAGAGAAAAACAAGGGTGCCTGGGTGGCTCAGTGGGTTCAGCATCTGCCTTCAGCTCAGGTCATGATCTTAGATCCTGGGATCAAGCTCCGCATCGGGATCCCTGCTCAGCGGGGAGCTTGTTTCTCCCCCTCCCCCTATCCCTTCTCCATTTCATGCTCTCTCTCTCTCATAAATAAATAAATAATCTTAAAAATGAAAAAAAGAAAAACAGAGTCAGAGGATTTCAGGACTTAACACTAGCCGACTTTCAAAACTTAACAGGCGAGCGCTCACTTTGGCAGCACGTATACTAAAATTGGAATGATACAGAGAAGATCAGCATAGCCCCTGTGCAAGAATGAAATGCAAATTCATGAAATGGTCCATATTTTTCAGAGGACCTCCTTCAAAAATCAATAAAAATAGGTCAATGCTTTGTGAATTATATTTCAATATGACATATCATAGTGAAACTCTCAAATGTCAGAGACAAAGAGAAAATCCTGAAAGCAGCTCAGGGATAAGAGGTCTGTATCCTACAGTGGTAGAAACATTAGATTGGCAGAAGACCTATCCACAGAGACCTGGCAGGCCAGAAAGGATAGGCACCATATATTTAGGGTGCTAAATGAGAAAAATATACAGCCAAGAATACTTATCCAGCTAGGATGTCATTCAAAATGGAAGGCAAGATGAAAAGTGTCCAGGACAAACAGAACATACAAGAATTTGTGATAACCAAACCAGCCCAAAAAGAAATATTAAATATTAAAAGGGATCCTTTAAGCAAAAAGAGAGCCCCAAAGCAACATAGACCATAAAGGAACAGAGACAATATACAGAAACAGTGACTTTACAGGTAATACAATGGCAATAAATTAATATTGTTCAATAGGAATGTAAATGGGCTCAATGCTTCAAACAAAAGACACATGGTATCAGACTGGAAAAAACAACAAAAAAACAAGACCCATCAGCATGCTGTCTGCAAGAGACTCATTTTTTTTTAAAGATTTTTATTTATTTATTTGACAGAGAGAGATCACAAGTAGGCAGAGAGGCAGGCAGAGAGAGAGGAAGGGAAACGGGCTCCCCGCTGAGCAGAGAGCCCGATGCGGGGCTCGATCCCAGGACCCCGGGATCACGACCAGAGCTGAAGGCAAAGGCTTAACCCACTGAGCCACCCAGGCGCCCCAAGAGACTCATTTTAGACCCAAAGACCCCTCCATATTGAAAGGGAGGGGGTGAAAAACTATTTACCATGTTAATGGACATCAAAAAAAAGCTGAGGTGGCAATCCTTATATCAGACAAATTAGATTTTAAACCAGAAACTGTAATAAGAGATGATGAAGAACACTATATCATAATTTAAGGTCTATTCAACAAGAAGACCTAACAACTGTGAATATTTGTACCCCTAACATGGGAGCAGACAATTACATAAGATAATAAATAACAAAATTTAAAGAAACACATTGATAATAATTCAATAATAGTAGGGGACTTTAACATCCCACTCACTGCAATTGACAGATCACCTAAGCAGAAGATCAACAAGGAAACAAGGGCTTTGAATGATGCACTGGACCAGATGGACTTTATAGATATACTCAGAACATTCCATCCCAAAGCAACAGAATACACATTCTTCAGTACTACATAGAATATTCTCCAGAATAGATTACATCCTGTGTCACTAATCAGGGCTCCACTAGTACTAAAAGGCTGGTATCATTCCCTGCATATTTTCAGACCACAATGCTTTGAAATTTGAACTCAATCACAAAAGAAATTTGGAAAGAACCCAAATACATGGAGAGTAAAGAGTATCCTACTAAAGAATGAATGGGTCAATCAGGAAATTAAAGAAGAAAAAATATTCATAGAAACAAATGAAAATGAAAACACAACTGTTTAAAATCTTTGGAATGCAGGAAACATGGTCCTAAGAGGGAAGTATATAGCAGCACAAGCCTTTCTCAAGAAACAAGAAAGGTCTCAAGCACACAATCTAACCTTACATCTAAAAGAGTTGGAGAAAGAACAGCAAATAAAGCCCATATCCAGCAGGAGAAGAGAAATGATAAGATTAGAGCAGAAATCAATAAAATAGAAACCAAAAGAACAGTAGAACAGATCAATGGAACAAGGAGCAGCTGGTTCTTTGAAAAAATTAATAAACCTGTTAAACACCTGGCCAGACTTAGCAAAAAAGGAAAGGACCCAAATAAATAAAATCATGAATGAAAGAGGAGAGATCACAACCAACACCAAAGAAATACAAACAATTATAAGAATATATTATGAGCAACTATACTCCAGCAAATTAGGCAATCTGGAAGAAATAGATGCATTCCTAGAGACGTATAAATTATGAAAACTGAAACAAGAAGAAATTGAAAACATGAGCAAACCCAAAACCAGCGAGGAAATTGAAGCAATCATCAAAAATCTCCCAACAAGTAAGAGCCCAGGGCTGGATGTCTTCCCAGGAGAATTCTACTAAACATTTAAAGAAGAATTAATACCCATTCTTCTGAAGCTGTTTTAAAAAAATCAAAATGGAAGGAAACTTCCAAACTCTATTAGGCCAGCATTACCTTGACCCCAAGACCAGACAAAGAATCCACCAAAAAGAATTACAGACCAATATCCCTGATGAACACAGATGCCAAAATTCTCACCAAAATGCTAGCCAATAGGATCCAACAGTACATTGAAAGGATTATTCACCAGGACCAAATGGGATTTATTTCTAGGATGCAAGGGTGGTTCAACATCCACAAATCAATCAAAGTGATACACCACGTAAATAAAAGAAAGAACAAGAAACATATGATCCTCCTAACAGCTGCAGAAAAAGCACTTGACAAAGTGCAGCCTCCTTTCTTGATCAAAACTCCTCACAGTGTAGGGATAGAGGGAACATACCTCAATATCATCAAAGCAATCTATGAAAAGCCCACAACAAATATCATTCTCAATGGGATAAAACTGAGAGCTTTTTCCCTAAAGTCAGGAACATGACAAGGATGTCCACTATCACCACTGCTGTTCAACATAGAAGTCCTAGCCTCAGCAATCAGACAACAAAAAGAAATAAAAGGCATCCAAATCAAGAAAGGAAGTCAAACTGTCACTCTTTGCAGATGACATGATACTTTATGTGGAAAACCCAAAAAACTCCAACCCAAAATGGCTAGAATTCATACAGGAATTCAGCAAAGTGAGAGGATACAAAATCAATGCACAGAAATCAGTTGCATTTCTATACACTAACAATGAGACAGAAGAAAGAGAAATTAAGGACTTGATTCCATTTACAATTGTACTCCAAACCATAAAATACCTAGAAATAAACCTAACCAAGGAGACAAAGTATCTGTACTCAGAAGACTATAGAACATGCATGGAAGAAATTGAGGAAGACATGAAGAAATGGAAAAACATTCTGTGCTCATGGATTGGAAGGACAAATATTGTTAAAATGTCCATGCTACCTAGAGCAATCTATATATTCAATGCAATCTCTATCAACTTTTTTCAGAGCTGGAGTAAATAATCCTAAAATTTTATGGAACCAGAAAAGACCCCAAATAGCCAAAGGAATGTTGAAAAAGAAAACCAAAGCTGGGGGTACCACAATGCCTGAGTTTAAGCTCTATCACAAAGCTGTCATCATCAAGACAGCATGGTACTGGCATAAAAACAGACACATAGATCAGTGAACAGAATAGAAAGCCCAGAAATGGACCCACAACTCCATGGTCAACTAATCTTTGACAAAACAGGAAAGAATATCCAGTGGAAAAAACCATCTCTTCAATAAGTGGTGTTCGAAAACTAGACAGCCACATGCAGAATGAAATTGGGCCACTCTCTTACATTTTTATATACAAAAATAGACTGAAAATGGATGAAAGACCTAAATGTGAAGCAGGAATCCATCAAAATCCTAGAGGTGGACAAGAGCAGCAACCTCTGTGACCTTGGCTACAGCAGCTTCTGGCTAGACAGGTCTCCAAAGGCAAGGAAACAAAGGCAAAAGTGAACTATTGGGACTTCATCAAGATAAAAGCTTTTGCACAGCAAAGGAAATAGTCAACAAAACCAAAAGACAGCTGACAGAATGGGAGAAGAAATTTGCAAATGACATATCAGATAAAGGGCTAATATCCAAAATCTATAAAGAACTTATCAAACTCAGCACCCAGGAACAAATAATTCAATCAAGAAATGGGCAGAAGGGCACCTGGGTTGTTTAGTTGTTAAGCCTCTGCCTTCTGCTTAGGTCATGATCCCAGGGTCCTGCGACCGAGCCCCACATTGGGCTCCCTGCTCAGGGGGAGGCCTGCTTCTCCCTCTCACAGTCTCCCTGCTTGTGTTCACTCCTTCACTGTCTCTCTCTCTCTCTGTCAAATAAATAGATAAAATCTTAAAAAAAAAAAAAAAAGGAAGGAAGGAAAGAAAAGAAACGGGCAGACTATGTGAAATATGTGAACAGACATTTCTTCAGAGAAGACAACCAAATGGCCAACGGACACATGCAAAAGTGCTCCACATCACTTGGCATCTGGGAAATACAAATCACAACCACAGCGAGATCCCACCTCACACCAGTCAGAATGGCTAAAATTAACAAGGCAGGAAATGACAGATGCTGGCGAGGATGCAGAGAAAGGGGAGCCTCCTACACTGTTGGTGGGAATGCAAACTGGTGCAGCCACTCTGGAAAACAGCATGGAGGTTCCTCAAAAAGTTGAAAATAGAGCTACGCTACAACCCAGCAATCGCACTACTGGGTATTTATCCTAAAGATACAAATGTAGTGATCTGAAGGGGCACGTGCATCCCAGTGTTTATAGCAGCAATGTCCACAATAGCCAAACTATGGAAAGAGCCCAGATGTCCACCAAAAGATGAATGGATAAAGATGTAGTGTATAGATACAATGGAATGCTACTCAGGTATCAACAACAACAACAAAAAATTGAAACATTGCCATTTACAACGACATGGATGGAACTAGAGGGTATTATGCTGAGCACAATAAGTCAACCAGAGAAAGACAATTTTCATATGATCTTCCTGACGTGAGGAATTTAAGGAACAAAACAGGATCATAGGGAAGGGAAGGAAGAGTGATGGAATGAGCACTGGGTTTTTACATAAGACTGATGAATCGCTGACCTCTACCTCTGAAATCAATAATACATTATATGTTAATTAACTGAATTTAAATTTTAAAAAGATTAATAAAAAACAAAAACAAAAAAAAAACCCCAAACTTAACTGGTGAGAAAATTAATGCAGGGAAACCTCACTAAGATGGAGTTGGGAGACCACAAGGGGGTGCTCTCACTCCGTACCAGTCTAAATCAAGACTCCTCAGTGACAAGCCCTGGAAGAAAGCAGCACCGGGAAGAATCAATTACAGGCCAGAACAGGAAAAGATGGAAGCCGCATCTTCTAGGAGAAACCGACCACCCTGCAACCCAGCCAGTGAAAAACCAACACCACCCTGAACCCCTGCTTTTTACCAATGGACTTTCATTCTAAACAATCCCTCCCAAATTCTCCTTCTCCATAAAAAAAGTTCCTCTCCTTTGTTTGTTGGACCAGCCTAGGCTTTTTGAAGCATCTTGCTGGTCCCAAAATGCTATTCTCTGTTATTCCCAAGTCAGAAAGAACTTTTCAGCCAGTAAAACGACACTAAGTTATTAAATATAGGGATTACATAGATTAAAAAGTTCTCCTTGACCCTCTGATGATCGCAGCTGGGGCTGAACATCTAAACCAACAAAGACAGATTCACGGAAGACCTTACAAGTGCAATGTAAGTTTGACGTGACCTGAGAAACTTCATGAGAAAACGAACCCTGAAAGAGACAGACTTGAGTATTCTTCACTAAGTTTGGTGAAGAGTGGACGCTACTGGGTAAGGAGTAAGAGGGAATTGTAATAAACCATAGCAACGCCTGCTTGTTGAATTCTTCTTGAAGTCTCTGTGTCTTCGGAGATAAAGATGATCCTTCCCTCCTGGTATATGGAGGGCAACGCTCACATGACAGTTTTAGAACGTGTTTCAGGGAAGAGGTGGGGGATGTTACAGTGATCTTGCTTCCAGTGTTTTCTCACACTCTCTGAGCTCCAATATGCCAAAGGGTCATATTTAAAAGTATGTTATCCTGTACCCCATCACATAACAAGTGATTAAATAGTGTTTAACCTCCCCACCACAGGGACATTATGTGCCGCCTACAGTTTTACTGTTGTTAGTGGATAAGGATCAGGAAGGTCTTTCTCCACCTCCTTTCCTGAACCCCAGCTATCCTGGATCATTGTAACTGTGGCTGGGTCTTCGTCTACCCTCAGGTATCAGGTTTCTTGACTTAGTGCGCCTCCGCCATGATTCCAACCCCCGGGTCTCAGCCAGGACTTACAAAAACAGGTATATTATGGTTGAAGGGAACATAAGATCAGGGAACTTCAAACTTCACAGCAGCAGAGCCACAGAAGCCTAGATTGCTGGTTTGGGGTGGCTGGTGGTAGAGCTGAGCATCACATGGTCATCACTCATATAATTGTGACCCTCAGGCTCCAAGAGAGCTTCCTCCCACTGTGAAGAATTCAAATCACAAAAAATAACACAACTGCTAAGGTCAAGAAATAGTGGAGCATCTGAGTGCCTCAGTCGGTTAAGTGAATGCCTTCAACTCAGGTCATGATCCCACAGTCCGCGGGATTGAGCCCCACATCAGGTTCCTTGCTCAGTGGGGAGCCTGCTTCTCCCTCTCCCACTCCCCCTGCCTGTGCTCTCTCTCTCTCTCTCTCTCTCTGTGTCAAATAAATACATAAAATCTTTAAAATAAAAAAAGGATAAAGGAATAGTGAATTAACTTGACAGGGATTATCATTTCAAGACATATGCAATCATAAAACATATTGTACATTTTAGAATGTACAATTTTATTCACCAATGACACTTCAAAAGATGAAATAAGTTAAATTTGTTTTAGCTTGGGGGAGACAAAAAGGCACACTTACACCACACCGACCATTGCCACACCCTGACCCACCTCACCACCAAACAAGGAGACCCCTTTAGGAACGCCCAAAGACTCATACCTAGAGTGGATTAAAAATGGAGACCTGGGAGCGCCTGGGAGGCTCACTCCACTGAACATCTGAGTTCAACTCAGGTCAAGATCAGGGGTTCTGTGATGGAAACCCTCATCCTGCTGAGAGAAGCAAGAAGACTGCTTCTCCCTCTTTCTCACCCTCTACCCCTTCCCCTGCAACTGCTCTTTCTCTCTCAAATAAATTATTTTCCTGCACACCAGGAAAAAATATAACACAAACACATATTATAAAAAACAAAACATAATCTGTTGAACCCTGAGGACGCCCACCCGTCGGCCACAAAGCCGGCTGCAGACGCACTGCGGGAAACTCGCAGACACGCAACACACTCAGGCCAGCAGGTGTCTCTGGGAGGCCGGGACACCCTCCTCGCACACGAGGCACGGACACGCATGCGCACACCACCGGGGACCCACCCATCTGCAGACACACAGCCAGGACACTCGAGGTCCCCCTGCGGACGCGCACACGGCCTCTGCGTGACACCCAGAGCCCACGCTCAGCCCCACGGGTGGACTCGCCCCCGCCGGGGTCCCCTCCTGGAGGCACACACCGGCCACGCTCCCATCCCCCAGCCCCAGCCGAGCATGCGCACACAGACTCGCGGGAGGCTCCTTTGCAAGCGTCCTTCTCGACCGCGAAAGTTCAGACACGTCCATGTCAGGATCCCCCCGCCCCCCCGCCCTGGCTTCTCTCTCCGAGGCTTCCTGGGGACGGGGTGTCTTTGGGGACCCCACCGGTCCAGGAGACGCCATCCCCTGCCCCAGTCTGACTTCAGGGCGCCCCCAGATTCCTTCTCCTGTGTCCCAGCTGGCCAAGTGGGCCACTGTCTCCCCTGCGCCCCAGTTGACCTGTCCACAGTCCCGGAGGCCCCCGAAGAGCCTCCACCTGCGCCATCAGACTGCCATGAGCCCTGGGCTGACCCTCCCGCCTCTAGGAGCCCTCGGCACCCGTCCCCAGGTGCCCAGACCCTCGGGCCCGTCCTGGAGCGATCCCGGAGGGTCCCCTCTCCTGGGCCGGTCCCATCCTCCCCTGTCCCCCGCAGTCTGCTCCCCTGCACTCGGCCTGGACAAATCCTGGGTGCTGGAGCCGCTAAGCTTTTCTCGGGTACAGAGAAGGGCTGCCCACCCGCGCAGGCGACAGACACCCGGGTCGTGGGCCGGACGCTGAGGCACGTGTGCACCCTGGTCTCAGCTTCGCCTCAGCACTGCCTCTTGTCCCCGCAGCCCCAAAGGCCATCCCGTCTCTGCTCTGTCCTGGGGCCCATCTCCTGGGACCCTGCCTGTGGGGCCACTGAGTCCTACAGCCCCAACCCCTGAGGCGGGGCCCCGCGCCCCCATTAGCAGTGCCATGGGCCCTCTGGGAGGGGCAGGTGCCTGCCGAGCTCTGGGCCGGGTCTGATTTAGGGAACATTCCCGTCTGGCTGCTCTCCTCCACTCTGCTCTGCTCTCTGGCTTGCGGGGGCCAGGAGGGCTGGCTCAGGGCATCTCCCAGGAGCTGGGGCCCGGCGGGCTCACCACCCGGGCCCAGGAACCCCGCTGCACAAAGACAACACCAAGGACGCGGCCTCACACACGCCTCTCCCCTCTCCCCACCCCGCACACGCGTAGGCGCACATCTAAGACACGACAATGGCCCAGGAGACAGTGTGTGAGCACAGGACCCAAGGACAGAGGACGCTCGCGTTCATCATTAAACAGCCTGAGACAGAGTTTGGGAGGCTGAGGTGCCTACAACTTTATTGTTATTAGGGGCTGAGGGTTGGGGGGTGGGGTGGCCTCTCCCTCCACCCTCTCTCTGGCCCCCAACTGCCCCGCCCCACGGGCCCGGCTGCCAGGGTCACAGAGGAGTCTCCCCTTCCCCCCACACCCAACCCCACACCCCTGATTCTGCCCCTATACTGCCCACACACCCAGGAAACCTCTAGCACAAGCCAGGCCCTGGGCCCGGGCCAGGCCTTGCAGGGACAGCAGGCAAAGCTCCGTGGCCAGGGGATGTCCGTGGGCCACAGACATGGTGTTCCAGAGCAACAGGGGTCCAGGTGCCTGGCTGCGGGGATCCTGGTGGCTGGGCTGTGGGGGTGGGGCACACGCGGGAGCCACAGACGCACCACGACCCCCAGGTGTCCTCCGAGCCCCTAAGGGACAGGCCCCTGCACACACGCACGCACCCACACGCACAGACACACGTGTTCCTGGTTGACTGGCGTGCTTTCCAGAACTCTGACTCTCTCCCTCTGCCTGGGAGGCCTACCGGGCACGCGGATACCCTCGGGTCAGTGCACACACACACATGTGCAGTTCCACACGCACCAACTCAGCAGACTTGTGGCACACACAGGCGCGCGCGCGCACACACACACACACACACACACACACACACACACAGACCCACGTGTCTGTGGATGCCCATTCCGAAACTCCAAGTCCCCCTCTGGGACATGCAGACGCCCTGCCCTCTCTCCCTGACACCCAGGGCCCGTCCCCCACCCCCACCTACACCCCCGTGTCCCTGGGAGCCCCTTCCTGGCTGTGCACCCTGGGCTGTCTCCCAGCCCCCACACCGGGCAGGCAGGCCGCGCGCACAGACTCACTGGAGGCGCCAAGGCTGGGTTGCAGGTGACCTTCTCCTCCTCCAGTCTTCAGATGCGTCCTCCGTGGATGCCCCCAAAGGCAGCATGCCTCCCCTTCCCGGCCCAGACAGCCACTCCAGTCTCTAACCCCCGCCCCACCCCCCCTACCTTTCCCCAGGGCTCTCCCCTAAGTTCCTTCTCCTGGGCCCCAGCAGCCAAGTCCATCCCTTTCCCCCTGACGCCTCAGTGGCCTGTGCAGTGTCCTGACCCCTCCAGGGTGCCTTCCTCCCCCCTCACAGTAGCATGCAGGGTGCCCCCAGCCATCCTCTCTGGGCTGCTCCGGGTGCTGTGTCGCCTTGGTCTTCTCTCCTGCAGGTGGCAGGAGGAATCCATGCAGCTCAGGGTGGCGGGCAGCTGGGAAGTGGCAGGGAAGTGCCAGCCGTCCTGGGGATGAGTCTCTGGTCCTCCACGGGGCTCCAGGCCGCAGCACCCACGGCAGGTGCACCTGGGCAGCGGGCTGCTGTCCCCCGCGAAAGCCCGCGGCTGTGCTGTGCTGCCCGGATCCCTCCGCCGCTGGGAGGGCAGCCCCTTCAGCCCTTCCCAAAGCGGCCTGGCAGTGCAGCTGATGGATTCCTACGGGGATCCTGACCCCCACCCCCACCCGCACCCCCATCTGGATCCCCATCTGGGACTCATCCAGAACCGGATCCCGCCGCCACCCGGCCAGCCCCACAACCCCAGATCCGCGGCCCAGCCCTGAGCAGAGCGCAGGGGTCCCGTCAGAGCATGGCAGCAGCCACAGACTGTCCTTCCCAGTCCCAGTCCCCGGTCTGACTTGGCTCTTGCTCTCCCGCTGGGCAGGGGCGGGGCGGGGCGGGCTGGCTCAGAGCCTCTCTGGTTGCCTGCCTAGGGCCCCCTCACCACAGCCCCAGAGACTGCCCTGGACAAAGAGTGTGTGAGAAGAACGTGCTCTCCCAGAGCTCAGGGACACTCAGGACCCCACCCCCACTGCCCCCATGTGCGCTCCCAGGGCCGGTGATCCAAACGGGGCCAGAGAAGGACCCAGGCGGGCGCCCTGGCCCTGAGGCCAGTGTGCTTGTGCTCACAGCGGGAGGGGAGGGGGGCGGGCAGAGGCCGCTTCCATTCCACCACCTCCTCTCTGGCCCCCACCTTCCCGGGAGCGCTGGCCGGGTGGCCGGGGTCTTCTTAGGGCGCCAGAGTAGGGGGCTCTCCCCCCACCCTTCCCCAAGACTCTGGCCCCCAGGCCTGGCAGGGGCCTTCCAAACACAGGCCCATCCCTGCCCCAGGAGGAGAAGCCAGGGTCGCAGCCCTTGTGCCTGCCAGCTGCGCTCTGGGGAGGGTCCAACCGCGCCCCGCTCCCGGCCCCGGGGTGCTGGCGTCCAGGGCTGGCCCTGCCCCAGCATCGCACACGCGCTGACTCCAGCACAGGGCGACTCTCTCGGGCACTCGCACACACAACAGCGCACCCTCAAAAGCTCAGAATCACCCCCTCGGGCTCACAGGCGTACACGTACGAATGAAGACCCACAGCCATCCACACATGTGCGGGAACACAGCCCCTGCTCAGACTCAGACACACACACACACACACACACACACACACACACACACACACGGCCTCCTTAGAAACACGCGTGTTCAGATAAAGATGGAGGCCCCCAGAAGGACGCGCTCAGTGCAGTGAACCTCAGAGACCCCTCGGCCACCCGTCCAGGCCTGAAGGCCTATTAGTAAATAGATCAGTCTCCCCACACACACACACGGGGGCCCAGGCTGGGTCCCAGCCCCCCACCTCCTGCTGGGCATTGCAGGTCACCATTATCTCCAGCTTTGGGGAGGGTCTCAGCCCTGACAGGTGTCTCTCTGCCTGTATTCATTCTCCCCTCCAGCCTGAGTGGTTGTTTATTCTTCCTTTATTGTCCTCTCAAAAGTGATAAAAGTGACACATCCTTACTACAATCACCCCAAGAAAAAATTGACAAGAGGAATCATTCTTTTAATGGCTCCACCAAATCATAGCAGCCTAACTGGCAAGTCTGTGGGAGAGACACTCTCTCTCTCCTAGGTTGGGACTCTGGGGCCTGTAGCTGTGGCTCTGGGTTTGTAGAGGACGCTCCTATTTGCTAAAAGAAGGACAAGGCAATGATTTGCAGAGAGGACCAGAGATGAGAGATGTGCATGTGGTCCTGTCCGCGTCATGTTCTCCATTCCAGTCGCTAAAGTTAAAGATAACTTCAAGCAAGGAAGCTTCCCTAGTGTATGAGCTAATACATTCCTTTGTTGATGTTGGTTTCACTTAAGCTAGTGGGAGTTGGGTTCTTGTTACTTGCAACCAGGAATGTAGTGAGTATGTTGAGACACATTCTTCCCTTATCCAGGAGGAATCCCCTCTACTCCTCCCACCTCCACAGATGTCTCACAGACAAAAGCAACCACAAGAACAAGCGCCTGCCACAGGCAGGCAAGCCACCCAGCCCTACTCCTGAGATAATTTCCAGGAGGATACAGCCACACCCCTAAAGATGGCTCCCTCTTTTTTTTTTCCAAAGATTTTTATTTATCTGAGAGAGAGCTAGAAAGAGAGACCAAAAGCGGGGGGGGGGGGGGAGGAGAGCAGACTCCCTGCTGAGCTGGGAGCTCAACCTGGGGCTCGATCCCAGGGTGCTGGGATCCAGGATCAGGACCTGAGTCCAAGGCAGACACTTAACCGACTGAGTCACCCAGGCGCCCCGATGGTTCCCTCTTAAAGCCCCACCAGAGTCCTTGGAGATCCCCATCCAGGCTCTCTCTGTCCTCCCCCTTAGTCCAGTGCCGGGAAGGAAATGTGCTGGAGGTTGTGAAAGCAATCCAGAGAACCTAGGTCTGTCCTTCCTCCAAGCTGCTCTGGGAGCAAGCACAAAGTCACGCTCTGAACACAGAGGCACTCTCCACCTTCCGCATTCTGGCAAATTCTCCAGCGGTGATGCCAGCCACAGCCCCTCTTGAAGGCCTTAGAGTCCAGACCGCTCAAAAAGGAGGTGATATCTTACATTGTCCCACCACCAAGGCAAGGCTTCTCAAGCTGGGGGTTGTGCCATGTGTTGGTTAGCGAAATTGATTTAGAAGGTTATGACTGTTCAAGCGAAAGAGAATCGGTGTGTACACACAATAAGGGTAGGTAGTGTTGCATTAAACGTGTCCTTCACATAGGCACAAACACGCGTTAAGGCATACGTAGAAAATACACACATGTGTGTCGTACTGCAATACAGGGCATCTTTTACACCCTGGGTCATGGTCACAAAAGTTCGAGGGTTTATCTCTTCCTTCCCTAACCACTCCCACGGTCCACCCTCATTCATTTCAATTCATCAGCTGTTCAGAGCAGGGATCGGTCAACTTTCTTTGCCGAGGGTCTAAGAGCAAATATTTTAGGCTTTATGGAGCATCTGGTCTCTGCTGTGATCACTCGGCTTTGCACGGAAGCGGTCATAGAGGATAGTTGCCTAAGTGCCAATAAAACTTTATTTACAAACACGGGCTGGGTTGGCCCTGGTTTGCCCACCTCCAATCTAGAGTCTCATTCCATGCCCGCTCCTGCCATAGGTAAAGCCAAGCTGCTCTCTGCCCAAAAGTGCAGTCCGAACAGAAATGTAAACAGCTCTACTTTTTAAAGATATATTTCGTGAAAATTCGAATGCTATGAATTTGAAAGCATAGAATATATAAAAAATAGCAGTACTGTCTAGATTGATGTGCAAAATTTGAAATAATCTTTAAAACAAAATCTTTCCTGAGCCTCATTTTCTCAGCCATGACATGGGATGGCATCAGTTCCTATTTTATAAGGCTCCGGAGAGGATTCCGGGGGGCCGGGTAACGTAAAGTGCTCAGCGTCACACATGGCGGGTGAGGTGCTCAGGAAATGTCAGCCTGTGTCGGTAGCATTATCAGCGAATGACTGGCTCTTCTGGCCCGGACAGAAGGGAGTGTCTTGTGGGCACGACGCTGGCCGGCCCTGAGACATCAGAACCATCTGCGGGGGCAATGGTTGAGACTCTGAGACTTCAGAGCCCTTCGTGGAACACTACACTTGGCCGTGCTGCCCTCCGTCTCTGGCTCACTTTCTCGGGGCTGTGTTGCAGGAGGATTTTGATAAAAGATCCAAACCGGGGCCCACTCAGGACCTTCTGCAACAATGGGTATGTTCTCCACCCGCGCCGTCCGATTCGGCAACCGCTGGCGCGTTTGGCCACTGAATCCTGGCTGGGTGCAGCTGAGGAAACACTGTACGTTTTATTTATGTTTATTCATTTAAATGTAAATAATGACACACTGTTTAGTGGTTACTGTCGTGGACTATTCCTGAAATCCTTCTCAAATCTAATTAATTATGGTGCCGCTCCTGATATCTGAGGCGGGAACATTCCTTGTAGATGGATGTGTCTGATGCATCATATGGTTCGGAGGATTCTTAGCCTCTGTCTTCTCCCTGCGAGTGGCAGCAATAGGCTGGGACAA
Source organism: Enhydra lutris kenyoni (assembly GCF_002288905.1). Taxonomy (NCBI): domain Eukaryota; kingdom Metazoa; phylum Chordata; class Mammalia; order Carnivora; family Mustelidae; genus Enhydra; species Enhydra lutris. The sequence goes on from NW_019154198.1 coordinate 105,153, forward strand.
CCGGAAATAGCCCTAGGCACTCCCCAAACGTCTAGGGGAGCCACATAGTGCTGTCCGCTGAATGAGGACCGCTGGCCGGCTAGCGGCCCGCCGCAGGCGCAGTCCATCTCTGCTCACAAAGTTGGCGTCATCGTGACTTCTCCGGGGATTAGGAAGGTGTGGGTCCGGGCTGAAGGCTCCCCCACACGCGGAGCTCACTGTCTCTTTCTGGCGTGCACTTTCTGGTGGAGCGCCAGGGACGAGAGCCGCCTGAACGCCCTTCTGCATTTGGGGCACGGGTGCAGCTTCCCCGTGGTGTGGATTTTGCGGTGATTGATGAGTGTGGAGCCGTCGGTGAAAGCTTTCCCACACTCAGAGCACACGTACGGCTTCTGGCCGGCATGCATCCTCTGGTGTCTCTCGATGCTCGACTTACAGCGGAAGGCCTTCCCGCACCCCTCACACTGGTAGGTGTGAGTCTCTCTGTGGCCCTTCTGATGCTTGAGAAGGGCTGCCTTGCGCCGGAAGGTTCTCCCACACTCCTGGCACCGCTCCGAGGGCCCCAGCTGGTGAACCCTCCTGTGCTCCGACAGGTGGGAGCTATTTCGGAAGTACTTCCCACACTGGCCGCACTGGTAGGACTTCTCCTCCTGATGGATCCGATGGTGTTCAAAAAGATGCGAGTTGCATCTGAAGGCTTTCCCACACACTTTGCAGTGGTACGGCTTCTCCCCCGTGTGGATTCTCTTGTGCTCCGTCAAGGAGGAGCTGCGGCCAAAGGATTTGTCACACTCGCTGCACTGGTACGGCTTCTCCCCTGTGTGCACCCTCCGGTGACGAGTGAGCTTTGTGCTCTGCTTGAAGGTTTTCCCACACTCCTCACACTTGAAGGGCTTCTCTCCCGTGTGGGTCCTGTAGTGGCTGCTCAGCGTGGAACTGCTGTTGAAGGCTTTCCCACACTCCTTACACTTGTAGGGCCTCTCGCCGGTGTGAATCCTATAATGCGTGAAGAAGTAGGAGCTATGCCGGAAGGACTTCCCACATTCATCACATTTGTGGGGTTTCTCTCCTGTGTGGATCCGCTCGTGCTCAATGAGGTGGAGGGTCTGGTTGAAAGTTTTCCCACATTCTTTACATTTAAAGTGTGGCTTCCCCCGTTGGATTTTTGGACGATTCTGCTTTGGGAAGCCTGGCACCCGGCTTTTCCCATGAATATCTTTTTTTAGGGTCTTCTTTTCTGGAGCGGTGCTCCGTGATGTCGTTGCTGGTGGTGGGTGGCTCAGGCATCTCTTCACCGCCGTGGACTCATGGTTTTGCTCTACAGGGAGAATTTTTTTGTCTGAGTCTGCAGCCAGGCTGGGGCCAGATTTTTGTGTGCTCCTCGGTAGCCTGGCCTCAGTTTCCAAAGTCCCTTCCATCCTAGCATTCTTTTGGGCCATTTCCTTTGCCTTCCCCAGGGATGGCCTCGTAGAGATGTCTGGCTTTGGAAATGTCGTGTTCGGTGTAAGCTGTGTCTTCTTGTCTGAAAGGGATTCAGAATGTAAATCTCTCTCTCTTTTTTAGCGCCATTGTCTATCTTTGGTTGAAAATGTTTTTGTCCGAGTATAAAATACATATAAAAAACTCACAAATATAAATGTCTGAAGTGATTAGAATTCACATCATGCCAGCAAAAAAGAAAAAAAATGGTGATTATGCGAGGGGATGAAGGTATTCTCTAAACTTATTGTCATAATCATTTCATAATATATATACATACCACATTATCATGTTATGCACCTTAAGCCTATATGTTATATCACAATAAGCTCACACAACTCTATCCTAATAAGGCTGGAAAAAGAAAAGACAGCCAGTTCAAATGAGGTGGAAATAAAGAGGGAAAAAGAATCAATGAGAGAAGGAGCTGGCACAGAAAAGAGAAAAAAAGAGATCCTGTATCAGAATAATTACTTAGAGATACAATTCAAGCAACACTTCAGAAATAAATCAAGAGCTCATCTCTGGATTGAAGGGACAGTGATACAGAATGTTCCATACTAAATGCAACTGTATTATAAGCTGTTTATAGTCCATGAACCCTGTGCGAGTTGGAAGCACGGTCAGTTCTTAATGTTCCCTTATCACTAAAATGATGTGTTTCTATCTGTAAGTAAGAGGAATAAAATTTTTTGGCGAGAATTCACAATGTGAGCACATTCACGAGTACAGCGCCGAGATTAAGATCAAGAAACAGAACCCTAGAAGCACTGTCCCTGACGCAAGCCCTCAGCCCACTCCCTCCAATGACCCTCTCCCTTTCGAAAAATCAAGACCCTGCCTTCCAATAGTGTAGAATGGCTTTGGCTCTTTTTGTACTTTATGCAAATGCAACCTTTTAGCGTACACCCTTTCGTGCCTGGCTTCTTTGTTCACTCAACTCTTCTATGAGAGTCATCTGGATTGTTGCTTGTAGTCACAAGTCGTTCATCCACCTTGCTTATAGGGCTCCACAGCACGACTATGCCACAATGTGTTTAACTATTTCATTGTTGATAGGCATTTAGGGAGGCCCCACTTTGGGACTATTAAGAACTGAGTTGCTATTAACATCCCGTGCTCAGTGGGGAGTCTGGGTCTCCCTCTCCCTCTGCCTGCTGGTCCCCCTGCTTGTGCTCTCGCTCTCTGTCAAATGAATAAAATCTTAAAAAAAAATTGAAACTGCAGAGGTGACGCTGGAATGAGGACAAGGCTTACTATTATTATTATTATTTTTTTAATGAAAACACCTGGTCACTATTTGGGATTCTTTTCTTTTTTTAAGATTTTATTTATTTATTTGACAGAGGGAGAGAGAGCACAAGGTGGGGGCGGAGCGGGGGGAAGCAGAGGGAGAGGGAGAAGCAGACTCCCAGGTAAGCAGAGAGCCACATACAGGCTTCAATCCCAAGACCCTGGGATCATGATCCCAGCTGAACACAGACGCCTAACTGACTGAGCCCCCCTGGCGCCCCTCTATTTGGGATTCTTACTAAATTCATGTATTGTCTTTATTTTTAAAGATCTGTTTACTTATGTTAGAGAGAGAGTGCTCAAGAGCACACAGAGGGGAGGGGCCGTGGGGGAAGGAGAGAGAAACTCTAAGCAGACTCCACGTTCAGCGTGGGGCTTGATCCCAGGACCAGTGACCATGACCTGAGCAAAACCAAAAGTCAGTTGCTTAACCGACTGAGCCACCCAGGCGCCCCTTAAATCCATGTATTTTCTTTTCTTTTTTTTTTTTTTTTAAAGATTTTATTTATTTGACAGAGAGAAATCACAAGTAGGCAGAGAGGCAGGCAGAGAGAGAGGGGGAAGCAGGCTCCCCGCGGAGCAGAGAGCCCGATGCGGGGCTCGATCCCAGAACCCTGGGATCATGACCCGAGCCGAAGGCAGAGGCTTTAACCCACTGAGCCACG
>NW_019154198.1:108668-299823 GCF_002288905.1 Enhydra lutris kenyoni
GATGCGGGGCTCGATCCCAGAACCCTGGGATCATGACCCGAGCCGAAGGCAGAGGCTTTAACCCACTGAGCCACCCAGGCGCCCCTAAATCCATGTATTTTCTTAAAGGAAAAGCTCTCTCGCTATTCTCCTATATTCTCCAGGTTCAGACGCTGATGGGGGGTAGTTGTGCTGCCCCAGAAACATGCTGTTGTTTCTCCAAGTCAACGGAGGGCTACTCAGCAGTGACGATCTTAAGGATTTAAGTCACGCGCCAAACCAGTCTTCACAGAACTGCTGCAAACGTCTTTCTAACCATGAACACGTCGACGCACACATACAAGGAGGAAAGTGAACAGGTGCTCGCCGAAGCAGTTGGCAAGAGCACTGGGGAGGGGACCGCGGGCAGAATAGCCAGACAGTGCAAAGGCCCCGAGTTAGGGTGTCAGGGGCTTGGCAGCCCGGCTCTGATACAGAGGATGTGGCCAAGGAGAGCTGGAATGAGATCCCAAGAGGCCAGAGGAATGGAAAAGCATTTCTGGAAAGCAACATGCCCTGCCAGGCTTCTCCCTTCTCCTCATACCCCTCAGTGTGCTGGGACTTATGGGAGAATTTCTTGTGGAGACTGCCATGGCGTCTCCTCCTACTCACCAGTGGACACGGGGCTCTCGCTGACTCCAGCACTGCTGTGCTGGGGCTCTTGAGGGACGTCTCTCTCCTTGACACAGGGCTCATCTCCTTGCTCTAACCTGGTGATCAGCTTGGGTTTGAAGAACCGATACCCTGCTCCAGAGAAGGGGAGAAGTGCTGGAGGCCTCCCAGGCCGCCATTCCAGGCCGAGTTTGCACAGAAAGAAGTGTGTTTATGTTCTGCTCCCAGTTCCAGAACGCTGGTTTTCCCCTACCTCCACCACACCACACACAGAGCAATTCTCTCCAACACTGCTGGGGTCCTACAAGTCAGCTCAATTCTGACACCATCTACCTGGAGGTAAGGGGTGCATCCCACGGTGGAGGGTTTAGTCCCACGAGACTGACCAACCCCCAGTTCAGACACCAATCACAAATCCAAGTCGTCACCTGTGCCTCTCTGGCTGACAGGCTATGGGTTGGAGGTTGCAACGACCCCGTCTTGGGCTTGCTGAATTTGCTAGTCCAGCTCACAGAACTCCGAGAAACATTTTACCCATTAGATCACCGGTTTATTATAAAAGGATATAACTCGGGAACAACAGGTGGAAGAGATGTATAGCGCCAGGTGTGGAGAAAGGGTGTGGGGCGTCTGTGCCCTCAGACGCCACCCCTCCTCCACAGATCCCTACTTGCTCACCAGTCTGGAAGGTCTGCAAGCACTGTCCTTTGGGGGGTTTGTGGAGGCTTAATTACACAGACACAATTGATTAAATCATTGGCCAATGGTGACTGATTCAGCCTCCAGTCCCTTCCCTCTCCCTGGAGGTCAGGGGTGAGACTGAAAGTCGGTTCCCCTGGCAACCAGCCCTCCTCCGGAGGTGTTTCCCCAACGTCACCTCATTAACATAACAAATGACACCTTCATTCCTCTCACTAGCTAAGACATTCAAAGGTGTTGGGAGTTCTGTTCTAGAAACAGGAGGGAGACCAAACAGGTGTTTCTCACCATGAATCACAAAATCGCAATGACACGAAGGACCTCGGAAGAAGCATAGGGCCACCGCCTCGCCAGCCTCTCCCTCCCCACCGCACCAGCACGAAGGTCTACGTGGGGTCCCCCCGGGGTCCCCCCCCCAGGATCCCGGAGAGCGCAGCCCACCCTCAGAGAGCACGACAGCCCGTCAGCCTCTCCCCGTTGCACCGGCCACTGCGATTGGCTCAGCGGCGGTCACGTGACCAAAGCCAGCTCCAATCGGAGCAAAAATCAGACTTTAGGAAGGAACACCCGGTCCCAAAGGGTCTACCATTTGGGTCGCGAGGGAATCATGACGCTGGTGCCTCCGCGCTGCCTGCGGCTGTCTCGAGACCGCAAAAGCAGAGCCAGCCTTAGAAGGAAGCCGATACCGCCAAACCTTAGTGCGTGAGGCCAGTCCTAGGGCGGAGCTCATCCAAGTCCTCCAAACTGTGGGGACCTTGTCCTTACCCAAGGAGGCCAGGTTCCCATAGTTCTCCAGCATCACCTCTTTGTACAGGTCCTTCTGGGCGGGCTTCAGCAGCTGCCATTCCTTCTGGGTGAAGTACATGGCCACATCCCTGAAGATCACAGGTTCCTGTAACCCAAACCCCCATTCGTATTCACCCGGGGCCTGGTCCTGCACTTGGCCCAGGACAGCGGGTGGAAAGCCAACAGAAGTTGGGGACGTGTTCAGAGTTCTGTGCTGTGTCAGCTTGCAGATGAGGCCTGGGCTCCTTCACCCTGCCCCACATCCACACCCTTTGCTACGTGGCTGTGCTGTGCGCTCCTGTTCGCTTGGCCATGGAACTTGCTGGGGCCAGTGGGGTGTCGGCCAAGTGTGAGAGAAGCCTGAAAAATGCTTATGCAATCAGCGCTGACTTCTCTCTTGGGCCTCCACCGCCTCCAGGAGGGAAGCTCTGCCCAGGCTAGCCTCTGGGGGATGAAAGACAGTAGAGCAGTGCCAAGTCGCCCCAGTCCTCGGAGCAAAGCCACCTCAGGCAAGCTGACAAGGCAGAGTCCATCCACCAGGCACATGAAGGAGCCTAGCAACACCCACAGAGGCACACAGCCAAACCCTTATTGCTATGTGCCCCTGACCTTCCATGGCGGTGGTGTTTACACAGCATTATTGTACACACTCAGCGTGTTCATGGGTTTCGTGAGGGGTGAAGGAAGGGAGGCTATAAATGTTGGAAGCGGCCCTTTCACTCACCAGTTGTACGGTCACCTGGGAATCTGTTTCCAATGAGGTAGATCGATACCTTGATGGTTAAGAGCACAGGCTCTAGGGCCAGGCTCCCTGGGTTCGAATCTTGACTACTTAGGATCTGTGTGACCTTAGGCAAGTGATGTGAACTCTGTGCCCTCATTCTCTTAAAAAGGGGAATTATACAGTACCATGTCCTGGAGCTATGAGGATTAGGTGGATGAAAATAGGTAAAGAAATTAGCTCTGTGCCTTGTACATGCTCAGTGCTCAAGAAATGTCAATTAATCTAGGGCACCTGGGTGGCTCAATGGGTTAAACCTCTGCCTTTGTCCTGGGTCATGACCTTGGCATCGGGCTCTCTGCTCAGCAGGGAGCCTGCTTCCCCCTTTCTCTCTGCCTGCCTCTCTGTACTTGTGATCTCTGTCTGTCAAATAAATAAATAAAATCTTAAAAAAAAAAAAAAGAAATGAAAAAAAAAAAAAAAGAAATGTTGGGACGCCTGGGTGGCTCAGTTGGTTAAGCAGCTGCCTTCGGCTCAGGTCATGATCCCAGCGTCCTGGGATCGAGTCCCACATCGGGCTCCTTGCTCATCAGGGAGCCTGCTTCTCCCTCTGCCTCTGCCTGCCATTCTGTCTGCCTGTGCTTGCTCTCCATCTCTCTCTCTCTGACAAATAAATAAATAAAATCTTGAAAAAAAAAAAAAGAAAAGAAATGTCAATTATTCTAAATATTTGTTTAGAACAGGAGAGGATTCTAGTCAATATGATAGATTAACAAAGCAGAAAAGGTCAGTGCTGGACACAATACCCATTTTCCTTTCCCGTAATAATGGAAGCTACAGGTGAGCCCCTGCTTGCACAGGCCAAAGACTACATTCCCCAGCATCCCTTGCAGCGGGGCAGCCATGTGACTACACTCTGGCCAATGAGGTGCGAGCAGAAGAGCCGCTTGTGTCTTCTGTGCTTTGGCCTTTGAGACTAGGCACCTGTTCCACTTGTGGTGCCCCGGAATGTGGACTGGCCACGCAGGGCCGAGTCGCCCTCCTGGGCTGTCCACACACACTGTCACCGTGAGGAATAAGTAATGTCATCTGAGCGAAGCAGCCGTATTTTGGGATGTCGTGTTATAGCAACCAGATCTATGCGGCTGGGGAGATCCAGCCCCGGGGCAGGCAGGGGTGTGGAGGGTGACAGGTGCAGAGGGGCGCAGGAGCACAGGTGCAGAAGGGCGCAGGTGCAGAAGGGCGCAGGGGCCTTGGCCGCAGAGAACGCGCGGCAGGCCGGGAGGAAGCACCCCAGCGCGCATTTCCCGAAACGCTAGGAAAGGCTGGAAAGGGAAGGCCTTGCAGAGCGTTGCCACGGTGTACAAGGAGGAGCCGAAGCAAAGAGAGTGGCTGGAACGGGAGAGAGCAGAGCAGACAGGGAACGGTGTTTGCTCCCGGAGTGGGGTCCGTGCCCCTCAGTGTGCGGGCGGGGCAGGGGCCTGGGCCGCCCGCCTGGCCGCGCGCCGGCTGGGGACTTGCCTTCCGGCGCCTCAGTCTCCGCATCTGTAAAATGGGAAGAATACAGAGTAGTGCTGCCTCCTGGCGGCGAGTGTGAGCATTCGACGGGGCAGTCCAAGAATAGAATCCGCAACCGCGCAGAGCGCTTTAGTAAAGAAAGGGCTGGAACCTCAGCTGCTCAACTCTGGCCTCAGCTGGTTTCTTCAAACTGTCTGCTTTCATACAAATGTAAACTGCTTTTCCAACGGGAAGCATCCCACCCCCCCACCTCCTCCCCACCCCCAACCCCTGCAAACGGCTGTGACCTCTAGCACCTTGCTCCTCTTTGGGATTAACGTCATGGCCCCATTTCATCCTCACAAGGTAGCCTCCGTGCTTTCTGCATTCTACAGACGAGGAAACGGGGCAGGAAAGCACCAGTAACTTGCCCACTCGTTATGATCAGACACAGGGGTGGGAGGGACTATGGGGCATCAAGTAGAGATGACAACATACCCTTCTTTGGGGGGGGGTCAGGAATCTGCCACCATTCATGTTACAAACCCTTACAGGTCAGATGCTGTCTGAAAACAGCACAGATGTGAGTTCATTTACTCTTCAGAATAACCCCTGGATGGCCCATGGTCAACATAGTAGCCCCATTTTACAGATGAGGAAACTGCAGTGGGCCTGGATTGTTCAGGAACAGACCCGGGTCCCACAGCCGTGAGTGGCTGAGGGGGGATTCGAATCCACAGTCCGACTCCAGAGCTTTCGCCCTGGGCTGTTCCAGGCTGGCTTTCGCAGCCATGAGGCACAAAAGGGCCATGGGGATGGCACCCCACATGCGATGCCCCTTTCTTTGCAAAAGCACGCCTTCCCTCATCCGGGGTTTCTTGGCTCTTCAGAGTGAGCTCGTCTGGGGGCCAGATCATTCCTTGTTGTGGCTTGCAGGCTGTTGAGCAGTGTCCCTGGACTCTACCCACCCCTCCTGTGCTGACACCCAAACACGGTTTCAGCCACTGCCAGTGTCCCCTGGGGGACGAACGGCCTCTGGCTGAGAATCATTGTCTTGTCCCAGCCTGCTGTTCTCATGGTTGTATCACACAGTGATAACTACTCTGAAGAAAATTAAGCAAGTCATGACATTAGGGAGTGATGAGGAGGAAGTGAGCAGGGAGGCTTCCTGGAGGAGGCAACATTCCAGCCGGGGTAGAAATTGGGAAAGAGAAGAAGGAAGGAAAGAGACCCAGGAAAACCATCCCCTATGGGATGGGGCCATATCCTTTTGGGGTGGGGGGCAAGGGGAGCCCTGCCATGCGAGGGTCTCTGCCAGCCAGAGAGGGTGGCAAATGCACCTGACCTCTCTGAACTGAGGGGCCCTCTGGTCAAACGGAGAAGGCTTACCGTGCTCCAGGTGGGCCGGAATCTGACTGGTAGTCTTCCCTTCTTTTTGGAGACGTTCTCTGAAGTAGGAGCAGGGCTCTGAGAAGGCAGGTCTGGCAAGGGAGAAGAAGTAATGAGGTCATCCTGTCCTCTGTGGGTAGAGAAGCTCAATAAAATCCCAGTGATGAAACCCACAAGAGATGGATGAAGACTTGCTGTGTGCCATGCCGTCTTCTAACTACTGTACAGGTATCACCTTATTTGGTTTTTCATAATAATGCTACAAGATAGTTACTATCATCATCCCACTTTACAGATGAGGACATGGGCACAGAGAGGTTAAGACACTCACTCAAGGTTGCGCAGGGGTGCCCTAAGACATGCATTAAACTGTATCCCAAAGCTCAACGGGGAACAGGCAGGAAATGTCAGTGAGTGAAGGGGCTGGGGTAAGACAATGGCACCAGAGTCTGTGATGGACTATATGACACCCAGGATCTCAACTGCTCCCATCTGAGAGAGGCAAAGAGGCAAAGAGACCAAGACCAAATCAATACACTTGAAAATACCAGAGAGTGACAGACATCATGACCAAAATAAGCTAGGTTGGAATGAAGGCAGATCCCTGGATGCTGCTTTAGTCAGGACAGTCAGGGCTGGCTTCTCTGAGGAGCTAAGACTTTGTTTTGACCTTCATTTTGAGAAGGAGATGGCCAAGTGAGCATATGAAGGAAGAGCGTTCTTGAGCAGGGAAACAGCATGAACAAAGGTCCTGAGGTAGAATGTTAAAGGTGAAGCTAGGAGGCCAGGGGTGGCCGGAGCCCGAAGAACTGGAAGGGGGGGGAGATGGGAGTGGGGAAGTCAGGCCAGCAGGGTCCAGTCCCTCAGGGCCACTGGGGCCCCTGTATAGAATTTGTATCGTTCTCCAGCTTGAGAGCCCTGACACGACCTGATCCTCATTTTTTTATAAGATGCCTTGGCCTGCTGAACAGGGAACAGTCTGGAGGAGGCAAGAGTGGAAGCCAGGAGACCACTTGGCACAGAGACGTAGTTTGTAGCTTCTTCCTGGATCAGAGTACGTGGGTAATTCCCCGAGGACATGGGGGAAAGTGGTGTCTTAGATTTTAAGACACAGCATCCCAACTCATCTGGTTCGTCTAGCTGATCTGTCAGTGAACAATCGCATTCCCGAGCACTTTTACCAGCAAAAGGAAATCACACATTCATGCAAAAACTTCTGCTCGCGATAGCCAGCAACTGGAAACAACCCAGGTGTCCCTCCAGAAGTAGAGCCATGTCACGGAACCCCACTGAGCAATAAGGTGGGATGAAGCGTGGGTTCCCACAACAGCCCAGATGGCTTTCCAGGGCACCGTGCCCAGTGGGAAGGAGCAAATCTCAGAAGGTCACCAGCTGCACCGTTCTACTGACACAAGGTTCTCAAAATGAGAGAATCACAGAGATGGGGACGATTTGTCGTAGCCAGGGGCCCATCTCCAGGGTAAACCTTCCCACCATTGCTGGGCCCTAGAGGCCTGCCCCCCCCCCCCAGTTTTCCACCCTGTGTTTCTCTTACCACCTTTGTCAGATGGCTGGGTCTTCACCTCCATGGTCCTCTCCCTCCGCGGTGCTGAGAGGCAGGACCCTTGTGAGGTGCAGGACTCTGCTAGGGGCAGAGACCAGAGCAGTTAGGGTGTGGGCCCATGGTGACGGGGGCCCTAGTTCTAGTCCCAGCACCAGGGAAGCTGTGTGGTCTTGGGCAGGTGACGTCACCTCCCTACCATTCTGTGTCCTCAACTGTGCAGGAGAGGTGTTAGCCACACTTTCCTCATAGGGTCACCTTCAAGGCCAACTGGGTAGTTTATGGACAGCGCTTGCCATGGTGCCCGGCAAGGCCAAGGCCAGGGCTCGTGGGGTCCTGACGGGGAAGCTTGGTTACCCAGGCATACAGCAGGCCTCTGGTGCCGGGCATACAGCAGGCACTCAATACATGTGGCTCACGGCCAGCCCTGGTGTTGCTGTCTTTCTGGCCCTGAAAGCTGTAAGTCAGCCTGACGTTCAGAGCTGGACCTTGCCTCGCTTGGTGAGCGCTTATACCCTCCTTCCCGGGACTGTGGTGAGGACCAGTCCACAGGAGCCTGCACCACAGCCTGAGGGGGGAGGCCCGCTCTGCCACAGCGCTGCTGGGGAGGGCCAGGCCTGGGATCCAGGGATCTGGGGACCCTGGTCTGACCCAGGCAGGAAGGCCCACCAGTGAGGCAGGATTGCAGGCCAGTCTGTCCGGCGGGTGCAGTGGGGCTTCCAGTCTGGTGGGCCCTGGCTGTGAAAGCCCCAGGATCAGGACGGCCACAGTTACGAACAACAAGCACACAGCGCCCTGACACTTGAATTTGAGATACACTTGAATTTGAGATAAAAAATTGAATAATTTTTAGTGTAAGTATGTCCCAAACACTGCACGGGATATGCCTATATTAAAAACTTTTCTTTTTACTTACTTATTTGAATAAATTCTTTTCTCTTTTTTTAAAGAAGTAAGCTCTGTGCGCAACATGGGGCTGCGACCTCTGAGATCTGGAGTCACAGGCTCAAGGAACTGAGCCACCCAGGCGCCCCCCTGAGTCAATTATTTTTAAGTATAACGTGGCAAGTTCCATGCAATAGTTGGAACATATTTATACTAAAATGTAATGCACATTTATGTGAAATTCAAATTTAAGTGGGTGTCCTATAGTTTTTAGGGGCGTCCTATTTGTTAACCGGCAACACACAATTTGGGAGTTTTAAGCCCCCTTGCTCCTTCAGCTTTGCCCGCCATAAAAATGAGGCCATTAAATGATGATATATGCAAACTGTGTGTGATTAAAATCTTGTCCGGCATGGGCGCCTGGGTGGCTCGGTGGGTTAAGCTGCTGCCTTCGGCTCAGGTCATGATCTCAGGGTCCTGGAATCGAGTCCCGCATCGGGCTCTCTGCTCAGCAGGGAGCCTGCTTCCCTTCCTCTCTCTCTGCCTGCCTCTCTGTCTACTTGTGATCTCTCTCTGTCAAATAAATAAATAAAATCCTTAAAAAAAAAAAAATCTTGTCCGGCAATGATGCCCAAATGCCTCCTGAGGAGCTCCCTGCTTCTCCACTCCCCCAAACTCCCCTCAGGACTGCCCCCCCCAGTTTTTCCATGCTGCAGCAGGCCGAGTCACTAACATATCCTCCTGACCCCCATCTGACTGCTCTAGCAACCCAGAGCTAACCTGGATGTCGCTGCCTCCCCCATCAAACTAGCATGCCTCAAGTCTGACCATCCTGCCTCTCACATGGACCTGTGCTCCCCAGCAGGTCCTGGAGAGAGTCCCCAGAGGAGCAGTTCCAGCATCGTCTTTTGCTTCATTTTTCTCCCCAACAATGACAGGAGGAACTCTGAGACCCAGGGGCTCAGAAAGACCCGAAAATGACAGTGGTTCTGGGGGCTAGTGCCTGGTCCTCAGCCTGGCTCTGAGGCACGGGGGCCACACCAGTGGAGTTTGGGCATCAGAGTGCCCCTTGTCCCCGAGGCCTGGATGGCTCACGGCTAGTGCGTAGCCTGTGGGAGCCTCCTCCCAGACTCAGGGTGGCAGGGCAGCAGGAGCCTGCGACAGCAGGGTGCCCCTGGGCACTTCACCCCAGCTTCGCCGGAACACCGCGGTCGCGGGGAAGCGACAGCCACGGGCTGTCCTCTCTGCCTGGAGTCCAAACCAGCAAGGGCTTCCTCCAGGGCAGCCAGCCCACGGGGCACGGGCTGCGTCCGCTCGCCCTGAGTGTCTCCTTGGAGCCCGCGCGGGCGGCTCCGGAGATGCCCAGGGACCGCCCCACGAAAGAGCGCGGGAACCAACAAACTTCCGCGATCAAACAGGTAGAAACACACAAACCCACTTTGGAGTACACACTCGCACAAGCACACACGCACACTCACCCGGTCCCACAGACACAGATGAACACACTCACACACACCCATATTTAAACAAGACACACTCGAATACACACACCCCCCAGCTCACACAGACTCAGATGCACACGAGCCCACTCAACGGCGGACACTCTGAGAGCCGCACAAACGCCCACAGCGGCAGCCACACTTACACAAGCGCACAGTCTTCACCTGTGTGTTCCCCCACACGAGTTCACACAACCACACAGGTGCAGACACATGAGACACATCGGAAGGTACCCACAAACTCGTGCCAGCAGGCACAAGGTCCCACGCACAATCATACACAGAGCGAGGCACACAACCAAACCTAGCCACACCCAGGAGTCAGACACGAACTCACACACAGTCAGATACAGTCTCACAACTGCACAAAAAGTCATGACCCACCAGGGTTCACAGACACCCAAGCCCACACATTCGGCCACACTCACCGGCGGACTCAGGGTGACACAAACTCACACCCTCCCGCGGGGAAGACGCCAGCTACCCCAACTCGGACTGCCCCAGGGGAGGCAGCTGCAGTGGGACACACTCAGATGCCCGCAGCCGCACAGCCCCGCAGCCGCCTGCCCCGCCCGCGGTCGGAGAGATGCGGAGCCGCGCGCTGCGGGGTCCCGCAGGAGCTCCCGCGCTGGGACGGACGCCGCTCCACACGTGGCCACCCGCCCCGAGTCGGGGCCTCGCGCGCGGGCACCCCCACAGCCACGCGCCCTCCCTCGCACACTCACCTGCGCGGAGCGGATCGCCACCTCGGAGCCCCCACCCCCACACACCCGCCGTTATCCGCAGTCCAGCGGCACTGGAAGGGCGGACCGGACCGCTCCTCGCCTGCTAAGCGCGCAGTCCAGCCACCCCGCTTCCTCTGGCAGACCCCGAGCCCCCCCGACCCACACACGCTCCCTTCCCGTAGCTCCCCGGCCCTCTCCCGCCGCAAACTCACCGCCCCGCGCACAGCCCGCGGTCTCCCGGAGCTGAATGAGGCTGAGCGGAATTCAAACCCCGTCCCAAGTGCGCGCTAGCGCCGCCCGCCAAACTACCAGTCCCAGAAGTCCCCGCGCCCGCCGCTCCCGCCGCTCTGTGTCCGCTAAGGAGCCCAAGCCAGGGTGGGGGCGCGAGGACCGCTGGGAAATGTAGTCCCGAGACCGATGGGGGCGGCGCCGGGCGCTCCGCGCTTCAGGGGCGGTGGTGGCGGGGAGGTGGCAGGATGTCCCATTCCTCCCACCAGGCAGAGGGGAAGGTCTGGGTTCCCGCAGAGGGAAGGAGCTTTCGAGGAAGAGTGGACTTCACGCTCTGCAGTCCTCCCTTTTACCTGGCAGTAGTGGTCCGTAGTGACCCCACCTCAAAATTTCCAGCATCCCTCCTCAGCCGCTGGAGGCCAAGATTCACTCAATGAAAAGGAAATCAAACAAACAGACAAAACTCTACATTCAACAAGATTTCAAGTTTTTCTAGCTTTTATATGAGAAGAAAATAAACTTTTAAAACCAGTTTGTTGTTTCTGTTGGAGAAATCTGAGCTCTGGGTATTTAATGACATTAAGACTGTTTTCTGGGAGTGGCTCAGTGGGTTAAGCCTTTGCCTTCCGCTGGGGTCATGATCTCAGGGTATCCAGATCGAGCCCCACGTCGGGCTCTCTGCTCAGCAGGGAGCTTGCTTTTCCCCCTTTCTGTCTGCCTACTTGTGATCTCTGTCTGTCAAATAAATAAAATAAAATCGTAAAAAAAAAAAAAAAAAAAAAAAAAAAAGGAAATATTTTCTGGCACCTGGAGAACTTAATCGGCTGAGCACCAGACTCTTGGTTTCAGCTCAGGCCTTGATCTCAGGGTCCTGAGATGGAGCCCACCTGGGGCTCCCAGCTCAGTGAGGAGTCTACTTGAAGGCTCTCTCCCTCTGCACCCCGTCTCAAATAAATATTTTTTAAAAATTTGAATATACATATGTGTATATATATATACACACACACATATATATATTAGGTCTAACAGTGGTATTTGGAAGATAGACTTTTTTCAGTATTTCTCTTTGGGAGATACATACTGGGACACAAGGAAGGCTTAACATACACAAATCAATGTGATACACAGTGTTAATAGACTGAAAGTTAAAAACCACATGATCACCTCAATAGAGGGCGAAGAAGCATTTCACAAAATTCAATACCCTTTCATGATAAAAAGTCTCAACAAGCTGGGTATGAACCACAACATGATAGAGGCCGTGTGCAGTAAGTCCACAGCTAACATTGTACATCAGCGGCAGAGGCTGACGGCATTCCGTCTAAGATCAGGCTGGAGGCGTGGATGTCCACTCTGACCACTCCCACCCAATACACTACTGAAAGCACTAGCCAGAGCAGTTAAGCAAGAACAAAATAACAAGAAGCATCCAAATCAGAAAGGAAGACGTAAAATTTTCTGTTTGCAGAGGATTTGATCTTATATAGAAAATACTAAGGACTCCAACCCCCGCTAAAAAAAAAAGTTGAAACTAATGCACAAATTTAATAAAGTTGCAGGATATAAAATCAGCATGCAAAAAATCAGTAGCATTTCCATACACTAATAAAGTACTATCCAATTTTAAAAAATGAAGAAATAATTCCATTTGCAATACAACAAAAAATTAATACTGAGAAATAAGTTAAACAAAAGAAGCAAAAGATCTATACATTGAAACTATAAACACTAATGAAAGGAATTAATGACACGGATAAATGGAAAGATATCCCCTGTTCATAGTTTGGAAGAATTAACAGAATCGCCTTGACATTGGTCTTGGCAATGGTTTTTTGGATGTGACACCAAAAGCACAGGCAACAAGAGCAAAAATAAATAAGTGGGGTAAGTGGGGTTGCATCAAACTAAAATGTTGCTGAGAAAGTAAACAATCAGCAGAGTGGAGAGAACCTAAGGAATGGGAGGAGATACGACTGGTAAAGCACACAGCTGACAAGGGCTAATATCGAAAATATACAAGGGACTCATACGACTCAATGGTGAGAAAATAATCAATTTAAAAATGGGCAGAAGATCTGAATACACATTTCTCCAACGAAGACATACGAATGGTCAATGGGTGTACAGAAAGGGCCTCAGCATCATGAACTATCAGGGAAATGCAAATGAGAACCACAGCGAGATGTCACCTCGTACTTGATTGGATGGCCATTACCAAGAACACAAAAGATAACGAGGCTGCAGAGAAAGGAAACACTTTCACACTGCTGGTGGGAATACAAACTGACACAGCCACTACGGAAAATAGGAAGGCGTTCGGCATCGCACGGTCTCACTTATCTGCGGACTCAAAGTCAAACTCTGAAGTAGAGAATAGAACGGTGGTTACCAGTGGCTGGCAAGTAGGGGAAATGAGGAGGTGCTGGGCAAAGGGCGCAAATTTTTGGTTATGCAGGCTGAGTAAGTTCGGGAGCTCTAATGTATAGCCTGGGACCACAGTTAGTAATATGGCACTGTATACTGGAAATACGCTAAGAGGGCAGATCTTCAGTGATCTACTCTCCTAGATAATAAAACAAAATGATAGCCACGTGAGGTGATGGATATGTTATTTACCTTGATTGTGGTAATCATTTCACCACGTATATGAATATCAAAACATCACATCGTACACCTTAAAATAATCGATACAATTTTTGTCAATCATCTCTCTTTAAAAGCTGGAAACAGGGGCGCCTGGGTGGCTCAGTGGGTTAAGCCGCTGCCTTCGGCTCAGGTCATGATCTCAGAGTCCTGGGATCGAGCCCCGCATCGGGCTCTCTGCTCTCTAGGGGAGCCTGCTTCCTCCTCTCTCTCTGCCTGCCTCTCTGCCTGCTTGTGATCTCTCTGTCAAATAAATAAATAAATAAATCTTTAAAAAAAAAAAAAGCTGGAAACAAACCAAAGGAAACACACAGTGGGTGTCTGGGGGGCGGTGTGCTCCTGTGGTAAGAATAGCAAAGGTAACTTAAGGACGAGTAGCCAAGCTACATGTATTTCTGCTTTGAACCATGAAAATAACCCCATTTTGCAAATGAGGAAGTTAAGGTCAAAAGTTAAAAAAAAAAAGTTTAAAAATACATGCCCACCATAACATAGTGGACCAGTGACAAAGTGGGGATCCAGTCCCAGGAAGAATGGATCCAGAGCCCAAATACTGTTTCCTTGTGTAACTAACATTTGCTGAGTATCTATTATGTATGCCAGGTCTACTGGTTAAGAGCTGGGTTAGTAGAGGAACTAATCCAGGTGCTGAGAATACAGTAGGGAACCAAGTGAGCATAGATCCCTGAATCTGTGGCATTTCCTTGTTAACGCAGGAGAGAGACAATTAAACGCTAAGTAAGGTAAGTAGTAAATCAGATGGTGGAAAGTAATATAGAGAAAAATCGAATGGAGGATGTGGTGGGTGGGACGTGTGCTTGGGAAGTGCGGCAATTTCAGGGTGGCCCAGGAAAGTATCCCTAAAGAGAAAACATTTGAACAGATCTGAAGGAGCCCAAGAAGTGAGATACATTGATACCTGAAGGAAATGTGTTCTGGGCAAGGGGAACAGCTGGTGCAAAGGCCTAGAAATGGGCACACGTGTAGCGTGTTTGAAGAATAGTGAAGATGACACTGGCTGGAACCAAGGGCAGAAAACAGCTGACTCTAGGAGGCCTGTTGGGGATTTGGTTCAGGAGGGTCCCTCCACCCCTTGTCCCAGATCTGAGGAACTGGGGGGAGATGGGTATCCCTTCCTGTCCGGAGCGGCTGCCTGAAGTTTGCCGCTCTCACCCAGGACCCGCCCAGAGTAGGGGCAAGGAACGACTCCTGTCCCCACTCTCACAGGTTGGTGGATTGATAGTTACAGACCACTGGGACCCCCTGGCCCCGACTGAGACAGTGGGGAGAGAGGAGGGCCTTCGCCCAGGGCTCACTGTGTCACCAGCACCCCCAACCATGGCCAAGACCCAGAACATCCCCTTCCTGGGTTTTGGAGGTGGGATTGGAAATGTGTCCCTAGGTAAGTTTGATGCTCTCTGTGTTTGTCTGAAATTCTTAATTTTTAAAATTTTTTAACATGGGCTCCCACATTTTAATTTTGCAATAGGCCTCCCAAATTACATATCCGATCCTGGATAGATATTAGTTCTGTTTTTATAAGAAATGAAAGAACAGAGCTGTTAGAAGAAGCAACTGGGAAATGGGGAGCTGGGATTTGAAGCCAGAGTCAGCTTGGCTCAAGGGTCGCTTAACCACGGGTCAAGGCAACATCTGACATCAGTAGACCTTTTAGTAGAAGGAAAGCTCCCCTTCTCACTCCAGAAAAATAAAGCAGGCAACACCCTGTCCTTTCCCTCTTTTCCAAACCAAGGGAGGAAACTTTAGGTAGAATAATGGCTCCCCAAAGATGAAAGATGTCTGCACCCTAATCACCAGAACCTATATATTATCTTCTGTGATGGCAAACACACACACACACACACACACTCTGAGAAACTTTCCTTCTTCCCTTCCAGTTTGAATTCCTTTCATTTCTTTTTCTTGCTCGATTGCTCTGTCCAGGACTTCCAGTACTATATTGAATAGAAGTGGTGAGAGTGGTCATCCTTGTCTTTTTCCAGATCTTAGAAGAAAAGCTTTCAGCTTTTTTATTATTAAGTATGATGTGATCTGTGGGCTTGTCACATGTGGCCTTCATTATTTTGGCACTGAATCACCCCTGTAACCTGGGGATGAATCCCATTTGATCATGGTGTATGAACCTTGTAATGTGCTGTTGAATTCAGTTTGCTAGTATTTTGTTGAGGATTTTTGCATCTATGTTCATCAACAATACTGGCCTGTAGTTTTATTTTCTTGTCCTTGTTTGGCTTTGGTGTTGGGGTAGTGCTGACCTTGTAAAATGAGTTTGGAAGGGTTTCTTCTAGTTCCTTATTATTATTATTATTATTATTGGAGGGGGCCAGAGTTCGGGAGTAGTTTGTAAAGGATTGGGGTGTCTGGGTGGCTCAGTGGGTTAAGGCCTCTGCCTTTGGCTCAGGTCATGGTCCCGGGGTTCTGGGATCGAGCCCCGCATCGGGCTCTCTGCTCAGCGGGGAGCCTGCTTCCTCCTCTCTCTGCCTGTCTCTCTGCCTGCTTGTGATCTCTGTCTGTCAGATAAATAAATAAAATCTTTAATAAAAAAAAAAGAAAAGGATCAGTGATAATCCTTCGTTACATAATTTGGTAGAATCATCAGTGAAGCCATCTGGTCCTGGGCTTTTCTTTGTTAGGAAGCCTTTGATTATTGGTTTAATCTCCTTATTCACTATTAGCCTGTTCAAATGTTCTATTTCTTCATGATACAGTCTTTTTGTAGGTTGTGCATTTCTAAAAATGCATCCGTTTCTTCTAGGCTATCTAACTTATTAGCATGTAATCGTTCATAGCAGTGTCATAATTTTCTTTTGTAATTCTGTGATTATCAGTTGTATCAATTATTTTTCATTTGTAGTTTTGTTTAGTTGAGCCCCTGTTCCCCCCTCAGTCCAGCTAAGGTTTTGTCAATTTTGTTTTTATTTTTAAAAGCCAGCTCAGTGGGTTAAAGCCTCTGCCTTAGGCTCAGGTCATGGTCTCAGGGTCCTGGGATCGAGCCCCATGTCGGGCTCTCTGCACAGCGGGGAGCCTGCTTCCCCCTCTCTCTCTGCCTGCCTCTCTGTCTACTTGTGTCTGTCTGTCAAATAAATAAATAAATCTTTAAAAAAAAAAAAAGCCAGCTCTTTGTTTCATTGATCCTTTTCATTGTTTTGTGCTGTGTTTGAAAAATATACTTAATGTGGTTTCCATATTCCTAAATTAGTTTAGCCTTGTTTTGTGACCTAACATATCATGTATCTGAGGGAATGTTCTGTGTGCATTTGAGAAAAAGGTATTTCTGCTACTGTTGATGGAACGTTCTATACATCTATAGGTCCATTTGATAGTGTTGATTCAATCTGCTGTTTCTTTATTTTCTGCCTGATCTATCCATTGTTGAAAGTGATGCACTAAAGTCTCCTACTTTTATTGTACTGCTGTCTTTTTCTTCTTTCATTTGTGTTAATATTTGTTTTGTGTGTTTAGGGACTCTGAAGTTGGGTACATATATAATTGTTATGTTCTTTTGGTGAATTGATCCCTTTACCATTCTATAATGACTATTTTGGACTCTTGTAACAGTTTTTGACCTAAGGTATAATTTATCTGATATAAAAATAGCCACCGCTATTCTCTTTTGGTTACCATTTCATTTACATGAAATCTCTTTTTCCAACCCTTCACTTTCAGCTTATGTGTGTCCTTAAAGCTAAAATTTGTCTTTTGTAAACAGCATATATTTGGGTTATGGTTTTGTTTTGTTTTGCTTTCGTTTTTTACCTGCTCAGCTCTTCTATATTCTTTTGATTGAGGGATTTAATCCATGTACACTTAAATCACTTACTGAGGGGCATCTGGGGGGCTCACTCCATTAAGCATCGGCTTTCGGCTCAGGTCATGATCCAGGGTCCTGGGATCAAGCCCCGAGTTTGGCCTCCTGTTCAGCAGGAGCCTGCTTCTCCTCTCCCTCTGCCCCTCCCCTTACTCATTCTCTCTCTCTCTCTCTCAAATAAATAAATAAAATATTTTTTAAAAAGCACTTACTGATAGGTTAGGGCATATTATTGTCATTTCCTTAACTGTTTTCTGACTTTTAATTTTTTAATTAAAATATTTTTAATGTCACATTTCATTTTTTAAATTTTATATCTTCCTTTTATACTTAACATTCTTCCCTGTTATTATTGATGCCTTGTAAGTCTCTTTTTAATAGCTACATATTTTCACAGCATGGGTGACTATCAAAATGTCCTCAACTCTTCATCTATTATTGGACAGTTTCATTTTAGTCTGTTTCTGTTCTATCACCAATAATTTTAATGCATATTTCTATACATAGATATTTATCTGTATTTAATAACTTTGGGTTTTATTGTTAGAAAGTCATATAATCTTTGTTTTGTTTTTTGTTCTTATTTAAATTCAATTAATTAACATGTAATGTATTATTTGTTTCAGGGGTACAGGTCTGTGATTCATCAGTCTTATATAACACCCAGTGCTCATTACAACACATACTATCCCCAATATCCACCACTCAGTTACCCCATTCCCCCACCTCTCCCCTCCAGCAACCCTCTGTTTGTTTCCTGTGATTAAGACTCTCTTACGGCTTGTCTTCCTCTCTGATTTCATCTTGTTTTTTTCTTCCCTCCCTTACCCTGTGATCCTCTGTTTTGTTTTGTAATTTCCACATATCAGTCAGGTCATATAATTGTTTTTCTCTGACTGACCTATTTTGCTTAGCATAATACCCTCTAGTTCCATCCCCATCATTGTAAATGGCAAGATTTCAATATTTTGGTGGCTTCAGAGTATTCCACTGTGTGTTTGTGTGTGTGTGTTTGTATGTGTGTGTGTATACACACCACATCTTCTTTATCCATTCATCTTTTGGTGGACGTGTGGGCTCTTTCCATAGTTGGCTATTGTGGACATTGCTGCTATGAACATTGGGGTGCATGTGCCCCTTTGGATCACTGCATTTGTATCTTTGGGGTAAATACCCAGTAGTGCAATTGCTGGGTCATAGGGTAGCTCTATTTTCAACTTTTTGAGGAACCTCCGTACTGTTTTCCAGAGTGGTCGATCCAGCTTGCATTCCCACTAACTGTGTAAGAGCATTCCCCTTACTCTCATCCTTGCCAACATATGTCCTTTCCTGACTTGTTCATTTTAGCCATTCTGACTGGTGTGAGGTGGTATCTCATTGTGGTTTTGATTTGTATTTCCCTAGTGCCGGTGATGTTGAGCATTTTCTCATGTGTCTGTTGGCCATCTGGATGTCTTCTTTTCAGAAATGTCTGGTCATGTCCTCTGCCCATTTTTGACTGGGTTATTTGTTCTTTGGGTGTTGACTTTGATAAGTTCTTTATAGATTTTGGATACTAGCCCTTTATCTGATATATCATTTGCAAATATCTTCTCCCATTCTTTCAGCTGTCTTTTGGGTTTTGTTGACTGTTTCCTTTGCTGTGCAAAAGCTTTTTATCTTGATGAAGTCCCAATAGTTTATTTTTGCCTTTGTTTCCCTTGCCTTTGGAGACGTGTCTAGCCAGAAGCTGCTGTGGTTGCTGCCTGTGTTCTCCTCTAGGATTTTGATGGATTCCTGTCTCATATTTAGGTCTTTCATCCATTTTGAGTCTATTTTTGTGTATGGTTTAAGGAAACGGGCCAGTTTCATTCTTCTGCATACGGATGTTCAATCTCCCAATACCATTTGTGAAGAGACTATCTTTTTTCCACTGGATATTCTTTCCTGCTTTGTCAAAGATTAGTTGACCATAGAGTTGTGGGTCCATTTCTGGACTATTCTGGACTATTCTGTTCATTGATCTATGTGTCTGTTTTTGTACCAGTATCATACTGTCTTGACGATGAAAGCTTTGTAACAGAGCTTGAAGTCTGGAATTGTGATGCCACCTGCTTTGGTTTTCTTTTTCAACATTCCTTTGGCTATTTGGAGTCTTTCTGGCTCCATACAAATTTTAGGATTATTTGGTCCAGTTCTGTGAAAAAAGTTGATGGTATTTTGATAGGGATTACATTGAATACATAGATCGCTCTAGTAGCATAGACATATTAACAATATTTGTTAAATCCAATCCATGAGCAGGGAATGTTTTTCCATTTCTATGTGTCTTCCTTAATTTCTTTCATGAGTGTTCTATAGTCTTCTGAGTGCAGATACTTTGCCTATTTGTTTAGGTTTATTCCTAGGTATCTTATGGTTTGGGGTGCAATTGTAAATGGGATCGACTCCTTAATTTCTCTTTCTTCTGTCTCTTTGTTAGTGTATAGAAAAGCAGCTGATTTCTGTGCATTGATTTTATATCCTGTCACTTTGATGAATTCCTGTATGAGTTCTAGCCATTTTGGGGTGGAGTCTTTTGGGTTTTCCACATAGAGTATTATGTCATCTGCAAAGAATGACAGTTTGACTTCCTCTTTCTTGATTTGGATGCCTTTTATTTCTTTTTGTTGTCTGATTGCTGGGGCTAGGATTTCTAGTACTATATTGAACAGCAGTGGTGATAGTGGACATCCTTGTTGTGTTCCTGACCTTAAGAGAAAAACTCTCAGTTTTTCTTCATTGAGAATGATATTTGCTGTGGGTTTTTCATAGATGGCTTTTATGATATTGAGATATGTTCCTCTATCCCTGCACTGTGAAGAGTTTTAATCAAGAAAGGAGGCTGCGCTTTGTCAAGTGCTTTTTCTGCAGCTGTTGAGAGGATCCTATCATTCTTGTTCTTTTATTTACGTGGTGTATCACTTTGATTCATTTCTGGATGTTGAACCACCCTTGCATCCTAGAAATAAATTCCACTTGGTCCTGGTGAATAATCCTTTCAATGTACTGTTGGGTCCTATTGACTAGCATTTTGGTGAGAATTTTGGCATCTGTGTTCATCAGGGATATTGGTCTGTACTTCTTTTTTTTTTTTAAGATTTTTATTTATTTATTTGACAGACAGAAAGAGATCATGAGTAGGCAGAGAGGCAGGCAGAGACAGGGGGGAAAGCAGGCTCACTGCTGAGCAGAGAGCCCGATGCGGGGCTCGATCCCAGGACCCTGAGATCACGACCCAAGCCAAAGACAGAAGTTTAACCCACTGCGCCACCCAGGTGCCCCTGTACTTCTTTTTAGTGGATTCTTTGTCTGGTTTTGGGATCAAGGTAATGCTGGCCTCATGGAAAAAATTTAGAAGTTTTCCTTCCATTTTGATTTTTTGAAACAGCTTCAGAAGAATAGGTATTAATTCTTTAAACGTTTGGTAGAATTCCCTGGTAGAATCCATCTGGCCCTGGGCTCTTGTATGTTAGGAGATTTTTGATGACTGCTTCAATTTTCTTGCTGGTTATGAGACTGTTCAGGTTTTCTATTTTTCCAGTTTCAGTTTTGGTAGTTTATTCATCTCCATGAATGCATTCATTTCTTCTAGATCGCCTAATTTGTTGGTATACAGTTACTCTTAATATGTTTTTATAACTGTTTGTATTTCTTTGGTGTTGGTTGTGATCTCTCCGCTTTCATTCATGATTTTATTTATTTGGATCCATTCTCTTTTCTTTTTTGATAAGTCTGGCTGGGGATTTATCAGTCTTATTAATTCTTTCAAAGGACCCACTCCTTGTTCCATTGATCTGTTCTACTGCTCTTTTGGCTTCTATTTCATTGATTTCTGCTCTAATCTTTATTATTTCTCTCCTCCTGCTGGGTTTAGGTTTTATTTGCTGTTCTTTCTCCAACTCTTTTAGATGTAAGGTTAGGTTGTGTATTTGAGACCTTTCTTATTTCTTGAGAAAGGCTTGTGCTGCTATATACTTCCCTCTTAGGACCACATTTCCTGCATTCCAAAGATTTTAAACAGTTGTGTTTTCATTTTCATTTGTTTCCACTAATTTTTAAAATTCTTTAATTTACTGACCATTCATTCTTTAGTAGGAGGCTCCTTAGCCTCCATGTATTTGAGTTCTTTCCAACTTTCCTCTAGTGACTGAGCTCCAGTTTCAAAGCATTGTGGTTCAAAAATATGCAGGGAATGATTCCAATCTTTGGTACTGGTTGATACCTGATTCGTGACCCAGCATGTGATCTGTTCTTCAGAATGTTCCTTTGTTCCTTTGTTTCTTGCTATTTTCCTTTGTCATTTGATAATTTTATGTAGTGATATGCTTTGATTCATTTATTCTTACATTTTGTGTATCTGTTTTTTTAGAAGCATTGGGATTTCTTTTTGTCTTTATTTTATTAATTTTTAAGATTTTATTTAGTTATTTGATAGAGAGAGAGAGCCAGAGAGCACAAGCAGGGCGAATGGCAGAGGGAGAGGGAGAAGCAGGCTCCCCACTGAGCAGGAAGCCCAATGGGGGCACAATCCCAGGTCCCTGGGATCATGACTTGAGCCGAAGGCAGATGCTTAACCGACTGAGCCACGCAGGTGTCCTTGTTGTGTTTTCAATGTTATTTATTTGACAGGGATAGTGACAGAACAGCGAGGGAGAGCGTGAGTGGGAAGGAGAGGGAGCTGTAGGCTCTTGCTGAATAGGGAGCCCAACATGGGTCTCAATCCCAGGACCCTGGGATCATGACCTGAGCTGAAGGCAGATGCTTAACTGACTGAGCCACCCAGGTTGCCCCTGTTTATCTATTTTTTTAAAATTGTTTTTATCAAGAAGCTTACCTAAAACATCTTATAGTTTCAACAGTCTACTTTAAGCTGAGCACAACTTGACTTTGCACAGAAAAACTCTATACTTTTGCTCTTCTCCATGCATTTTGTGATTGATATTATCATTTACATCTTTTTATATGGACTACCTAAGTTATTGTCATTATAATTCTTTCCTTTTTTTTTTTTAAAGATTTTATTTATTTACTTGACAGAGAGAGATCACAAGTACGCAAAGAGGCAGGCAGAGAGAGAGGGGGAAGCAGGCTCCCTGCTGAGCATAGAGCCCAATGCGGGGCTCAATCCCAGGACCCTGAGATCATGACCCGAGCCGAAGGCAGAGGCTTAACCCACTGAGCCACCCAGGCGCCCCCATTATAATTATTTCTTAATGCTTTTGTCTTTTAACTTTTATACAAGAATTGAAAGTGATTTACACACCACCATAGCAGTATTAGAGTACTCTGTATTTAACTAATATACTTACCTTTACCAGTGAATGGTATATTCATATGTTTTCATACTGCTAATTTGTGTCTATTTTCATTTTAGCTTGAAGAACTGTCTCTGGCATTTCTTGTAAGGCAGGTCTAGTGGTGACGTAAGGCTTATCTTTTTTTTTTTTTTTTTTTTAAAAGATTTTTTTTTTTTTTTTGAGAGGGGTCCGTGAGAGAGAGCATGAGCTAGGAGAAGGTCAGAGAGAGAAGCAGACTCCCCGCGGAGCTGGGAGCCCGACGTGGGACTCGATCCCGGGACTCCAGGATCATGACCTGAGCTGAAGGCAGTCGTCCAACCAACTGAGCCACCCAGGCGTCCTGACGTAAGGCTTATCTTGGAAGGCCTTATCTTCCTTCACTTCTGAAGGACAGCTTTGTCAGGTATAGTAGTCTTTTTTTTTAATTTTTTTTTTTATAAACATATATTTTTATCCCCAGGGGTACAGGTCTGTGAATCGCCAGGTTTACACACTTCACAGCACTCACCATAGCACATACCCTCCCCAATGTCCATAACCCCACCCCACCTCTCCCAACCCCCCTCCCCCCATCAACCCTCAGTTTGTTTTATGAGATTAAGAGTCACTTATGGTTTGTCTCCCTCCCAATCCCATCTTGTTTCATTTACTCTTCTCCTACCCCCTTAACCCCCCATGTTGCATCTCTTCTCCCTCATATCAGGGAGATCATATGATAGTTGTCTTTCTCTGATTGACTTATTTTGCTAAGCATGATACCCTCTAGTTCCATCCACGTCGTCGCAAATGGCAAGATTTCATTTCTTTTGATGGCTGCATAGTATTCCATTGTGTATATATACCACATCTTCTTTATCCATTCGTCTGTTGATGGACATCTAGGTTCTTTCCATAGTTTGGCTATTGTAGACATTGCTGCTATAAACATTCGGGTGCACATGCCCCTTCGGATCACTACGTTTATATCTTTAGGGTAAATACCCAGCAGTGCAATTGCTGGGTCATAGGGTAGTTCTATTTTCAACATTTTGAGGAACCTCCATGCTGTTTTCCAGAGTGGTTGCACCAGCTTGCATTCCCACCAACAGTGTAGGAGGGTTCCCCTTTCTCCGCATCCTCGCCAGCATCTGTCATTTCCTGACTTGTTAATTTTAGCCATTCTGACTGGTGTGAGGTGGTATCTCATTGTGGTTTTGATTTGTATTTCCCTGATGCCGAGTGATGTGGAGCAGTTTTTCATGTGTCTGTTGGCCATCTGGATGTCTTCTTTGCAGAAATGTCTGTTCATGTCCTCTGCCCATTTCTTGATTGGATTATTTGTTCTTTGGGTGTTGAGTTTGCTAAGTTCTTTATAGATTTTGGACACTAGCCCTTTATCTGATATGTCATTTGCAAATATCTTCTCCCATTCTGTCAGTTGTCTTTTGGTTTTGTTAACTGTTTCCTTGCTGTGCAAAAGCTTTTGATCTTGATAAAATCCCAATAGTTCATTTTTGCCCTTGCTTCCCTTGCCTTTGGTGATGTTCCTAGGAAGATGTTGCTGCGGCTGAGGTCGAAGAGGTTGCTGCCTGTGTTCTCCTCAAGGATTTTGATGGATTCCTTTCTCACATCGAGGTCCTTCATCCTTTTGAGTCTATTTTCGTGTGTGGTGTAAGGAAATGATCCAATTTCATTTTTCTGCATGTGGCTGTCCAATTTTCCCAACACCATTTATTGAAGAGGCTGTCTTTTTTCCATTGGACATTCTTTCCAGCTTTGTCGAAGATTAGTTGACCATAGAGTTGAGGGTCTATTTCTGGGCTCTCTATTCTGTTCCATTGATCTATGTGTCTGTTTTTGTGCCAGTACCATGCTGTCTTGATGATGACAGCTTTGTAATAGAGGTTGAAGTCCGGAATTGTGATGCCACCAACTTTGGCTTTCTTTTTCAATATTGCTTTGGCTATTCAAGGTCTTTTCTGGTTCCATATAAATTTTAGGATTATTTGTTCCATTTCTTTGAAAAAATGGATGGTACTTTGATAGGAATTGCATTAAATGTGTAGATTGCTTTAGGTAGCATAGACATTTTCACAATATTTATTCTTCCAATCCAGGAGCATGGAACATTTTTCCATTTCTTTGTGTCTTCCTCAATTTCTTTCATGAGTACTTTATAGTTTTCTGTGTATAGATTCTTAGTCTCTTTGGTTAGGTTTATTCCTAGGTATCTTATAGTTTTGGGTGCAATTGTAAATGGGATTGACTCCTTAATTTCTCTTTCTTCTGTCTTGTTGTTGGTGTAGAGAAATGCAACTGATTTCTGTGCATTGATTTTATATCCTGACACTTTACTGAATTCCTGTACAAGTTCTAGCAGTTTTGGAGTGGAGTCTTTTGGGTTTTCCACATATAGTATCATATCATCTGCAAAGAGTGATAGTTTGACTTCTTCTTTGCCGATTTGGATGCCTTTAATTTCCTTTTGTTGTCTGATTGCTGAGGCTAGGACTTCTAGTACTATGTTGAATAGCAGTGGTGATAACGGACATCCCTGCCGTGTTCCTGACCTTAGCGGAAAAGCTTTCAGTTTTTCTCCATTGAGAATGATATTTGCGGTGGGTTTTTCATAGATGGCTTTGATAATATTGAGGTATGTGCCCTCTATCCCTACACTTTGAAGAGTTTTGATCAGGAAGGGATGCTATACTTTGTCAAATGCTTTTTCAGCATCTATTGAGAGTATCATATGGTTCTTGTTCTTTCTTTTGTTAATGTGTTGTATCACATTGATTGATTTGCGGATGTTGAACCAACCTTGCAGCCCTGGAATAAATCCCACTTGGTCGTGGTGAATAATCCTTTTAATGTACTGTTGAATCCTATTGGCTAGTATTTTGGTGAGAATTTTTGCATCTGTGTTCATCAAGGATATTGGTCTGTAGTTCTCTTTTTTGATGGGATCCTTGTCTGGTTTTGGGATCAAGGTGATGCTGGCCTCATAAAATGAGTTTGGAAGTTTTCCTTCCATTTCTATTTTTTGGAACAGTTTCAGGAGAATAGGAATTAGTTCTTCTTTAAATGTTTGGTAGAATTCCCCCGGGAAGCCGTCTGGCCCTGGGCTTTTGTTTGTTTGGAGATTTTTGATGACTGTTTCAATCTCCTTACTGGTTATGGGTCTGTTCAGGCTTTCTATTTCTTCCTGGTTCAGTTGTGGTAGTTTAGATGTCTCTAGGAATGCATCCATTTCTTCCAGATTGTCAAATTTGCTGGTGTAGAGTTGCTCATAGTATGTTCTTATAATTGTCTGTATTTCTTTGGTGTTCGTTGTGATCTCTCCTCTTTCATTCATGATTTTATTTATTTGGGTCCTTTCTCTTTTCTTTTTGATAAGTCTCGCCAGGGGTTTATCGATCTTATTAATTCTTTCAAAGAACCAGCTCCTAGTTTTGTTGATTTGTTCTATTGTTTTTTTGGTTTCTATTTCATTGATTTCTGCTCTGATCTTTATGATTTCTCTTCTGCTGGGTTTAGGGTCTCTTTCTTGTTCTTTCTCCAGCTCCTTCAGGTGTAGGGTTAGGTTGTGTACCTGAGACCTTTCTTGTTTCTTGAGAAAGGCTTGTACTGCTATATATTTTCCTCTCAGGACTGCCTTTGCTGTGTCCCACAGATTTTGAACCGTTGTGTTTTCATTATCATTTGTTTCCATGAATTTTTTCAATTCTTCTTTAATTTCCTGGTTGACCCATTCATTCTTTAGAAGGATGCTGTTTAGTCTCCATGTATTTGGGTTCTTTCCAAATTTCCTCTTGTGATTGAGTTCTAGCTTCAGAGCATTGTGGTCTGAAAATATGCAGGGAATGATCCCAATCTTTTGATACCGGTTGAGACCTGATTTAGGACCGAGGATGTGATCTATTATGGAGAATGTTCCATGTGCACTAGAGAAGAATGTGTATTCTGTTGCTTAGGGATGAAATGTTCTGAATATATCTGTGATGTCCATCTGGTCCAGTGTGTCATTTAAGGCCTTTATTTTCTTGTTGATCTTTTGCTTGGATGATCTGTCCATTTCAGTGAGGGGAGTGTTAAAGTCCCCTACTATTATTGTATTATTGTTGATGTGTTTCTTTGATTTTGTTATTAATTGGTTTATATAGTTGGCTGCTCCCACGTTAGGGGCATAGATATTTAAAATTGTTAGATCTTCTTGTTGGACAGTTCCTTTGAGTATGATATAGTGTCCTTCCTCATCTCTTATTATAGTCTTTGGCTTAAAATCTAATTGATCTGATATAAGGATTGCCACTCCTGCTTTCTTCTGATGTCCATTAGCATGGTAAATTCTTTTCCACCCCCTCACTTTAAATCTGGAGGTGTCTTCGGGTTTAAAATGAGTTTCTTGTAAGCAACATATAGATGGGTTTTGTTTTTTTATCCATTCTGATACCCTGTGTCTTTTGATTGGGGCATTTAGCCCATTAACATTCAGGGTAACTATTGAGAGATATGAATTTAGTGCCATTGTATTGCCTGTAAGGTGAGTGTTATTGTGTATTGTCTCTGTTCCTTTCTGATCTACTACTTTTAGGGTCTCTCTTTGCTTAGAGGACCCCTTTCAATATTTCCTGTAGAGCTGGTTTGGTGTTTGCAAATTCTTTCAGTTTTTGTTTGTCCTGGAAGCTTTTAATCTCTCCTTCTATTTTCAATGATAGCCTAGCTGGATATAGTATTCTTGGCTGCATGTTTTTCTCGTTGGTGCTCTGAATATATCATGCCAGCTCTTTCTGGCCTGCCAGGTCTCTGTGGATAAGTCTGCTGTCAATCTAATATTTTTACCATTGTATGTTACAGACTTCTTTTCCCGGGCTGCTTTCAGGATTTTCTCTTTGTCACTAAGACTTGTAAATTTTACTATTAGGTGACGGGGTGTGGACCTATTCTTATTGATTTTGAGGGGGGTTCTCTGAACTTCCTGGATTTTGATGCTTGTTCCCTTTGCCATATTGGGGAAATTCTCTCCAATAATTCTCTCCAATATACCTTCTGCTCCCCTCTCTGTTTCCTCTTCTTCTGGAATCCCAATTATTCTAATGTTGTTTCATCTTATGGTGTCACTTATCTCTCGAATTCTCCCCTCGTGGTCCAGTAGCTGTTTGTCCCTCTTTTGCTCAGCTTCTTTATTCTCTGTCATTTGGTCTTCTATATCGCTAATTCTTTCTTCTGCCTCATTTATCCTAGTAGTGAGAGCCTTCATTTTTGATTGCACCTCATTAATAGCTTTTTAAATTTCAACTTGGTTAGATTTTAGTTCTTTTATTTCTCCAGAAAGGGCTTTTATATCTCCCGAGAGGGTTTCTCTAATATCTTCCATTCCTTTTTCGAGCCCGGCTAGAACCTTGAGAATCATCATTCTGAACTCTAGATCTGACATATTACCAATGTCTGTATTGATTAGGTCCCTAGCCTTTGGTACTGCCTCTTGTTCTTTTTTTTGTGGTGAATTTTTCCACCTTGTCATTTTGTCCGGATAAGAGTATATGAAGGAGCAAGTAAAATACTAAAAGGTTGGCAACAACCCCAGGAAAATATGCTTTAGCCAAATCAGAAGAGATCCCAAATCGTGAGGGAGGAGAAAGGGGATAAAAAGGTTCAGAAAGAAAAAAAAAAAAAAGAAACAATTAAAAAAAGAAAACCAATAAAGAAAAAATATAAAAAGGAATATATATATATATATATATATATATATATATTAAACTAGTTACAAAACGTTAAAAAAGAAAAGGGTAAAAGTTAAAAAAAATTAGCAGAAGAAGAGAAAAAAAATTGAAAAAGAAAAAAAAAATTAAATTAACTGCAAGGCTAAAGAATCATGGGGAGAAAGCCATGAGTTCCGTGCTTTGCTTTCTCCTCCTCTGGAATTCCGCTGCTCTCCTTGGTATTGAAACTGCACTCCTTGGTAGGTGAACTCGGTCCTGGCTGGGTTTCTTGTTGATCTTCTGGGGGCGGGGCCTGTTGTAGTGATTCTCAAGTGTCTTTGCCCCGGGCAGAGCTGCACCGCCCTTACCCGGGGCCGGGCTGAGTCATCCGCTCGGGTTCGCTTTCGGGAGCTTTTGTTCCCTGAGCGCTTTCCGTAGAGTCCGGAGGGCGGGAATGAAGATGGCGGCCTCCCAGTCTCCGGCCCGGAGGAGCCGAGAGCCCGGGGCCCCACTCCTCAGTGCGCCCTCAGAGAACAGTGCCGATTTACTCCCGTCACCCTGCCTCCGGCCGCGCTCCGAGCTGACCGAGCCTGCGACCGGTTCAAGGTAACCCCGAGCTGAGAGTCACTCCTCGGCTCTGTCTCTGTAGCCGGCTTCCCCGCTCTAATACCTGTAAGCTCTGCGACACTCAGACACCCCGATCCTTCTGTGACCCTGTGGGACCTGAGGCCACGCTGACCCCGCGTGGGCTTCACCCCGGTTGAGCCTCTGGAGCGATGTCCCTCAGCGGAACAGACTTTTAAAAGTCCCGATTTTGTGCTCCGCTGCTCCGCCGCTTGCCGGGAGCCGGCCCCTCCCCCCGCGGTCTATCTTCCCGTCGCTTTGGATTCACTTCTCCGCCCGTCCTACCTTTCAGAAAGTGGTTGATTTTCTGTTTCTAGAATTGCTGTTCTTCTTCTCTTCGATCTCCCGTTGGATTTGTAGGTGTTTGCAGTCTTTAGATAAGCTATCTAGCTGATCTCCCGCTACCTGAAGTCGTCTCAGCTGCTACTTCTCCGCCATCTTGACTCCCAGCCAGGTATAGTAGTCTTGATTGGCAGTTTTTTCCTTTCAGCACTTTTGACTCTGTCATCCCATTTACTTCTGGCCTGCAAAACTTCTGCAGAGAAATCTGGGGTTATGTAGTTTGTGGCAAGTCTCTTTTTCTATGGCTTTGGAGAATATGATTATTTTGTGTCTTGGTGTAGGTCTTTTAAAATTCAACCTATTTGGAATTCTTTGAGCTTCGTGAGTCTGGATGTTTATTTGCTTCCCCAGAATTGGGAAAATTTCAGCCATTTTTCCTTAAAATGGTTTTCTGCTTCTCTTCTTTCTCTCTCTTCCCTTCCCTTCCTTCCCATTATGTGTATATTTGTTCATTTTTGAAGTCCTATAAGCCCTTTAGGCTGTCTTCACTCTTTTTCATTCTTTTTATTCCTCTGACTGAATCATTTTGAATGACTTTGTCTTCAGGTTTACTCATTTTTTTCTTCTGTTTGATCAAGTCTGCTTTTGAACCCCACTCATGTATTTTTCAGTTCAGTTATTGTATTCTTCACATCCAGTGTTTGGATTTTGATTGTTTGTTTCTATGTCTTTGTTGATATTGTTTGTTGTATCATTTTCCTGATTTCACTGAGCTGTCTATCCATGTTCTCTTCTCACTGAAAAATTTTTAAAGGTCATATATATATATATATATATATATATATATATATCTTATATATTATAAAATATATAAAATATAATAAAATATAAGATCTATATAAAAATCTTATATATATTTGCAAATATATATATAAAATCTTGTATCTGTAAGATTTTATTCACTTATTTTACAAAGAGAAGAGAGAGAGAGCACAAGCAGGTAGAGCTTCAGGCAGAGAAAGAGGGAGAAGCAGGTTCCCCGCTGAGCAGAGAGACTGATGCAGGGCTCAATCCCAGGACCATGGGATCATGACCTGAGCCAAAGGCAGACACTTAACTGACTGAGCCACCCAGGCACCCCTAAGATTTTATACTTTTATTTTTTCAAGTAATCTCTACCCTCAAGGTGGGGCTTGAACTCATGACCCAGAGATCAAGAGTCCCACACTCCTCCAAATGAGTCAGCCAGCACCCCTATCTCACTGAGCTTTTGAAAGATGATTGTTTTGAATTATACTTCTTCTATTTTTTTTGTAAACATTTTATTTATTTGATAGAGAGCAATCACAAGTAGGCAGAGAGTCAGGCAGAGAGAGAGAGGGGGAAGCAGGCTCCCCGCCTGCAGAGAGAGCCCAATGTGAGGCTCGATCCCAGGACCCCGAGACCATGACCTGAGCTGAAGGCAGAGGCTTAACCCACTGAGCCACCCAGGTGCCACTATACTTCTCCTATTACCATAAGGAAGTAGTCCGCTAGTCTCAGGAGGATAAGAGACATGTAGGTAAGGGCCTCCCACCCCAACTATAACTAGCCTACATTAGCTGACAGCCAGCCAACCCCCAGGCCTAAGAACAAGCCCAGCTAAGGTAAGAAGAGTCTCCTAGCCAATCTTGAGCTGATCCTAGATGTATGGGAAACAAATATTTATTGTGTGTTTTCAGGTTTGTGGTTGGTGATTATGCAGCATGATTACAATCGATGACTGCTACATATAGTACAAAATTGGTGTTTAAAGCATGCAGCAAGCCCACAGATGTTAAGAGGTGGGTAGGCAGAGAAAGAAAGTCTAAATCCAAAACAAGTTTCTATTCTGTTAAGGATAAAACATTGCCTCTCAATGATAAAAGGGGCTCAGTGTGATGCACCTGCCCCCAGACTTCTGGCTGGTGTGGGGTGGATATAGAACCAGTCCTGGGTTCTTTCTTATTCATGCCTTTGCAGGGGAGGACTGACTTAAACCAAGTGAAGAGTTTGGAAGGTGTAACTAAGATGTGCAGAGCCCAGTTCTCAGTAGCCGGTTTCCCCAGAGACAGCATGTTATATTTGTAATTGTTCTTCAAGTCACCAATGTTCTGATCCCCAATAATTTGTTTAGGTGCAACATCCACTAGTCCTTGGAAGTTTTGTCAACAAATGAATTATCTATATAAAAGGCTGCAGGTCCCTTTGCTAGGTGGAAGGCAGAAGTATCAGACACAGCAGAGTCCTTCCTCAAAGGTGTCTGGACTCTCCCTTAAGTGTTTACAAACTGACCCAAAGAAGTTCTGACTCCAGTAGGGTGGCCCTTGACCACCTCTTTTGAACCTACATTTTTGCTTATTTTGTTATATGAATTATTTGGGGGGCATCACACCCAATTTTGTGTGTCTAACTCCCCCCAGGATCGCATTATACCAGCCATCCTCCTAGGGGAAGTGGCCCCCTTTTCAACACTCAGGGACCTCCCGTCACTATGGAGATTGTAGGACATTTCAACTGCTGCCCCGCCCACAGGCAGCCCCTCAACTCTCTTTTGTGTGGGAAGTGATAAAATGAGGCATGTTTCAAAGGGGTTGGAGCTTCAGTTGTCTCAAGTCTTTCTAAGCCTCCTACGTACCATCACTACAACTGCCAGGATCCTGTTTCTCCAGGGCCACCCAAACTTTTCGTGTTACAAACAGAGCTAGGCTATCAATTTAACTGATTAAGTCAGTTATCTGCAGGATCAAGGTGTTTATAGAAACCCTTCCATACCTCTGATCTTGACACTCAAGTTTCTGAATTTGTCTATGATGACAGCTATTAAAGCCCTTCACGCCAAGGAGAGGTGAGTCCAGAAGGCCAATCACAAGCAGTATTTAGATATTTTACTACCACATGCCTTGTTCTTCTAGTTTTCCACCCCAAGGCCCAAATTTGAATTCAAAGTATATTTCCCTCATGTTTATTATCTCCAACCCACTCTCTGGTATGAACTTCTCTATCAGTTAGGGCTCTTTTGGGTTGCAAATAACAAACATTGGCCAAGTAAAGCAAATAATGAGTAGATTGGAAGGATACTGGGTAGCCCAGAAAATCAAAGGAAAAACTAAAGAGTTCTCAAGAAGGACAGTTACCAGAACAGCTCTATCTGTGCAGGAACAAATAAGTCAGTGCTACCACTGGAATGACGTGTGTTGTGTCCTTCTGCTCGGGGAGCCCAATAGGCACCAGGCTCAGCCTTTGGTTGAGGTAGGGGCAGGGCACTATGGCATTCCCACAAAACTGAGTAGTCTCCAGAAAGAGGAAGAGTTTTTTGCTTGGTGAAAAGAGCAAAAACTGCCTCAATAACAAAGCCACCTCATGTGAAAGGAAGGTTAAAGATACAGGAGTTCTTAGGAAACCCAAAAGTGGGCAGTTCAGCCAGAATCCACAAGGTACTGGGGTGAGTGAAGCGCCAGAAGCCAAGTTTCCCTTCAGTTATATGGCCTAATTCCAGACCCGTTTGTTCATCAGCACACCCAGCCCCAACCTGTGAGCTCTCAGGTAGCCCTTAGTCTGAGTCTGACTACACACTGGGAGCCCGAGGGCACCTATCAGCTGAGACCAGGGAAGAGTCAAATATCATGGAATAAATGTGGGGCTGGAGCATGGTTACTGCTACAACAGACACACAGTGGAGGAATTCCGGAAGTGTGAACGTGCTGGTCAGGCAACCCCAGGTGACCTTCACTTAATTCCTTTTCTCTATTTCCTTTTGTAAAACACACTTCAGGAAATCAATCTTAAGAGAACTGACCCTCTCACCCTGACCTATGCTGATAACCCCTCACCACAGAAGGGCCATCAAAGCTGTGACTGAGGAGTCAGAGTTCACAAGAGATAACCATAGTGTAGTGGGCTTTCATTTTAATATAAATAAGCTAATTTCTAATAAAATGAAAGAACCCAGGACTCTGCCACTGTCAAATTCCAGAGTAGTTAGAATTAAATGAAAATCACATTTTTATATCCTGAGGAGTAGAATCCAATCATGTGACATGCAGATTAGAAGTCACGTATATAACCACCTCCTTTGTGTCATGGAGTCAAGGACACAGCAATTCCAAATTGGGTAAGATGCAAACCACAGTCCTAGCCAACAGGGATCCAGCTAGCAACCTGGCCAAAAAACTCTGATCATAACGGAATTACAGGCATGTTTAAAAAAATTACCTCCCAATTTACCTGGCATGGTAACCCACCAAATTGCATGAGATGCTCGGGTGGCAAAATCAGGTTAAAATAAGGGAAATGACTCCCCTGAAGACTTTTAACTTCAAGGAAGAGTTAGGAATAGACACTTTAAAGAGATTCTAGGGGACCCAGATGGCTCAGTCAGTTAAGCGTCTGCTTTCTGCTCAGGTCGTGAGCTCCAGGTCCTGGTATTGAGTCCCATATGGTGCTCCCTGCTCAGCGGGGAGCCTGCTTCTTTCTCCCTCTGCCTATGCCTACTGCTCCTCCTGCTTGTGCTATCAAATAAAATCTTAAATAATGATAATAATAATAATAAAGAGATTCTAAACCATAGTACTAACATTTTTATGTTAAGGCATTACTCTTGTTTGTAGTTTTTTTGCTTGAAAGAATCTCATATTTGAGATTAAAAATTGAAATGCTGACTCAAGTTGAGTGAAATATACTTGTGTTTATTAGCAAGTTTAAAATCACCACTGGAATATACAGAAGTGCAGTTAAAAATGCAGAATCCTGTAGCATTTAAATATCTCTTAGAAGGAATTATTGAAATAAATACTTAAAAATGTAGTAAGACTTGTAAGCCAAACTTAAAGGCCTAAGGAGAAACTAAGTTTCTGGATTTATAGTTGTAACAAACAACTACACTTACCAACCCCGAACACTTAGAATGGACAAAAGAAGAGACTGACAAATACCTTCTTTTTAACTTTATTTTTATTGTTGACACTATTACAGATAGATAGAACAACCACAACCATATTATCAAACCAAAAACCTGTGCACAGAAACAAGATGAAGAAAATATATCAAGATGTTAACCACAGTCTTTGGATGGTGAAAATATGGGTGAGTTTCTCTTCTACATTTCTGTAACTTCAAAGTTTCTATAATGAACACATACAGTGTTTATAATGGAAATATATGTGATAAAGGTGGATTACCAAAACACTATGATAAAGACCATTTGAAGAAACCAAGACAAAATATTTAACCATAATCCCACAACAACCACACAACTATTTAACTGTCTTCCATATTTCTTCCCATCTTTGACTCTATGCATACTTATCATTAACACCCTAATTATAGACTGGTGCACAGATCAAGATGTTAACAGCAATTGTTGCTGGGTGTTGGGAATATGGGTGAATTTCTTTTCTTCTAGTTTACTGAATTTTCCAAAGGTTGCTATGAGTATGCATTATATTTGTAATGGAGAAATACATACATAAGATTTAATACCAAAACACCAAAGG
Organism: Enhydra lutris kenyoni; assembly: GCF_002288905.1. Classification (NCBI taxonomy): domain Eukaryota; kingdom Metazoa; phylum Chordata; class Mammalia; order Carnivora; family Mustelidae; genus Enhydra; species Enhydra lutris. The sequence continues at coordinate 143,176 of NW_019154198.1, forward strand.
TCATTCAAGGAATTTGAGACAATATATTTAACCATAATCCCACAATGACAACACTATTTTAATTATTTTCCATATATTTTTTTCATTTTAGACTTTATGCGTACATATTTAACACTGTTATAATCACAAGCATGTGCACTAAAACAAGATGGAGAAAATAGATCAAGATGTTAAAAGTAGTTGTTGTGTGTTGGGAATATGGGTGACTTTTTTCTCTTTTCTAATTTAGTGTATTTTCCAATATTTTCTCTGGGTATGTATTATGCTTGAAATATAAACAAACATAATAAACTTTGTTATCAGAACACTATTATAAGGAACATTTGAAGACATTAAGATGAAAGTATTTAACCAATTCCACAAAGGTAACATAACAGCTATTTTGAATATACATTTGACACAGTTATAATCATAAACCTGTGCACAGAAACAAGAATAAACAAGATGTTGAAGAGTATATCTGTCTTTGGATGGTTGGAATATGGATTTTTTTCCTCCACTTTTCTGTATTTTCCAAGTGTCTGATAATGAGTTCAAATTATGTTCACAAATTATGTTCGTGATTATAAACGTTTTAGTAACACTACAGTAAAGAACATTCAAAGAATTTAAGAAAATAATGCTCAACTATAAGCCTACAACAACAACAACACAATAGCTTTTGACTATAAGCATACATTTTTAATCAGTTATAACTGTAGTATAAATATAGTTCTGTGTCCTGCTTTTTCCACTCAATATTCCGTAAATATACTTCCACATTGCTACATAACTCTTCATGATTATCATTTTTAAACAACTGCATGACAGTCCATGGATACCTTCTTGTAATCATTTTCCTACTGTTTGGCATTTATGTTGTTCCTAATTTTTTACTAACATAAGGTTGGAATGGGCACCCTGAAGTCTGGCAAGTTGTTTAATACTGCCAACAGTGATAAATCCAAATTCACCCCAATAACATCAATGCTGGTTCCCACCTAAAGGGTCCTCCTGTTTTGTGGGGCCTCAATGCTCCTTGGATGTCCATTCCAACCTCAGGTCTTTCCATGCAGCTGGCCCTCACCTACATTGAAAAGGCCTCTTCTTAACTGCCCAGGACATCCTGCTCAATTAATTCCCACAAACCTGGCCTTCTAAGCCTTGCTTTCCATGTTTCCTTCGGTCTGCTTCCTTACCCTCCTAGATCTGGTGATGTATTAGGACTCCCTTCTTTGGCTTCCTCATTTCTGCTTCATGCTTTCAACAATACAACCTCCCTCGACTTTGGCATTCCCTGCAGCTCTGACATACACGCTCTGAGCCCCAACCCTGCAGATCCAGGAGAGTGAGACTTAGACAAATTCCCCCAGCAGGTGTATTAATTTTGCTTGCTCAAATTATCCGCTGTTATCTTTTGTTCACTTAATCTATAGATCCACTTAAGTTTTTTTTTTTTTTTAATTTTTTTTCCCAGCCAACTCAAAGCCAAAAAATTTAATAGTCAGTATGCAAGGGAGGGGAAGCAAAAGAGCACAGGTGGTCCACAGAACAGGACACAGGAAACCTCAAGCTAGAAGGTCAATTTGTGATTAAGTGGAAAACTGAGGTGATCAGACAAACGTGACACTAAATGGATAGCTCAGAAATACTTAGAAGGGCTGAAAGAGGGAGCAACAAATGGTAAGGAAAGAAATTAAGGCTGCTGGGGAACCTGAGTCCATGTTAAGCTTAAGTTGACTGTAAAGAAAGCTTTTTAAAAATTTTTTTTTAATTTTTTTTAATTTTTAAAATGCAAGTTAGACATGGGTGGAGGGTCGGACAGATGAAGACGAGAATTAAGCGACAGAAAGGTCTAAGGATACTAGCTCCTGGGCATCCAGGGTGCAAACTGACTTGTGGCCATATAATACTAATGAAGCCACGCTGCTACTTGTCACTTAAGGCAGGAAGCGCACAAAGGAAGTGATGGAAATTGTAAGCCTGCGTCCTTATTTACAACATGAAAGCCTCTCCCTCTGGTTTTCAATCATCAGTAGGCACTACTGTGATCTAGTGATGGTTGCAACCCACTCTTTAAAGGCAAAAGCATAAGATTTATAGGGAAAAGCTTCAGCTTTTAAAAATTCACTATCAAACACACAAGTTGGTTAAAAAACAAAAACAAAAACTTGTAATATATTTGCATGAGAATCACTGCAAGGTACAATGTGGCAACCAACCACTTTGGGTCACAGAAAGCCAATCCACATATTGTAAAGGCTTACACAGCATTAGGTTCCAAAGTGTTGGTGTAGACAAAAAGGCTGAAAAGGAAGTTCCAAGTACTTCTCTTTTCAAACAGCAAAGAATAAAAGACATTTTACCTTCCATGCTTACACTTTTACAGGAATACTTAAGGGTAAGTAACAATACACAATTATTCAAAACGATACTGATGGGGTTCAAATAATGCACAATTAAGTCTTTCTCAGAATCTAAGATACTTAGAAATATATTCTAATTTGTTGCTCTCTTCCTCCTCCAAAAAAAAAAAAAAAAAAAAAAATCAGAGTACCAGGTAAGGTACCTCTGCACAGTAAACTGTATATCGTATTAAATCCAAATATATGTGATTACTGCTTTTGCTACCATATGCTATTTTATATACATTGCAGAGAATATTATATATAGGTTACGGAAGTGTCATATACATTTAACTGGGGCAATTTCTGTAATCTCAAAAACTTTTAGGATTTTCCCTCCAATAGATTACTCAGATGAAAGGTATGTGCTATAGCTTTCCCACATGCATTCAGCGATGTGTGATGGGGGAGAGCTAAAACTAAAAGAGTTTCCACTTCGGTCTCTTTAGTCTGAGTTGTCTAATACTACAAGTCAGGTGTGTACATGCCGGGGTGTTTCCTTCTGACGCTATTATAGATTGGTTTCAAGTCTCTGGTTTAGCGGGGGTCAAGTTCTAATTGAAGGTTTTCTAACCTTTATACTTGTGTTCTCAGCCAGTATGAGTATTCTGGTGTCTAGCAAGGGACAGGCGATCACTGAAAAGCTGCCCACAGACATCACATTTGAAGTACTTGTCATCAGCCCTATCGTCGTCACTAGTGCTGGTGCTGGCATGTTCAGTGTAGCGTGAGCTTTCCCCATAGACACTTCCAGGCTCAAATATTATCACCCTGGCATGGGTTTTCAGGTGCTCACCATAGGCTGAGTTGGAGGTGAAGGTTTCTCCACACTCCCTACAGTCATAGTATGGTTCTTCAACCTGAATCTCCTGATCCTCACCTTCTTCTTCTGGATCTTCAATCCCTGCCCCATCTGGCTCGTCAGCATCTCCCTCTGGCTCTTCAGCCTTTCCCTCCGGCTCCTCAGCTCTTTCTTCTGGGTCTTCAATCCCTGCACCATCTGGCTCATCAGCATCTCCATTGGGCTGTTCAGCCTCTCCATTGGGCTGTTCGGCCTCCCCATTCGGCTCTGCAGCCTCCCCATCTGGCCCTTCGGCCTCTCCATTGGGCTCAGCGGCCTCTACGTTAGGCTCAGCAGCCTCCACCTCTGGTTCAGCAGCCTCCACCTCTGGCTCAGCAGCTTCTACATTTGATCCCTGGATCCGCAGAACTTCTCTTGGAACAAGGACATTGGCTTCCACCTCCTGGGCTCCTTCTTCTTCTTCCTCTTCAAGATGAAGCTTCTGATGTTTTGTGAGAACTGTGTTGTGAATGAAGGACTTCCCACAGTCCTTGCATTCATAGAATGGTGAATCTCTTTTAGGAGGCTCAGTGAGAAATGAGGTGTGAACAAAGGTGGCCCCATAATCATAGGGCTCATCTTTCTCATGAACTCTCATGTGCTCCCTAAGGTCTGACTGATTGAGGAAGGATTCTCCGCATGTTTTACATTCATAGTGTTTCTCTTCGGTCTGACTTCTCTGAAACTCAGTAAGGGCCAAGCCTGGACTGACTGCATCTTCACTTCTCTGGTCCTGCTCCGGTAAATCCTCACCAGTGTGAATTCTCATATGTTCACTAAGGACAGAGCCATGAATGAAGTCTTGTCCACACACGTGGCACTGAAGGGATGTTCCTGCAGGAGGATTCTTCTGTGGGGCACGAGGCCTCCGTGGGTTAATGACCAAGGGTTGCATAAAAGGCTCCTCATACCTTCTATGGCCAAAGAATTGATCTTGCTCATGGATTTTCTGATGCTCAAAAAGGAATGAGCTGTGAACAAAAGATTCCCCACAGGCAGGGCATTCATAGAGCTGCTCCCCAATATAATCTTTCTGATATTCACTGACAGAATGGGTATGGATTACAGAATGTGTGTACTCACGACTATCAATGAGATACTCTCTGCCATGAACCTTCTGATGATCCTTCAGGTCTGCGCGGTCTGCAAAACCCAGCCCACAGTCCTTACATCCATATATTGCATCTTCAGTCTCATCCTGCTCATCCTGCTCATCTGGGTCATCCTGCCGAGGCTCTACCTGCCGAGGCCCATCAAGGCCTATGCCCTGAATAACAGAGTTTCCAAAGAGCTTCCAGCCATGGAATTCTTCTCGGGCATAGATCTTCTGATGTGCCCCAAGCTCTTCAATGGTGGCGAAGCAGTCCCCACACTCCTTACATTTGTTGCGCACCTGCTGTTCAGCGTAACTCGTCTGTGCTTGCTCTTCAGTGTAACTCAGTGATGCTGGCTGTTTAATGAAACTCAGTGGTGCTGGTTCTTTAAGGAAACTCAGCGCTGCTGGGTCTTTAATGAAACTCAGCGGTGCTGGTTCTTTAGTGAAACCCAGTGGTGCTGTTTGCTTAATGTAACTCATCTGCATGGGGTTTTCAGGGTAACTTATCTGCACTGGGTGTGCAATGTAATTTGTTGGCCCTATTTGTTTAGGGTAACTCACCGGCGCTGGGGGTTTAGTGGAACTCGCTGGTGCTGGGGGTTTAGCGTTACTTGTCTGTGCTGGTTGTTCAGAGTATCTCATCTGCCCCGGGTGTTCGGCATAACTTGTCTGTGCTTGTTCAGCATAACTTGTTTGAGGGTCAGTAGAGGCTAAGCTGCGAATTACAGATTGTTCATAGTTTTTACTTCCAGAGGGCTTCTTTCTATCATGAATCTTTTGATGCTCGGTGAGGTCGGAACTACGAACAAAGGATTCTCCACACACTGGACATTCATAGACTCTCTCTCTAGGGCGAAATGTATGAGGTTCACCAAAACGTAGGGAGTGAATTACAGAGGTCTCGTGGTTCCTACGCTCAATGTTTTTTTTTTTAGCACGAGCCTTCTGATGTTCGCGGACATTGGAGCTGGGAACAGACGATTCACTGGACCCCTGACTAGTCAGACTTCTCGGAGGTTCGATACGGGACACACTTTGTATAACAGAGTCCTTATAGTTGTTACTCTTAGCCCCTTCATAAGGGTTCTCTCTGGAAGGAGTTTTCTGTTGCTTATCACGAGGGTCAGAAATGTGAGTGGAGGATTCTCCCTTCTGATCACATTCAACAACTTCATTTCCGTTGCAATTTCTGGGAGGCCTGAAAGAAGCTAAGCTATGGATAACAGACATTTCATATTTCTTTCCTTCGGAATTCTCTCCAGCATGGACTTTCTGATGTTCAGTAACACCTGAGCTCTGGGTAGACTCTGCAATCACTTGTGGTTTACTGGGCCCCACTGCACTGTGACTTTTCTGAGCTTTAGCAAAGGCTACGCTATGAATAACAGACCTCTCATACGGTTTTCTCTCACAGGCATTTTCTTTAGTAGGAATCTTCTGGCCATCATCAGGGTTAGAGCTGATGGTGAACGCCTTCTCATCCTCCTCGCTTTCAGGTGGTCTTGTTATAGTATGACTCTTCTGAGATTCAGTGAAGGGCACGCTATGAATGACAGACTTCTCGTACCCTCTGCCTTCATAGAGGTTCTTTCGAGAATGAATTTTCTGATGCTCACCGAGGTCTGAGCTTTGCCTAAAGGCATCCCCACCATCTTTAAAGTCATAGAGCTTCTCTTTGGAGTAAGATTTCTGACGCCTTTTAAGGGACTGACCAGGAATAAAGGTTTCCTCACACACTTTACCCTTATTTTCAAATAAGTTTCCTCTAGTATGGATCTTCTGATGTTCTTTCAGGGATGAGCTATGATGGAAAGTCTCCCCGCACACCTTACATTCATACATTTTCTCTTTACCATACATTTTCGGAACCTCATTAAGGGGTGGGCTAGGTTTAAAGGCTTCCCCACGCTCATTATCTTTGTCATCTTTACCATGGGTTTTCTGGTGTTCAATCAGGGCAGAACTATGAAGGAAGGTTTCCTTACACACCTTACATTCATAAAATTTATCCTTTCCATATATTTTCTGAAGCTCACTGAAGGTTGGGCTAGGCATGAAGGGCTCCTCGTACTCGTCATCATTACATTCTGCAAGATGCTCTCTAGCATGAATTTTCCGATGTTCGGCAAGGGCGGCACTCTTATTGAAGGTTTCCCCGCACTCCTTACATTCGAAGCGTTTCCCCCCAGCCTGGCTTTTCTGAACCTCACTGACAGCCACACTGTGAATAAACGATTCGCCATACTCATAGAGATTCTCTCTAGTATGCATGATCTGATGTTCGACAAATTCTGAAATCACACTGAAAGACCTCCCACACTCATCACACACATAGGACATTGCCCCAAAATCAAGTGGGTGCGACTCAGTGAAGGAGGGGGCGCTAAGACTGCTCATGCTCATGGCTTTTCTCATTTCACTACATTCAAAAGGTCTCTTCCTTGCATAGCCTTTCTGCTCATGAACGGAGCCCTTCCCATCTGTGTCAAACTGATAGCGCCTTTTTCTTTCAAGAACTCTCTTTTTGGAAACAAGACTTGAGTTACAATTATAGCTTCCCCCAAAAGCATTCCCTTCATAGCCCCTCTCCTGAATCACCGACTCCCTCTTGTTGAATGAAGCTTCTTTCCAATCATTGTCTGGCCTTCTGGGGAACCTCTGTGACCGATCATTAGAGTCCCTGGCCCTTCCCGATTTGGAGTTTCGTGAAACATCCTTGATGAATTTTTCCATTATCACCCCGTGGGAAGATTCATCTTCACAAATTCCCCGCCGATGGGTTGACTTTTTGGTTTCAGGCATGGTTTTCAGACCTGAAAAGAAACCCCAGATGTAAATACTCCCTAGTCCCTGTACGTGTGCAAAGTAACAGTGGGACTTCTGAGATGATGGTGTGAATACAAAATGTAAGAGATTTACCAGTGTGTAGGTACAGCTCCCATTTCACTACCTAAAGTGGCCACTAGCTGGGATCTGCCTAGTGCTTACCTCGACTGGTGCTCGGGTAGGCACTTCTCTTTGACCTTGATGAATGGCCTTGTGTCATATGGGAGTGACCATCGTCTTCGGCAAGTTGAACCCCTGTTCACAAGAATAATATGAGTTATGGCTTATATAGCTGCAATCAGGTTGGGTACAAGACTCAACACAAGATAGTGCCTACCTTCCAACAAACCACTAAGGGAGGTAGCTCATACCCAACTCCTTGAATAGTCCCTGTCTCTGAACAGTCCTATGTGCAGTCCCACATCCTCACTGTCCACCTCTCAGTCCATTCTAGCCTGCATTTTAATTAATTCTCCCAACTCCACCTAGAAATCTGTAGAGAAACCACCCATGTCCTTAAATCCAATGCATCCTTTTTAGGTATTCACCCTTTTATAACCTTTTAAATCCCAACACCCTCTTTTTCACCGGCCTCCATGGTTCTCTTCTTCCTTGACTCTTTTCTCCAGCTGTTCTCTGAACTCCACTGCCTTGCACAGCTCTCTCCCCGGCATCAGACCTGCATAGCCAAGCGCCCGCTATGACTGGAGCTAGAGGACTTCATGGACAGTCCAAATGGGAACTCAGGATCCCATTTTACTTTTGTATTTAAAAATCTTCACTGCCACCTCTCTAGAAAAAAGTGCCAACTCTTGTGGCAAGAGACATCTCCCCATTCTCTTCTACCTTGTACAATACACTCTTCACCCAAAGCCAGAATGATTTCTCAAAAACATAAATCTCATCATTTACTTCTCCCCTTGAAATATTCAAAGCCTTCTTATTGCCCTTAAAGTCCAAATATATTAACATCAATTCTAATATCCTGCAGCTTTAAGAATAAGGTGACAAAAAGCTTCAATGACTAGGTCTGGAGTAACTGACAGAAGCACCTGCTTACCCAGGGAGAGCAGCTTCCTATAGTTCTCCATGTTGTCCTGAATTGGGTTCTGAGGCTTCCTGTCCTCAGTCAGGTTCACAACGTCCTGGTATGACACTGCATCCTGAAATACCAAACACAGACCTCTCAATGGAGTCTTTCCACAGGCATCCAAGAGAGAAGAATTCTGGCAACATGGGTGCTACACATACAAAGATATGTAGAAAGTGCTCACAGTGTTTGGGGTTCTGAGTGATCCCAGCAAGTTTTACTACGGACCTACTTTGTACCTACCTTGGCGCTATACTCTGAGGAAGATCCAAAAGACGTATGACACATATTCCTTGCCCTCATGCAGCTTATAATTTGGTTGGAGAGAAAAGACTCATGAAACAATTAGAGAACAATAAACAATAAAGTGGGGTACAGATTATCAGTATTAAATAGCTTTGGTAGAAGGACAGCTCAGGGTTTTGTAGGACTTGGGTGGAACCTTAAGTGGTTAAGACTCCGAACACAGAGAAAAGGGACTGGTGGGAGAGCTTCAACAGGCCAAACATCAATTATGTGTGGCATGTGCAAGGACAGAAGGAAAAAATGTTTCAGCAGACAACTGGTCAGCAACTGTGACTTAAGACTCCCTCCAAGGTCTTACTGTGTCCTGTGCTCACCTTCACTGTACAACATGGATACTTGGTGGGCTCTTCTAGGTGTGGACAAGTTCCAAATAACCCAGATGTAACTTTAAGTACTGAATGCCTTCATTTTATAGCTGCCTCTTCCACTGTAACAGCTATGTCTCTAATAGTAATTTTTAAATTCCCTGCATTACTCAGAAGAATCTTCTATGTGGGATCTCACAGGATCTTTCCTTACTGCTGCACCAGAATGTCACTGGTCTCACGGAAGTGTGGTCCCAGGGAGTACGGCACCACGGCCTAGAGACAGACTTAAGGATGGACACAGCACCATGGAAAGCCTGCAGGTTTTAGAGCCAGAGAAAACTCGAGGGTCAAAGGAGAACTGTACCATTGATGAGCCATGCAACCTTGGGAAAAGATATCTTTCTGAGCCTCAGGTTCTTCGTCTGTAAAATGGAGAGTTAGGCCCAACCTGCTGTGCAATATTGTGGGTGATGATTTTCTACAATGTGATGTGTTGTTTAAACATCAAGAAAAACTATATAAAGAAAATGTAAACCACCAAATTACTATATAAAGATATTTTGATATTAAATTTATTACAGTTTCTCTCTGGGAAGTGGCATTATAGCCATGTGAAACGTAGCAAAAAAAAAAAAAGTGCATTCACAATTAGGTGTATCTCCTACAGAGAAAGATAATAAGCGCACACACTAGGAGTTAAGAGGAAAGCCTCATTTATGCACCTGCCAACATCCAGTGATACAAACCAAAAACCACAACCAAAACTAAGCAGAGTTCAAAACTGAAATCCTTCCTAGGTCCAGGCTGAGAATTCCTAGAATAAGGAACAAGCGACATAGCTCAGAAGCCACTGCAAACTGGGTACAACTGCCACCCCAGAAAGCTGACTTGCATTGTTTTTGCTGGGTGCCAATCTCCTGCCCAACAGCAAGTTCAAGAGCAAAAGCCACGCTATGCTCATGTCTGTGACAGTGCGTCCTAAGTCCCAGCACCGGTTTATTATACTACAAAGGAAAGTGTGGGTGGGAACATAGATGCATTTCTGGTGAGAGAAAGGGAACCAGGGCTCTTAACTTGGGGGATTAGCAGAGAAAAAGATGCAGTTAAGAACTTGGAGAGCACAGGGAAGTCAGAAGGGTCACCACCCCTGGTGTCGACAGACACCCCCAAGGACAATGGCAAAAAGCAATGGCTGTTTTTCATACTCTTCTCTTCATTTGATTGAGTAAAATAAATGCATGTTAAATTTTTAACTACATTGTTCCTATGAAAGAAAAATGGTGCTCTGATTTAAAGTGAAGTTAAATCTATGCAACAGGGCTTCTCTAAAGCAGTCGCTGGCATTAGATGCCAAAAAATGGCATCTAAATTTGCACAAGCAGCAATCAAGCTCCACTCAAACGGGCACCGCCCAGAGGGCAGCGTGGCACCACTTCACTTTCATAGCAGGACCCACACGCCAAGTGATTCAGATTTACACACGCTGCTAAGAGAGGGTGAGGATTTTCTATTGCGTATACCCTCACAATGTAATTTACATCTGCTGCGGCTGCCACTTCTACCCCACTGAGGTAGCAGCGATCAGTGGGTTCTAGACATTAAGAAGACACAGACATGGAGCCAGCTCTTCTCAGAGTCAAGGAAGGGCATTTTTGTTTTTTTAAAAGTAGGCTCCACACCCAGCATGGAGGCTGACTTGGGGACTGAACTTAAGACCCTGAGACAAGACCTGAGCTGAAATCAAGAGCTGGGACTCTTAACCAACTGTGCCATCCAGGCGCCCCCTCGAGGAAGGGCATTTACAAAGCAAAATAAGACAAAAGTCAATTACCAATCATCTTCGTTTCATAAGAGCATTCTAACACTCCCAAAATAAGGACACTTGCATTTCTCATTCCCCCACATATCAGTGAAAACTTAGTGACCATCTGGCATAGCAGTGCTCGGGAACCACTGATCTTCGTTGCAGACCAGCTTCATGGGTGGAAAATGCATATCAATGACACTTTTTTTTCTCCGAAATCAAATTTAAGAAAGAGTCTATGATTTAGTATTCTTATCTAGGTTCCTAAAATTTTGGTTACTTTGGTTTCTTCAAATAAAGCAAAATTAGTGAAAACCTAAGTGTGTCACAAACTTAGATTGTTTCCCTGACACAAGGGCTGGAGGGACTGAGTAACCTCTGACCCCATCTACCTTCTCCCACATCCTTCTGCTGCTGCAAGAGCTCTGCTTTCAATACCCGGACGCTACCCATCCTCCCTTCTCATACACACCTGTGGATCCTTGCTTGCCTGGGACAGAGGACAAATGACAGACCTCTCAGGGTAGGACACAAAGCCCTCCGTCAGCTGATCCCAACTCATAAATCTCACTGCAGGCACCATTACTAATATATCTCAGTGCACTGGGGATAGACCTGAGCTCTCCTCTTGGCTACAGGACACCAGCAACCAGGCCTACCCAGGCTTCAGGATGTCTTGGGTCTCTTGCCCTCTGTGTTCTGGCTAACCTGGCCTTTGTGTGATTCCTGCCTCAGGGCCTTCGCCTGGGATCTCCTGAACCCAACACTTCACCTAGTCAAGTGTTCCTGTCCTTCAGGGGCCAAATGTTACTGCCTTCAAGAGATCTCCTTTCAAATCCAAACCAAGACGCCCATGACAATTTCTTGTTGTAACTCCCAATTTTTCCTTAACAGCACCCTGTATAATTAACATATATGGTATTTATATGGAAATTTATTTGTGGGATTGTTGAATGCCCTTCTCTGTTATAAGTCTCAAAGTTTCCAGGGCCTCCAGGGACCCTAATTATCTCAGTCACTACTGTACTCCTTGACCTGGGGGAGGTCCTTAATAGTTAAGAAGAGACGCAGGCTCCTCACACTCAGCTACCCGCTTCCTCTCAAAGCCCTTTCAATGCTATGGCTGCCCTTTACAATGCCATGTTGTAAGTGACCTGTCTCCTTAAAGGTCAGCTCAAATCCCAAGTCCTTTTTCCCTTCACCAATTTCCCCAGCATACTGCCTTTTAAAATTACTGCCCATGCCAGGCATTCATGGTAAGCACTTCATATACACATATGAATCGTACTCATTCCTCCCAGCAGCCCTGCTGAGCCAATCACCACATCCATCCTACAGATGAGGAAACTGAGGTTCAGCTTGCTTAAGTAAATGTTCCAAGGCTGCACACCCAACAGGTGGCAGAGCTGGGCTGCAAACCCAAAGTCCAGCTCTTGTTGGCTACAGAGCCTCTGCTCTCACTTGCCAGTCTGCTGTATGACCTGGCCACTTCCTTGGCTCCCCACAGTGGGCCAGCCAGAAAGCTCTCTAGAACAGTTCTGCTTCCCTGGCCCAACAGGAACAACAGACATGACCAAAGCACAACTCAGATGCTGAGTGGAAAAGTGTTTCCTCTGACTATGTGGATAAATGGGAAAATAGGCAGGAGTCACCCCAGCCACTTGCCACCTCTGGGGACAGGCCTGGGCTCCTTGCAGGGAGTAATTACCCCCTCCCTACAGCCAGCTGGGATGCTAGGGAGCAGATGAACATACCCTCTTGGGAAAGAAAGGCATCTCTGCTATGAAAAGAAGATGGCCTTTCCAGAAAGAGAGGAAACCTAAGCATACCTGAGATCTTGACTCATAATCCATCACGGAGTCCCTACGTTTGCGCTCCCTTTCCATCGCAAAAGTTGTTTTCTCCATCAGAGGAAGGGAAAGATCCCGTTGAGGAAGTCCTGGGAAGAGAAAAGACAGCATGAAGGACAAGGCCCAGTCTAACCCTGCACACTCATCAGGACGTCAAGCAGGTGACTTACTGCTTCTGGGATTCCTGGTGTATGGCCAGCGGTCTCGAGACTCCAGGTCTCTGCTTCTCCCTCTCCGTTCCCGCTCCCGGTCCCAGTCCAGCCCCCAGTCCCGATTCCGGTCCCGGTCCTGATCCCAGTCCTGGTCCCATTCCCGGTCCCGGTCACCTGAGAAAGCCAGACATTCCAGAAGTTAACAAAAATGTTCTGACACGTGTGTTCTCCCTTCATGTGCACACACACCACTTGGGAAAGGAACACTCTCCTTGCTCCTCCCTTGATGAAAGGGATCCCACAATGAGGTTTCCAGACTCCTAAGCATGATCTGAGCTTTTCCTATTACCCTAGATGTGGAACACCATTTCTGGAGGCTTGGCTCAAGTGGGGCATACTGCAAAGCAAGTTCCAAAGGTTGGTTTAGAGGTTAGTTCCCCTTCAAACACTTCTGTTGGTTTCCCAGTTCCTACATACTCAAACCCACACTCAGGACAATGACTTCAGACTTTCTGCTGTTGGGCTTACCCCTAACTATCTTAATGGACACATTACACTACTCCAAAGAAACAAAACACATGCCATTCCCAAAAGCACTCCTCCTTTTAGAAAGTTCATTGAAGAACCTTTAACAGATAAAATAGCTTTTAGAAACAAAGTAGTAATGGACTTTGTTCCTCTTGGGGAGGGTGTGTCATACCTTCAAATAGGCTGCTGCAAATTTCCAACAGCTTTAAATACGATCTCGAAAATTGTAGGGGTGCCTGGGCAGCTCAGTTGGTTGAGCGACTGCCTTTGGCTCAGATCATGATCCCAGGATCCTGGGATCGAGCCCCAGGTCAGGCTCCCTGCTCAGGATCTGAGTGTTTCTCCCTCTCCCTCCCCTTACTCACTCTCGGATAATTGAATAAAATCTTAAAAAAAAAAAAAAAAGAAAATTATATTTCATGCCACATACTGCTATCTGCTTTAATTAAAAAAAAAAAAGTCTCATTATGTCATCAATTAATTTACTTTCCGCTCAGATCTTGAGTAGCTGCAGCTGCCCTGGGGAAGGCGCTGCTGTCTTCCCTGAAGACTTCATGCCCACCATGCACTTTTATACCATGCGGCAGGCTTGGTGGAGGGGAAGTTAGGCTGAAGTCTGGAAGCATGCTCAATGCGGGCGGAGCATAATCGGACAGGGTTACTCACTGCAGAAAGAAGAGGCGGAGCGCGGCGGCGGGGACTCTGCTCCCTTCCGGCTCATGCTGTCTTCGCTGAGGAGGTCACTGCTGTTGTCGTCTGAGAGGACACCAGACACTGACTTAACGCTTTATCACCTCTGGCTTGTGTTCTCGAAATCGCTCCCCCAACTGGAGTCTGCTCTTGCCCCTACCGCACTAACCCCCCACCTCAACAGGATGGATCAGGAGTGATCAGATCCTCTCATCCCTCAGCTTCCTACTGCTCCTGGGCTGGCAAGTGGCTGCAACTGCCCTCCCACCTCACCTCTAAGTAGCAGCCGCAACAACTTTTGGGGGAAATATACCCTCTGTTTCATGAAAGGGAGACTGGACCAGGGTTGTGAGGCCCACGGAGGCTCACCAATTCCTCATGGAGGCCCTCAATGAAGTGTTGCTTTTCCTTCTCACACCACTTAGGGTGGTGGTTCTTAACCAGGGCATTCTACTCCCCAGGGGACATTTGTCAACATCACGTAGTTGTCACAGCTGGGGAGGGAATGCAACTGGTATCCCGTGGGTAGAGAAGGGCCAGAGATGTCACTGTATGTCCTATAACAAGCTGGCCCCCCACAAAGAGAACGATCTAGCCTTGAACACCAACAATGCTGAGGCTGCGAACCCCCAGGAGCTCACAGCTCCCTGACGGCCTTCACCACGCTTCTACGAAGTCTCACCTCCTGGCTCATACATCCCCTTGTAATTTTCCAGCAGAGTAACTAGCTTCTCACAGTTCTCTGGCTTTTTTGCCCGCACCCAAGGCTTTATCTTTTCTGGAAGGATGGTCAGGTACTGCTCAAGGACCAAGAGCTCAATAATCTCCTCCTTGGTGCGAGTCTCCGGCTGCAGCCAATCAAGGCAGAGGTTTCGGAGTTTGAACAGCGTCTTCCGAGGCCCAACAAATTCCACGTAGAGGAAATTTCGAAACCTCTGATGAAAGAATTCAGGGTCAGTTGCACCTTCTCTTACGGTGGCATCCGGCTCCTTAGTCAAGTCACTGTCTAGCTCATACAGATCTGGGGCCCAAGACTTCTTGGGTTTGGTGGCAGACAAGTACTTTGGAGGCAGCATTTTTCTAAGTAAGATTTTCACTGGAGGAACCAAACATGAGTCAACAGGAAAGACGCAGCAGCCTGTGACAGTCAGTACTCAGGGACCTGTAGATCGTAAGGAGATATACACATGTCCCAGAAGTTGAGGATCAGGCGGCAGTGCAGGGCTGCCCTACAGGGTCAACAATTCTTTGTGAACAGGCCAAGGGGACAGAGATGCATAAGCCCACAATATACAGACACACACATAGCACACAAAGTTGGCTTCACAAAGCACTTACAAGCATAACCTCTGGGCACACCTGTTTGAGAGTTAGCTCCACTACTAACTGGTTTTGTGACCGCAGGCAACCATTCAATGTCCTAGAGTCTGTCCCCTTATCTACACAAGGGGAAAAAAGCCCTCAACCCTTTTAAAACAGATTAAATAAGTTAGTATTTTTTTTAAAGATTTTATTTATTTATTTGACAGAGATCACAAGTAGGCAGAGAGGCAGGCAGAGAGAGTGAGAGGGAAGCAGGCTCCCCACTGAGCAGAGAGCCCGACGCGGGACCCGATCCCAGGACCCTGAGATCATGACCCGAGCCGAAGGCAGCGGCTTAATCCACTGAGCCACCCAGATGCCCATAAGTTAGTATTTCTAAAGGCCTAACTACCCAATGTCCACACATGGGAAATGCTCAAGGTGCTAGCCATTACTGAAACTGGAGGTCAATTTTTTCTTCAGCAAAAATGGAAAAGGGAATATAGGGAATGATGGCCAAGACTGCTACTTCTGATTATTTCTGAGTATCTCCATCTTTGCCGAAGGTTCTACTGGCCAGAGTGGCAGAGTTTGCTGGTATGCTTAGGACCCCTTCCCTCAGCACTGCACACCCTTCTGATGAGTGCCTGTCCCAAAGCCCAGCCTCAGGCTCTGCTAACACCACATCCTCAGGTACGTTTCCTGAGCTATACTTGATTTTTTTTTTTTTTTAAGATTTTATTTATTTGACAGAGATCACAAGTAGGCAGAGAGGCAGGCATAGGGGCGGGGGGAAGCAGGCCCCCCCCGCCGAGCAGAGAGTCTGATGTGGGGCTCAATCCCAGGACCCAAGATCACATGACCTGAGCCGAAGGCAGAGGCTCAACCCACTGAGCCAGCCAGGCACCCCTGCTGTACTTCATCTTTTAAGTGCTGCAAGTACTCATCACATTTATTTTTAAATACTGGAATTAACATGCTCCTCTCCCCACAGCAAACTATAAACTCTATTAAATGGATTAGAGATTAACTTTTCCATTCCTGTGTCCTCTAGTGCCAGCGTAACACAAAGTCAGGTGTCAACAGTGAAATAATGTTATCAAAAATAACGTACACAGACCCATCCTAGAATTGATTTTAGACACAAGCAAGTATTACTATGTGCCTGCAGAGGCATGGAGAAGTTTCTCTAGGCCTAGAACCTCTAGGCCACTGCTTCTGAAGAGCATTCTGGTGTGTCACCCTCCTCGCCTGCCAACTGTTCTACCAGCCCCTTCCCCGTATCTGCAGACAACTAGGTGGGAAGCCCTGGTGGTTATATGGGAAGCTCTCTGTGCTGCCTAGTATACTGGGGGGAAATTAAACGCAATATTGGTGAAGCCAAGGTGATAAAACATCGGTTATTCACATGAACAGTAAGAATATGATGCAGTGGCCATCGGGCTTCCTCATGCTATTATTACACATTCTTCCGCCTTGATCAATCTTGCCAAAGTTTGTCCTGAAAGAACCAGCTTTGATAATCCTCTGTATGGTTTCGTTTTTTCCCCTAGTTCTTTATTTTTCTTTTATTATCTGCCCCCTCTTTTTGGAAAAACCCTTTAGACAGAGTAAAAAAAGCTTGATATTCATCTTTTCTCTAATGTAACCAATTAAGGCTATACGTGTCTCCATGTGGACAGCCACAAATGGTACAAGGAAGCTGGCACTATGGAAACAAAATCTAGCTTTGGGTGGGTCAATTAACTCACCCAACAGTTCTGTACTTCTGGCTTTACTTCCAGAGAAGAACAAAATCATATGCAGCAAAAATTCTTTTTGGTTTTGTTTTGTTTTTGTTTTAAAAGGAAACCAAGTATGTTTAAAATTAAGGTTTTATTTTTTAATGTCAAAAGAGAAAACGAGGTGTTTCCTTTATTATTTGGGAATAAATGTAGCAAAGTCTGCCACGCTGGGTTCCGCTGGCAGCAATGGGCTTGCATGCTACTCATGCACGAACTGCCCTCCCATGCCCTCTCCCACCACTATCCCCGGGAGCACCAAGCCTCACAAACACACATACATCATGAAGACCCTCATGAATGAAGCACTGTCTCCCTGACTGCCCTGCCCTCCTTGAGGAGGACAGGCAGTAACAGAGACAAAGGCACTTCTGAACAGAAGACTTCCAAAGCAGGGAAAGGAAAAGGGCAAAGGAAAAGGCTCTGAGGAACTGGTGTGATAATCTGGATGAGAGAACAGTCCATTTTATCCAGGATTTGGCTAAGAGGGACCACCTCTGATAAGAGCAGAGTTCCCAAAAAGCAGCATGCCTGAATGGCAAGGACAAAAGAGAAGAAGCCCAAGTCTGCTCTTTGGCATCCAGATTCCAGAGCAACACTCCAGTCCCCTAGAAAACACTAGTCCAACTTCTCGGAGGCAACAGGGTACCTGTTTGGGAACAGGATCCTTTCTGGAACTTCAGAACAAGCAGCTTTCCACAGGAAGAGAGCCAAAATGAAACAAACCTGCAGATAGTTAAAAAAACAAAAAAAAAGACAAACATGGAAAAAAATGTAAAAAGAGTGTCAGAGAATTAATTCTCCAAATGGCTGTGAATTCAGATAGCATTAGAGGTGAGAGCTTTATATATCATATTCAAGAAAAGGCCAATTCCCATGTCATATAAACCAACCAGAGAGAAATAGTTTTCAAATTGTAAAAACCCAAGATAAAGCTAGCGCTAACAAACCACAGACCGAACTCAGTTATAAAAGCAGACACAAGTCTTTAACACTATCACTGTTGAACATGATTCTACAGAGTTCTAGCCAATTAGAACAAGGTAAGAGAAACAAATCTGAAGCATAAAGACGTTTTGTCATTCACTTATATAAGACTATCCACTCAGACACTGTGAATCAATGCAAACAGACCTTACAAGAATTTAATATGGAAATTGCTTATAACAGACTTCCTAAAAATGTCTCAGCAATTATAAATTTTAAAAAATGGGAAGAGAACTCCTATTATAAAGATAGGAAAGATTTAATAAAAGACAACAGCAACCATGTGAATAAAATTATAAATTATAGTAATAAAAGGCAATAACTGGAGAGACACAATATAATCATGGGAGATGTATAGATGTGGTATTTCAAAGTTCTAAAACCTCCCCCAAATCAATCTATAATATATGGAAATTCAAAGAATATTAACATTGGGTAACTTGGCAATGGTTCTAAGGTTGACCTGGAGGAATTCCATTTGGATCAGTATTTTAAGAATTCATGTATCAAAGGTCAACAAACCAAACACAACATTTTAAAAATATTTTACCACAATCTCAGGGTAAGAAAGTTCTTTTATAATATGCCTAAAGGCAGAAAGACTACAGAAAAATACAAATAATGGTTTTGTTTATACCATCAAAGCCAAAGAAATAAAACAACAAAAAAGATGCACTTGTAACTTATGACCAAAAAAATGAATTCATTTAGGAATCTTAGTCTGAGTCGACCATATATAGTCAAGTATCCAGTAGTGGCATGAAAAGTGGCATTTCAAACTAGTAAAGATTGTACAAATTACTTTGGTGATTGGTATATAGGAAAACTAGCCAATCATTCACTTAGGGGAAAAGGTCATACTATATACAAAAATGCTAAAACTGAAATCAAAATAAACAAAAGATTAATTTTTATAATTATGGAACAAGGGCAGGCTTGTCTAACCTGACAATAAAATCAGAAGATATATAAAGGGTAACTCCCACTTCACATAGGTACTTACTTAATATGTTAACTTTTCTTCCCAGTAGGCATGTATTTGAAGCATAAAGCACCAGTAAGTGAACTATATATAAGAACTCAAGGGTTAAAAAGTTTGATAGGGAATCAACAATTTTTCTAAGAACATAGAAACAGACAAATCTGATCAGAAAGCAGAGCAAAATCTAGGGAAGAAACTTTAAACAGAATTTCTTTTTTTTTTAAGATTTTATTTATTTATTTGACAGAGAGAGATCACAAGTAGACAGAGAGGCAGGCAGAGAGAGAGAGAGAGAGAGGGAAGCAGGTTCCCTGCTGAGCAGAGAGCCCAACACGGGACTCGATCCCAGGACCCTGAGATCATGACCTGAGCCGAAGGCAGTGGCTCAACCCACTGAGCCACCCAGGTGCCCCAAGGGAAGAAACTTTAAAAGATGAACTGATTTAAGGAGCAACCTCCCATAAAAATTTCCATGAGCAATGAATTTACCATGTTATAAAAACCCTTCCAGAACACAGAAAAGAGATTTTCTTTCCAGTCCACAGAAAACGACTTTCTATTCATTAATAATTTGACCATTTAAATGTCCTTATGAATCCTATCACAAGGTAGATGCCGAGTTGTATACAAAAAATTCACTCATTTCTTATCTCAAGAAATTCAGGACTAGAGCAAACAAATACGATCTTCATTAAATGTGTTCATAGATTTTTCTAACCAGGGGAATAAACAGCCCTTGGTGAGTAAGACCACTACATTTTTAAAAAAATTTTAACAGGAAAACCTAAAAAAAAGAATCAGACCCTAACAATTCCTTCCCACAATGGCAGAGGAAAGTCATTTGAGATCTGGGAGTTTGGGTCCTTTAGAACAGAGTAATCATAAAGACAGACAATATACGCGTCTGTATGAGGAAACTGGGATGCTCACATAGTGCTTGTGGCAATGTAGATTCTATGGAGGGCAATTTGGATAACTTATCAAAATTTTAAATGCACATACCCTGTCCTCTAAATTCTATTTCCATGAATTTATCCTAGATATATGTAATGACATGTGCAAAATATATTCATTGAAGCACTGCTGAAATGCACAAAATACGGTACATATTCATCTAATGATTATGAAACCTTTTAAAATAATGAGGCAATTGTAAATAAATGGCTATGAGACGCTAAGGCAGTTAAGTACAAAATGGGACACAACAATGTGTACAGCATTCTAAGAAACTATAAAAACAGATGCATTTACCTAAACAAATGATTTCTGTAAGGATATATATGAGACTGCTATTAGTGATCAATAGTGACTGCCTCCGGGGAAGGGAACTGGGGGCCAAGGAGAGAAGGGAAACTTACTTTTTCACTGTACATTCTCCTTTTATTTTTTGTTTTTATTTATTTATTTTTTTACCATGAGCATGTACTACCTAGTCAAAAAAATAAACTCAAAGTTAAAACAAAACAATAAACAAAAGCACTAGAGGCCTTAGAGACTGTGCTGCCCACTGCATAGGTAACACGACACTGACACCTTAATGCTGAGCGGGGTCTTCTCCCCTCCCTATCCATCCCACCCTGCTGGAGTCAGGTCACACCCTAAACCAGATGGCAGTCAATTTAGAAAAACCCCAAAGAATCAACTGTGGAACTTCTGATACCCAAGAATGACATATGGAAATTGCAGCTCTAAGTTGAATATATTCCTCAGATATCCAACAATTATTAGTATATACATGCAATGCCATCCCAAACCTAATAGACTTATCTGTCCACTGCACAAAGACAAAGTTCACCAGTGTGTTCACAGAGGCACTGTTTACAATAGCAAAGAACAGGTACAGGAAGGGGAATGCTCAAGCAGAATCCCAACAGCAGAGACCACTGAAAGACCACTACTCAGCAGACCTGAAACTAAAAATGGGTAACAAATTTTCTGTAGCACTATAAAAAGCAACCAAAACAAAAACAAACCAGAAGAGGAGGGGGAAAATGTTTTGCAATATAGATGACAGTAAATATTTGAAATGTGAAAGCTCTTAGAAAATAGTAAGAGAAAAGTAGTGTCTCAACATGAAAATAAAAACACACAGTGTTAAGATCCAACAGTTACATCAGAAATCAAAGAAATGTGAAATATGACGGTGAACATTTTTTTTGCGTATCAAATGGGCAAATATTTCAAAAATCAAAATCAAAAAAAGAAAACCTGATGTTGGTGAGAAGCTGGCTGGTGCAGACATGAACCATGTTTCTGAATGCTGTTTCAGCAAGTGGCTTAAAAACACTAAAAATACCTATTCCTTTTGAACCAGCAAGTCTCCATTTAAGGACAGTCAAGTAAGTAAAATATTAGTAAGATAAAAATAAGAGCTAAAAAGTTGGTTGCCCACTAAAATTAAGTCTTTATATGTGTATCTAATTTCCAGTTTATAAAAGCTAGCACTTGCAGTGCTAAAAACCTGTGGCAGTAAATGACGGTAGGTGACATCATTTTACACACAAAGTCACGGGAAGGGACAAGCACATGTCAGAGAAGTATTCTGCTGTCGGTGTGTTGTTGTATAATGCAGTCCTACCAGAGTCATCAAGAGTCTAACTCAGGAAAACAAAACACTGGTCAATATCCTCCCACTGGGATACCTAAGAGCAGGTGAGCCCTGAGAGATGAGGTTAGGTGCCCCGCTGGCCACGTGACCCAGCCCTTAACCCTGACTCACTCTGTCCTCCATCTGCAGTCCAAAGGGCAACTAAGAATGGGGCCGGATATGCTTAGTACCTGCCAGGGCCCCATACTCACCTTACCCTCGGGAAGACCCAGATCCCAGGTGAACTCATCCTGTGACAGCGCCTCTGGCCAATCAGAAGCATAACTGCTCTACCCACTTCGCCCCCACTTCCCCAGTCCAGGCTACAGTTAAAGAAAACAGAAGATACAGGTGTAGAGGTGACTGAGACCAAAGCATCAAAAAGGTGTCAGCTGAAGGTCTGCCTGATATGATCACATGAAATGTTGAGGCTGAGGGGGAACCCCTCCAAGGATGCCCAGAAAGGCCAACAATAACAATTTACCCATATAATGAGATGCGCTTGAAGACGCATGAAGCCAGCAGAAACAAGAGTGCCCACACTTATACCCAAAGTCCCTGAGGGCAAGGCCTCTGCTGCCTTTTCCACCATTGTATTTTATCTTCACAGGACTGGCACAGAAAAGGTGTTCAGTAAGTATGTGTTTGCACTTCAATGCAAAAATGTTTAATAAATCCAATCTAGAAAAGTCTAAATAGCCCATAACCATGAAAGCCTATTCCAGGAATACAAGGAAGATATCCCAATTCCAGTGGAATATTCTATATGATCTATTAAAGGGGGAAGGGAGGGAACCCCGTGAGCACTGTTATACATTGAAAAGCATTTGCAAACTTCAATAGCCTCTCCTTATACTTCTCCTTCTCCTTAAACTTCAATAGCCTCTCCTTATTTTGTTCTTAGCAAAAGTAAAAGTAGGAGACCATTTAAGAATAAAGGTTTATTTCAAATAAATACAAGGAAGCACGTCAAACACTAAAACTATTCCAGCTAAAGGTGAGGACAAGGAAAGGAGGGCCTCCACCAAACTACCATTCAACGGTATTCTGGAAAAAAACCTAGCAAACACAACTGAAGAAATGAAAGGCGTCATGTGGAAAAAGCATTATTTTGAGCTGAAAAACCTCATCAATAAATACAAGAAAAGAAGCCCATTAATAACAAAATAAATTCCCATAAATTCCATAAATTCAACAAAGTATTTGGAACCTCAAACAAAAATTTTAAATGTACAGAACATAAAACAAGTCCTAATAAATGAAAACATATGTTTTCAGCCGGGAATGTGGAAATTTTTGTCAATCCTTCCTTGAACATAAATTAAGATTCAGTAACAGGGTGGGGAATTTTGACAAAATGAGAATCCAGTTCCTCTAGGTAAATAAATGTACAAAAATATCAGGAGAATTTTGAGTAAGGTATGTGTGTGGTGGGAGGAGGGAGTTGTCTGTAAAATGACCCAAACATATGAAAACATAAAGTATTCTTTCCCAACACAATGATGCGAGTGTTAAGACAAATACACTAACAGAGCTAACGCAGTCCAAAAACTGACTTGCAAGGAAGTATATACACATGCGGGATTTAGTTTATAATAAAGGTCTTTCAGTCAAGAAAAGCATTAACTGTTTAAATACAAACTATAAACTTGCTGAGGACTAAGTAGTAAATTAATTTTAACAAATGTGGTAAGAGGCGACAGCCAACACTTTAATTTCTGACCAGTTATTCAAGTATGCTTTCCAAGGAGGCTGGAGATAGCCTTTGACATTAGGAAAGAATAATAAAACCAGTGTTGGTGTCTGGCCTCCTGACAAGAAATTCTTTATTTCAAAACATCGCGGGGCGCCTGGGTGGCTCAGTGGGTTGAGCCTCTGCCTTCGGCTCAGGTCATGATCTCAGGGTCCTGGATCGAGTCCCACATCGGGCTCTCTGCTTGGCGGGGAGCCTGCTTCCCTTCCTCTCTCTCTGCTTGCCTCTCTGCCTACTTGTGATCTCTCTCTGTCAAATAAATAAATAAAAATCTTAAAAAAAAAAACATCGCTAGAAGGCTAAGACCACTAAGGCCAATAACAAACATACTTTGTTCACACCAAAATACATCACTGTACTCAAAACAGCATTCTTCCAAAATTTTCAAACAGGAAGGAATGAAAACAGATAAAAATCTTTAATAGAATGTTATGTAGCCATTAAGTCATGTTTTCAAAATATTTTATTTCTGATTACAAACACAGAAGATAGGGCAATGTTCAGTTACAGAGTATTTGATGGGGAACTACAAGCCATACCCGTTGATCAAATTTGTTCCTATTCTAAACCTTCCAACATCCATATATAGAGTAGCATCTCATTTTTACCTAAATGAGATCACATTAGGAGTTCTGCATGAGTATGCTTTTTTTTAATTTGTTTTTTTAAATAAACTTTCCACCCAACATGGGGCTTGAACTCACAACCCCAAGATCAAAAGTCACATGCTCTACCCACTGAGTCAGCCAGGTGCCCCTTATGTGTGCACTGTCAAACTTAGTAATTTATGATGGCTATCTTTCTGTACTAGTACATACAGATCTACATCATTCTTTCTAAAGGCCACATAGTATTCCATTCCACAAACACACTGGTTTATTTAAACTTGACAGAAACCACTAATGTAAAAAAATTTTGAAGCATTAAGTTAAAATAAGATATAAATTTGTACAGTACACATGACATTTATATGTTAGAAAATGATGAAAATATCCACACAAAAGAATATAATGCAATTTTTAGAAAGCAAAGCTGTAAGTGGAAAGGTATTTATATGAAAATTCTTGTAGACACTGTTAAACAGCGACAAAGTAGGACATGTACACGCATAAAAAACACATCCTTGTAAATGGAGACTGAAAATGTGGACACATTCTGAGCTCTCCAGAAGGCATATGACACGTTCCTCCCAACCACTGTCTCACATCCTATGAACTTGCACTCTTATAACTTGTCTGAAACATTAATGAATTGGGTATGATCTCTCACTTGTGTTAAAATTAAAATTACAAAAATATTTAAACATATGGAAGTAAGTATAAGCTAAACCAGAAGAAAACTTCCACATAAATCTTGAGTAAAGATTTCATAAACCAGGGAAAATTTTTTTAAAAAGTAATAAAAGATACTTCCATTTCTTTTGGCATTTTAGTTTAAATATTTTCCTAAGTTCACAACTGAAAAACATTTTTTGAATATAAAAATCTAAAGTAAATTTAATTGCTGTTTGTCTTTTTTCTTTCTGCTTGTTACTGTTTCTCAGCACTCCCTCTGCTGTGGTGGTGCTCGGGACACGGCCTCTGCTTACTCTGACACTTCCCCCTCCCCGTCAGGCCACCTCACGTTGCTCCCATGGAGTCCTCCACTCACTATCTGTACACCCTCCTCGAGCCCGTGCACCACTTGATGGCATTCCTCATGTAGGGCCTCCCCTCTGTCCAGTTTAGTTCAAACTAAATTCTGGCCACATGGCCCACCCATCACCTTTTCTGACTTGGAGGTGGACCTTCACATGCCCCTAGTTACTAAAGCTTCCGCATTTCCCTCTGTTCTCTAGGGTAGTAAGTGGGTTAAGTCCTAGCCAAAGGCAGGATCTTAAAAGGTCTGACCACATTCTGCAGACAGGGGCAAAGATGGAGACACAAAGGGACCAGGCCAACTCTGGTCCTAGGGGCCAAGAGAGACCACCAAGTCCGAGAGAGGAGACAAATGAGGGAAAACCAGTCTCAATCTCCACACCAGGTAGAAGAGCTTCCAGATTTCTAGCTGTTCTTTAACCTCCAGATATCTGTTCTTACACACACAGGACGTCTAACCATGAAATGTTACGTGCATTACGAACATTTTATATGGAGTGAATTTCAGACATGAGCTTGACCACCCAAAACCACAGGACAGTGCTGCCACCAGGACAACAGTGTTGCCATTGTGGTTTATGCTGCAGTTTTAGTGCTATTCTTTAAAAGTTTTAAAGCACTTCACTTCTCTATTTCATGAATAGGAAACAAAAATATGGGTCTCAACTGAAACAAGGATGGAATTCATCAGGTGTCCCTGCTATAAGCGCAGCGTCTCTGGCCTCAATCAAAGGATCAGTGGGTCAAGAATTTAACTGAACTCAGAAGAACTCAAAGAACATATACCAGAGGCTTGGAAACCTGAGTGGGATGTGTAAGGAGAGATTAAAAAAATCCTGTGACCCCGCTGGTTGACCTCAGGCTCCCCACATCCCATCAGTTGAGAAAAGCTCCAAGAGAGCTTCTTTACCCCCATCTCTACTTACTTACTTTGGTCCCTCATCATGGTGCACCTAGATTCCGCCCCCTCACTCATTCTACCTACCTCATCCAAGGGGGCTGGAATTGAGAACTTTAACGTCAGGAAGCGAGGCAGTTACTTTCTTCATTTCTCAGGGACAGCATGGTGTGCAGTCTCCTCTCTCTTCTCATTTGCTCCATTCTCCTGCCTCTTTCTGCAGACCGACAGTCTCTACTTCAGCATGCACTTGGGTAAATGCTGCCCCCGTCCCAGTCCTACCTCACCTCCCAGTGAAGTGCCCAGTGCCAAGAGACTAACAACTCAAGCTCTCCGAATCTGCAAGTGCACACCATGGCTCAAGTTCTTCTAGGGTAGTGGTTCTCAAATTTGGGGGTGCCAAAAGCTCTCTGAGGTACTTGTGAAATATGTAGCTGCCTTTCCAGGTATGATGACTTAGGAGGTCTGTGGCGCTCTAGGCAACAGGCATTCAAACAAGCCCTCCAGGAGCTATACAGTGAGAACCACTGCTCTAGACTTAGATGTGTGGTCTTGTCCAACTGACCGTGAACAGCACCATACGGCCAACAGGAGCTGTTGGGCAACCAATTTGATATGGGAATTCCGCAAAGAGTAAATGACCACTCTCCCTACCACACTGGCCTCAATCTCTACTTTCTGGTCTTTTACATGGCTCCTCTCAGGTAATCTCCACATCACCCTGGGCTTACCTCTCTCACATAAGCTCAGCACTTACCACACTGCAGCAAAATTTCCTTGTTGTTGTCCATTCCTGTGGGGTTTCCCCAAAAATTTCAGAAGAGAGGAAACAGTATCTCAGAGTTTAGTTTAATGATCAGATCCCAAACAGTTCAAGATGAATAAAGCTACTTTAAAGAGAATGTCTTCTGAACCAGTATGACATATCTGACCATACTTAAATGTCAATAATGAGCTGATCAAATTTTTTCCCCCAAAAGAGAAAGAGCATGGAAAGGCAGGCCACAAACTATGGTTCATCTAACCATGTACAGAAAAGGGCTACTCTGGTTAGACCTAATCTGAATGAAAATTGGGGAGGAAAGGGACTGTAGACAAGGGGCTTCTGGTATCCTGGTAATCCTACCAAGAGCTTCACTGCACCAGATGGTGGCACCAGGCTACTTTACGGGCCAGTGCTATTAAACATTGTCTGCATCCTCTCATCTTGATTCCATACTTGCCAAGCAACCTGCTCATTACGGTTTCACTTCCCATGTAGGTCTGCATACAGAAAAAGAATTTGCTGATCATACATACTTTTGAGTATTTGGGTCCCTGTTGTACTTATCTCCTGCCAAAAATTGATAAACCAAAATTGAGAAAACAGGAACATTGTACTTTAGCCACACTATTTTTCAACATAAATTAATATGTCAGTAGGGTTTCTAGAAGTCTCCTGAGCTTCAGTCACGTGTACGTACTAACATGAGTCCTTAGCTAAAATAAGGTTCCTGAGTCTCCACAGGCTTCAGCATCAGACATTGGCTACTTGGAGCATTCACTGAGGCCAAGAATAAACAAATCCATTCCCAGGAGCCCAGCTGGGACAGCACATAAGCCTTTCTCCAGATGATAATACCATCAGCATGGCCACCTATCTTGGTGAGCATGTTTTCTTACTCTCCATCTAACTAGAGTTCTCATTCAGAAGATACTGATGTCAGTGACTATGTTACCCACTTCCAGAGACACAGAATCTAACATGGTTCTATCCCAGACTGGGCATATAGTGTCCATGTTTGCTGATGGAATGAACAACTTTTGCTATTCTTCTCTCTTTTCCACATAATGTGATTTGTTGCACCTTATCTGCAACAGTCAGCAAGCCATGAAAGAAGAGTACAGGCCCTCCTGAGTCTCTTAGTGCCTCTCTCAAATCCATCCCCTTCACTTAACTCCCTGCTCTGATCTGAATCCAAGCCACCACCTCTCACCCAGACCTGAGGTGGTTTCCCTGCAACCAGTTTCCACCCTCCCCCTCTAAACCTGACAACCAGATGGTACGTTTAAAATACAAATCTGATTCCCATGTTACTTTCATGGCTAAACACCTCAATGGTTTCCCACTATGCTTCATATCAAGCCCATATACTTACCATTGACTGTAAGGCCTTTCACAATACAGCTCCTATTGACCTTCAAAATCCACACTTTGCTCAAATGCCACTCAATTCTTTCCTTTGCTCCAGGAATCCTAGACTTTTGGTCTTTATCTCTGGATCCCTCAGGAATGCCCCATCCCCTCTGCTTAAGACTATTCTTCCTAAAGCATACTACTGTCCTCCTTTCTTCAGGACTCTCAATGACTTTCCCAGGAAGGCCCTATGTGGCCTTTTTCAGGTTAACTGTTGTTCATAATGAATGTTCTGTCCCCAAAACATGAAAGATACAATTGTTTTTTCAACATTTTTCATTACCCAATAGAGTAGGAACTCCTTTCCCACTCGGGGCCACGTTTGATAGATGAACCAATGAATCTCTCATGCTTCTTTAATCACCCAACAAGAGAGAAAGAGCAGGCCTGAAGATGCAGCTGAGTGTTTCAAAAAGAAGTAGGAAACTGAAAAGGATAGTGTGAAGCCAAGGAGAATTTCTGGTGAACACACAAATTCACCAGAAGAGTCTGTGAGTTTTCAGAGCACAAATGACACTTGCATGGCTATATGGAACACCTAGGCAGTAGGAAAGTGTCAGGATGAGGAAAAATGTGTTTGCTCCAAGGATGAGTGTAGCACTGTGAGAAGGGAATTCAGCTCACCTGGACCTGGCCACCTAGTGTTTGGACCTAGTCCCTCTTCCTCTTGCCAGCTGTCTCTGAGAAGGGTAGAAGCTCGAGAAGGCAAAGCTGGGGAAAGAAAAGAAAATATGAGATATCAAATTTACTTTGTATATACATTACTCAGGCTGAAAAGAACTGTATAACAGATGCATCTCCACTTCTTCCAGTGACAGAGGTCAAACCAGACCAGGAAGAAGAGCTCTTCCTTCCAGGATGGAAGGGCCCATGGGCATTGCTCCCTGAGGCAGATGTACCTTGGACTCTGATCACAACCTTTTCCCAATGAAGTTATGTCAATGGGTGTGCAAGCCAATTTCTGAGTACCTCAGAACGCTTTCTAACAAACAGAGCAAAACAGTAAAGACACAGTGCTTTGGATTAAGAAATCAAGTCAAGAATTCAACGGAAGTTATTAGCTATGTGACATTGGCTGTCCCTCTAAAAGCAAAGGACGCGTGCTGCAGGCAAAAATAGGAGGAAAGAATAGCTAACGTAGTACAGCGATTTACTAGTCACATGCCCTATATAGTGCTTAACATCTTACTTTTATTATCTTTGTCACTCCTTACCACAACACTATTAATTTTCTAGTTCCCAGTTCACAGAAAAGCAGAGGCTCAGAGAACTCAAGCTCAGACCTCATGGCAGACTATTATAGATCATCGTAATGTCATTTTGGAAAACAGAACATCTACTGACATTTTCCATGAAGACCATACGGAGCAGCAACAATATGCACCCTTTAGAAAAGTGAATTAAATTCCAGTTTTGTCATTTACCAGCCAGTGATGCAGGGCCAGACATTTAACTCTACTTTAAATTTAAGTAATATGAACTTAACTTAAAATTAACTTAAAATTAACTTATACATGGACCTCAGTACTATCATTAAGTAGTATCATCATTCCTTAACCTTATGTAACATTTTACAGATTATCAACAGGCTTCCAATGGATTAACACTTCCTATTTCAAGTCCCTCTGTGCCTCAGAGGATGCATTCAGTCAATTAGAAGCACCTGGGGGAAGCATCTTCACCATTACAGCTCTACTATATATTGAAACATTGTTCACCAGTGGATGTACATTCTTAATTTTCTCTCACCACCGTTGGGAAGGAAGAATCCAACGTGTTACCTTCCCTACTACCTTAAAAATAAATAAATAAATAAAAATAAAGGTAGGGACTTACGGGCTCCTTTGTTGGAGCTAGGACTAGAAGCAGCCTCCCCTGGAGTCCAGAACAGACTTAAGGAAACATGGTGAAAGCTAATTCAGTGTTGGAAGCATCACTGTCCTCCAGAGGACGCTGTGACAGTGCCCCAAGGAGCTCTGCGCAGGAGCAACCCCACCTCACCTCTTTAAGCAGGAAGCCCTGCCCCTCCAGCTCTCCCACAGCCTCCGCCCAAAACCACGCCCGGACTTGCCTAGAGAGCATCCACTCCATAATCTCCCACACCACACCCCTCTTGTAACTGTCTGTAGCTCTGAACTGTCTAGTTCATAGGCTTTTAGACCTTTTTCTTTGCATAACCTCCATACTGCCCTCAGAGCCTCCAAACCCCAAACCTTACATCCACAGCCTGCCATCTCCGTTTTCTTGAGACCCTGCTCTTCCCCAAACGTATTAAAAGATCTAAATCTGAACCCCAGTCTTCCAGACTGACCCTCGGAGATGTACGGGTGAGCCCTGTCCCCCACATTCCCCTGAGAGCTGGCTTTGGTATCCTTCCAAGGAAACGCGCCTCCCGCCATGCTGCATGGCCACTGCGGGAAACACTCTGGGCCTAACAAACAGGTGTCTGCACAGCAAACCTCACACTCCCTTTGGCCAGCAAAGGTGAGCAGGGCTACACAGGTGCCCTTAGTCACTCAAGACATGGCAACACCACCCGCAGGCCCACCCTCCAACTCCATGGCCGTTCCTGACGGTGCCTGCGCAGTAACCCTCGGAGCCACCTACTGGTCAACATGGCACAAGAACAAGCAGGAGTCTGCAGTCCCATCAATCAGGACAAGACAGCCCGTCCTTCACAACTGCCCCCTGTAGTTCTGCCGCTCACTCAAAATGGCGCCTGCGCAGTGAGCCTCGGCAGCCGTCTACGAGCCAACAAACCTACCGCTAGGGTGGGTATGGGTCTGCAGACCCTGTCTGTCATTTAGGACAAGCCAGCCCCTCCCTCAGGGCCACCCTCCCTCGCAGCTGAGGCATCGTTCAAGATGATGCCTGTGCAATAAACCTCGGTGGGGGGGGGGGGGGCGATCCCAGGACAACATGGGTAGGAGTCTAGTCTCCCGTTAGTCGCTCAAAACATGAAAGCCACCCTTGGGTGTGCTCCCAGAAATAAAATCGCTGATGGTAACATCTGCGCAATAAGCTCTAGCTGTCACCTGTTGATCAAGTGGGTGGAGCTCCGAAGCCCCCGCCTTGGGCTCGTGGGGACCACACCCCCCAGCAGCAACAGCCAGTCCCACTGTCACTTAAGATTGTACCTGCGCAGTAAGTCTTGGCTGCCACGTGTCAGCCAAAAGACACTGCTAGAGTGGGCGGAGCGCCGCAGGCCCTCCACTTGGCCCCACCCCCCACCCCACTGTCACTCAAGATGGCGCCTGCGCAGTAAGTCTCGGCTGCCACCTGTTGGCCAACAAGCAGTACTACAGAGGGCCGAGCTCCGCAGCCCCTCCCCTTGGATTCACCCCACCCCTCCACAGCCAGCCCCAATGTCACTCAAGATGGCGCCTGCGCAATAAGTCTCGGCTGCCACCTGTTGGCCAACAAACAGTACTAGAGTGGGCTGAGTTCTGCAGCCCCACCCCCCTGGGCCCACCCCCCCCAGGCCAGCCCCACTGTCACTCAAGATGGCGCCTGCGCAGTAAGTCCGGCTGCCACCTGTTGGCCCACAGTACTAGAGTGGGCTGAGTTCTTCAGCCCCTCCCCTTGGATCCACCCCATCCCTCCGTGGCAGCCCCATGGTCACGCAAGATGGCGCCTGCGCAGTAAGTCTCGACTGCCACCTGTCGGCCAACAAACAGTACTAGAATGGGCTGAGTTCCACAGCCCCACCCCCTTGACCGCCTTCTATGGCCATCCCCACTGTCACTCAAGATGGCACCTGCGCAGTAAGTCTCGGCTGCCACCTGTCGGCCAACGAAGAGTGCTAGTCGGCCGAACTCTGCAGCCCCTCCTCTTGGGCCCACCTACCCCCGCGTCCCGCCCCCCCGCCGCGGCCAGCCCTACTGTCACTCAAGATGGCGCCTGCGCAATAAGTCTCGGCTGCCACCTGTTGGCCAAACAGCGCTAAAGTGGGCCGAGCTCTGCAGCCCCTCCCCTTGGATCCTCCCCCTGCAGGCCTGCAGGATGACGCCCCCCCCCTTGCCGGCCTGCAGGATGGCGCCTGCGCAGTAAGTCTCGGCTGCCACCTGTCGACCAACAAAAATGGTGCCAGAGCAAGCAGGGCTTCTCAGGCCAGGCCCCGCCCCAAGCCCACCAACAGAACCTGAGCAACACACCTCCACCGCTCCCGCACCCAGCACTTCCCCTAGCCAAATGATGGGGCCAGACACACCCAGGGCGCCAACTGTCCCCAAACAGTAGGAAAAGGGTGGTCTAGGAGAAAGAGCGGGCACGCCAACAGCCTGTAGCCCTGTCCCTCGGAACCGATGGTTTCATGACGGCCGCGGACGCCGCGGCAAACTTCAGGCACAACGCCTGGCTTCAGTAGACGCTGACTCTCCAGACCACACACATGGGGCGAGCCAATAAAACGGCCCCCAGTCACTTGCCGTGGCCCATTCTCAGAAGTCAGAGTCCAGACCCCACGCTAGTCGGCCTCTGCAGCCAGACCCATGACTACCAAAGGAGCTGCGAAGTAGTCGAGGACCTGCAGTCTTCAATCACTGCGTGGAACACAGGTTCGCCAAAGCCACCACAGCCCCTGGCCCCGCCCCCTGCTGCGGCCAGCCACCATCACGCCTGCGCGGCAAACTTCGGCCACTCCCCCCCAAGATGGCGCCAAGGTAGGCGGGACTCAGCAGACCGCGGTAACCCCTCTGAGCCGCAGTCTTGACAGCCCCTGGCCCCGCCCCAACCCGCAGCCAACCAATCAGGACAGGGCCTGTGCCGCTAACGTCACCGCCCACACCGAAGAAGGCGCTAGGGCTGGCGGGGAGGAGGACCCCCAGCCTCTCACAGCCAGAGAAACTACCCCACAGGCATGAAGCCCTCGGTCCCGCCCCTTGCGGCCCGTAGCTCCTCCCGCCGCCACTGCGGCAAAACAGGCCCCGCCCCCAAGGACTAGCAGGGATGCAGGGACAGCTGGAGCGAACCAGCCTGTCAGGGACACCGTGGGATGGACGTAGCAGTCTGCAGCCCCCAGACCCAGCTGCGGACGGAGGGGGCGCCCTGAAACCCGCCAGCCCGCCACTTCCCCGGCGCCCACTCTGGCTGGCTCGCTGGAGAGGAGTCCGCGGCCAACCCGTCCCCGTTCCCTACTTCCACAGGCAAGATGGCGCGGCAGTCTCCCAGCTCCGCGGCCACCTCAGAGGGATGACCCGTCCCCGGGACCCCGGTGGGCCACACAAGATGGCTCCTGCGGCAAGCGCGGCAACCCACGCCCGAGACCCGCTGAGGGAGGACCCTGCCAGGCGACGTCCGCCGGCCCCACCCCCCGGCCGACCAGGGTCCCGGACTGTGGCGTGTGACCGCTGTGCCGCCTCACGCTGCATCCTGACACCGTCCTGATATGGCTGTGCAGGACGGGCCCCAGCCCGACTCACCTCCCCTCACCACACGGCTTGGGGCCCGACCAAGGTGCAGCCCCCGTGCACGGTCTAGCACGCCCACAGGACCCCTGGCGCCCGGCGACGCCACCAGCCCAGGGTGGACATGCCCGTTCCTCAGCTCCAACCTCGTCCTCCCGCAGCTCCCGGCGTCTGCACGGAGCCTCTGCGCGCGACTCCTAGTCAGGCTCTCCGCAGAGGCGGGGCTCCAGCGCAGGCCAATCAGCGGCCGAGTTTCCCACCCCGGGCCCCCTCGCCACGCCTCTGAACCCTGCCAATCAGGCTGCGGTTGCCGTGCCTACGGCTTGGCGCGAAGGCTGGAGGTTGACGTCAACTGAGCTGATACTAGGGGCCCCTGAGAGGGGTCTGCTAAGGGGGGAGGGGGCGGTGGGCGGGTGTGTGTGACCCCCACACAAAGAAAGGGGGTGACACCGAGAAGGGCCAACTAATGACGCCCAAACACAAAACCAACTTAGAAAAATAACGTACATTTGTCCAAAAAGTGAAAATCCAGCGGGCAAAACCAAGTATGTAGAAGTGCAAAGACAAGCGAGAAGGTGGGAGACGACACTTCTCCGCCTGGGACATGGGAAAGACGCGGGCCAGCTCCCTCGGTAAACGAGCCGCTCTCGGAACCAGTACGGGAAAGAGACGGGGGTACCTCACGGGAAGACACAAATGGCTGACAGACCCGCGGCAGAAAATCCCGCGCTGCCTCAAAGCCCGGCGAGGTGGGCGCCGCGGACGAGTGCGGTACGCGGATCCCCGCATGCATCCCCGCCAGCGCCGGCACAGACCTGCACAGACCCCCGCAGACCCTGCCAGTGTCCCGCACAGATCCCTGCAGAGACCCTCGCAGACCCCGCCGGTACCAGGCACAAACCCCGGCAGACCTCACCACCACCCGGCAGACCTGCACCGGTCCCCATACAGACCCCACAGCGCCCGCACAGATCCCTGAACAGACTCCCGGAAGACCCAGCGCCCCACACACACCCTGCAGCGCCCCGCACACACCCTGCAAGCCGCTCCGCAGAGCCCCGCCGCACTGGGTGGCAGACCACCGACCCGCAGATGACACCAGGGAGGGGACCGGTAGCTCGGGACAACAGTGAGGGGCAGCTGTCTGGGACTAGGAAGGACCAAGGACTCCCAGAGTTAGGTAAACACATAAGTTGCTCAAGTTTGTAGGAATGAGCTGGTAAGTGTTTTCATTTGTTTGTTTGTTAAGGATGAACTCATCTACAGATAAAACATGCACAAAACAATACAAGAACTCGTTAACTGGTTACCTGGAGGGAAAAGGAATGGAGGGGCAGGGGAGGAGAACGAAGGAAGGATTTTTCTTCCCTTCTCCAACCCATACTGTTTGAATATCCTTGATAGAAATACCAATTTCTTTTCTAGCAATAAAATCAATGAATTATGTGAAACTCATTGATCCAACTATTCTACCTTCAAAAGACTAAGACAAAGAAGATAAGCAGTGATGTATGAAAGATAATACGCAAGCATATTCATGGAGCATCATCTTTTATTAGAAAAGTGTACTCCACAGGAGAATTAAATGGTATTCTGGTAAATCCATATACTGAAATTTTATGTGGCCAATAAAAATGTAGGATTTTAATTTTAGAGGAAAAAAATTCATGAGTTAATTATAAAATGCAGGTTACCTACAAGCACATAGAATATGATGCCCCAAATTAAATTTTCTATTTATACTTAGTAAGTATAAATAGAAATCAGTGGTTGCTTGTTACATTAAGAAGTTACTGGTGTGGGATGGAGGATGTTTTAAACTCCCCAAGTCGTCACCAGTCTCTTCTCAGCCAGCCGCGCCACAGTAAACATAAAAACTGAATGAAAACATTGTGCTTGCTATGCACCTTTGAAACATATTCCCCAGCAGCCTCTACAGAAATTCTAGAGGCACCACTGCAAGTGAACAGAATACTACCCTTAGGTCAGAGGTTTTCACATCTGGCCACCCATTAGGATCACCTAGGAACTGTTGAGCAATATAACTGTTTTGGAGCTCCCGGTGACGCTAATGTCTGGTTAAGGTTTTGGAGGTGATTTTAACACATTCTATGGACCCCATCCTCTCTCTCCTCATAGTCCTCTATCTGCAATACAAGTGTCTCTCTGCATCCTGGATCATTCATTCCATTCAGATACCTCATCCCCTCTGAGCTCCTCCAGCTACTACCCCTTTCCTCAGCACTCCTTCCTCCCATGCTCCCCCAAACCCTCTCTTAATGGAGTGGTCTTCTAACTCAAAGGCCTTACTGCAAGTTCTTTCCCTCTACTATGCCGTACCTTCTAGCCAAAGAAATTGCTGAGCAATTCCCTATGCAGCTAGGACACCAGATCTTAATTTCACTGGATCTTTCAGTGATATTCAACATCCTTGTTAAAAGAAACAATAACAAACAAGAACACACACTATCTTATTTTTGGTGACCCTACACCACTCTGATTTTCAGTGGCCTCTTCTCCATCATCTTAGCTGGCTTCTGCTCTGTTCAACTTATAAACCCTCAGAACTCAGTCAGTCACTAGGCTTCTCCATCAGCATCTGCTCCAGAGGCAGCAGTTTCGGCTAGTGGTGTGGTTTAAATATCACCGAGATGCCAGCAGCTCCCACGTTTATATCCTCTGCCACAGAACTTTCCACAGAAGCTCAATCTCCTTTATCCATAAGCTGAACAGCTGACTGCTCCCCCTCGATATCTATCAGGAACTGAAAGCATTTAAAACAAATATTTTATTTTCCTTTTCCTCGTTCTATATACTTCTATAAACAGCACCAGTTGTGGTAGCCAAAAATCTCACAATTGTTCTTGAGTCTTCTTTTCCTTAATAACACCATCTAATTCATCAGCGAGTCCTGCTAACCCTACATCCAAGCCATCCCAAATCTGTCCAACGTTTTCCCCCTTTCTGACAATCCTAATCACCATGAATTCCCCTGGTCATTAGCCTACTCACTTGGAAAAACTGCTTCTAGTCCAAACCCTTCCCTCCCAACATTCTCTACATAACATCCAGGGTGATCTTTAAAGGCAAATAATGAATTTGAATTACCTCCCATTTCCTACCCCAGTTGCACTTAAATAGAAGTCTTTAAAATATGTACCATAAACAAGTTTAAAGAAAAGCCATCAATATCCTTTCCTATGGGTGTTAAATACTGATGCTGTAAAATTTAACAATCTCTTCCTTCATATTTCTGCTTTTTGTACCTTAAGAAATCCCTTCCCACACTGAAGTCATAAAGCTATTCTAATAGTCTGAAGTTTTTATGTTTAATTTTCTGTATGTTTTGTGATTGGGATCTGATTTTTCTCCTGTCATGTTTCTGTAGATGGGCAGGCCTGTTCCTAAATTCTCTCATCTGTCCCCTAGCCCATTTGTCTATCTCTGTGTGTTAACACATCATAGTAATTGTTATAGCTTTCAACATCTTGATACCTGAAAGGGCATCTGCCCACCTTGCTTTCCAAAAGCATCTTTGACTATTCTTCACCCTCCATCTTCAAATGAGTTTTGGAATTAGCTTCTCAAGTTTGATGAAACACACTACCGCGAGGGCGCCTGGCTGGCTCAGGCAGTGGAGCACACGATTCTTGATGATTCAAGGTTGTGAGTTCAAGCCCCACGTTGGGTACAAATATTACTTAAAAAAAAAAACAAAAAAAAACCTAGGGGCGCCTGGGTGGCTCAGTGGGTTAAAGCCTCTGCCTTTGGCTCAGGTCATGATCCCAGGGTCCTGGGATCGAGTCCCGTGTCGGGCTCTCTGCTCCGCCGGGAGCCTGTTTCCTCCCCTCTCTCTCTCTGCCTGCCTCTCTGCCTACTTGTGATCTCTGTCTGTGTGTCAAATAAATAAAATCTTTAAAAAAAAAAAAACCTGAAGAAAATATATCCTATTGGAATTTCAGTTAGATTTTAGGAGGTCTTTTCCCCTATTACTTAATCAGTTATTTGGGGGTTACAATGTGGTACAGCTTTTTTTTTTTTTAAAGTAACTTCAGGTTTACAGGAAAATTGCAAGATAAAGATTCCTTACCCAGTTTCCCCTGATGTTAACATCTTACCTAAACTTGGAATGTTGTGAAAATGAAAAAATTAACATTAGTACAGAATTATTAATTAAACTACAGACTTTATATTTATCTTACTGGTTTTTCTGTAAATGTCTTCCTTTTGTTCCAGAATCCTATCCAGGACACATTGTTACTTCTCCTTAGGCAACTTTGGGCTGTGACAGCCTCTCAGTACTTCCTTGTTTTACATGACTTTGGCAGTTTTGAGGTATTAGTAAGATTTTACAGAATGTCTCTCAATGAGTTTATCTAATATTTTCTCATGACTTGCATTAGATTATGAGCTTTTGAGAAGAATTATCTGCTATTGCTTTTTTTATTTCGTAGTCAGTGAATTTGTTTACCAGTCCTGTTAGCTCTAACACTCATTAGTTTGTCTACAAATTTTCCTGGTTTTTGGTAATGTTACTATCTTTATTAATGACAATTTTTTTCTCTTGACAATCACAACTCATTCCATTATCATAACACATTGGTTAGGATCTCTGAGGTGGGGATACAGCTTACCTTTCACCATCAAGTAAAAATGTTCACAAGCTTTTTTGTAGAGCCTATTTATTGGGGTTTAGGGAAATTCCTTTAAGCTCTAATTTTCTAAAAAATTTACCATGAATAAGTTTAATTTCATACAACAACTTTTCTATATTTTGGGGGAAGATTATACTTTATTATTTTATATAATCTGTTAATGTGGAGAATGAAGTCTAATTTTCTGATGCTGAAACATGTTTGCATTCCTATATCCTACTTGAGCATGACTATGAGAGTCTGATTTATATACATATACAGCTGGATACTATTGGCTTATATTTCATGTTTGTTTTTTGCATCTAAGTTCTTAATTATACTGTCCTTGCCTGGCTTCAGTATCAAGGTTATGCCAGCCTTATAAAATGACTTGGATTGTTATCTTGCTGCTTATATTCTCCACAACAGTCTATAAAAAAAATAGGGTTCCCTGCTTTTGAAAGCTTAGTATAACTCACCATAAAATTATGTAGATCTGACGTCTTCTTTCGTAGAATATTTTAGATTTTGTTTCCTTGTAAGTTTGGGACTTTTATTTCTGCTTTGTCTTGAGTCATTTTGGTCGTTTATATTTTACAAGAAAACTGTTCATTTCACTTAGATTTATTAGCACAGAACTATTCACAGTATTCTCTTTGATTTATAATCTCTTCTGCATTGGTAATATGTCACCTTTTCAGTACTAATACCATTTCATCTACTATGATGTTCTTTATCAGCTTTATTAAAGATTTGACAATTTTATGTTTTTAAAGTGACTTTTGGCTTTTTTAACCATATTCCTTTTTTCCATTTAATTTCTGTTCATTTTATTATTTCCTAGCTCCTACTTATTTGGGTTTCTCTTCCTAGCATCTTGAGTTGCATATTTAACTCATACATTTTAATCCATTAATTTTTAACAGATATACTTAAAACTGTTAACTTTCCCTCCAAGTACCACTTGACTGGCTTTGCGTGTTTCTAAGTTCTGCAAAAGTCTTTAATTACAGATTCCTAATTTAACTGCATTATAGCCAAATGACATCGCCTATATGTTATTATTTGATGTTTTTGTTAAAACTTCCTTTGTGATCTTGATATAATCAATTTTTAATTGTTCAATGCATTAGAAAAGAATTAGTATTCTGTAAATACTAGCTACCAATTTCTCTTTGTGTTCATAGAATCAAGCTTATTAACTATGTGTTCACATTTTCAGAATTCTTACTAATTTTCTCTCTGCTTAATATATCAGTCCTAAGTAATTATCATGAAACCACCCATTATGCCTAAGGTTTTAATCCACTGCTCCTGGTTAATTCTTTACCTTTTGCTTTATGTTTCAAGGCCATATTTTTAGATAGAAACAAATCCATGATTTCCTGTTAAGTTGGATATCAAAGAAATTACTCTGCGAGTTTACTCTTCACAGAGGAGTTAATTTGTTTGCATTTTTAATTTCTGATATATTTGCTTGATGATTGTGCTTTTTCCTTTGCTTATTTTTTCCTTTCTTACTTTCTACTGAGTAGATCAAATTTTCTTTACCCCCTTTTTCCCCCTCTGCTAATATAGAAGCTCTCAATTATATTTCAGTTATTTTAATGTCCACCTTAAATTCCTAACTTGTATACAAGTATATATTTAACAGTATAAATAATAAAAGATATCCTGGAATACCTTAGCAATTTTTGAATTTCCTATTCCCCCTTTCTAGTTATTGTCAAGAAATTTAGCCATACTTTTTAAATAAACCAAAAAGTTTTTATATTCAATGACTAATTTTATATTTATTGATATTTTAATAGTTTATTCATTTTTGCTTAAATTTCACTCCTCTCTAGATTCATCTTTTTTTAATGAAATAAATCCTTAAATAAAATTTTAGTTAGTGTGTAAGACAGTCTTTCTATTTGTATTTCTAAAAATGGCTTTAGGAGACATTTCTAAATGACAGTTTATCTAGGTATGGAATTCTAAGGTGACCTTTATCTTCTCTCTTTATTTTGAAGATAATATTCCATTGTCTTCAGACACTGCTGAGGAGAAGGTTTGATATCAATCTAAATGTCCCTGGAGCTTTTAGAATAGGTGGTGGGATTTATTTTTGTTTATCCTGCTCAGAACTTGTGTGCTTGATGAAGGTATTTCTTCCCTTTTGGAGAACTCATGCCAGTATGTCTTGGCCAAAATAGCTTTTCTGCCATTCCAATTCTATTTTCTTCTGTACTGGAGTATACTGGCCTTTCTTCATCTATCCTCCATTTATCTTATTTTCTCTATTTTTCATATTCTTTTCTGGGTTGCTAATTCCTTTTTTTTTTTTTCTTTTTTAAACACACACACACACACACACACACACACATTTTTTTTTTTAAAGTCAACTCTATACTCAACACGGGACTTGAACTCACGACCCCAAGATCAAGAGTTGCATGCTGTACAGATTAAGCCAGCCAGGTGCCCCTGTAATTCCTCCTTTTAACTGCATCCAGTATAGTATTTCACTTTATGTGTTTTACAATGGCTATATTTTCTTTATGTCTACGATTTTTAATTGGTACTTTTTTATGACCACCTTTCTCAAATGGATGAACATGTTATGAATACTATCTTTCATCTTTTAAGAATCTTTGGGACGGGAACGCCTGGGTGGCTCAGTTGGTTAAGCAGCTGCCTTTGGCTCAGGTCATGATCCCAATGTCCTGGGATCGAGTCCCACATCGGGCTCCTTGCTCAGCAGGGAGCCTGCTTCTCCCTCTGCCTCTGCCTGCCATTCTGTCTGCCTGTGCTTGCTCTCTCTCCCTCTCTCTCTCTCTGACAAATAAATAAATAAAATCTTTAAAAAAAAAAAAAAAGAATCTTAAGGTCAGGGACACCTGGGTGGCTCAACTGGTTAAGTGACTGCCTTAGCTCAGGTCATGATCTGGTGTCCCAGGATTGAGCCCCACACTGAGTCCCACATCGAGCTCCCTGCTCAGCGGGGAGTCTGCTTTTCCCTCTGACCCTCTCCCCTCTTGAACTCTCTCTCAAATAAATAAAATCTTAAAAAAAAAAAAATCTTAAGATCACACTGAAACTATCTGATCTGAATTGCATTTTGTCAGAAGTGAATTCATGTCCTATCTATTGATTTTATTATCTTGCTTATTACGGGTTTTCCTAAGTTTAACTCAGTGCTTTGCAATTTTAGTTTCTAAGTGTTTCTCCTATGGATTATCTTTTCCCCTCCTCTCAGAACTTCTCTTCCCTCCACATCCAGCTTTTTTTTTTGGCAGGGGGGTAATCTCTACCTGCCGGTGAGAAACTCAGTCCCAAGACAAGTTTTATATTGTCAATTAGGGAATTTGTGCCATGTGAAGAGAGAGTGTATTATTCACTGAACAAGACTTCAGCTTAGGCTGGGTACTCTCTACATGGTCGTGTTTTTCCCCACTGCCCTGAGTATAACCATCATAAGCTGGAGGCCTGAGTAACCGTCACTGCTTTTTTCCAGTCTCATTTTATGTCAGGACAACTCCACCCCAGCCCATTTGACACAGTGAACCTGGGACCTCAGTGCGCATCGGCTTCTCCTGGACCTCCTTACTCCACAGCAGTGGAATTAACTTCCTCTGCTTATTTTAAGAGCAAAAGTCCTGCAGGTTTATCTCTTTGAACCCCACATATCTTTGTGTCTTTCTGTTCAGTTTTTGATCCACAGAGATGTCATAAATATCTCTATAATTACAAGTTCATATTAAAAAGAAGTGGAAGTGTGAAAGCAAAAACTCCCAGCACCATCTCAAAAATAGTATCTTCTAAATTATCTACAGCAGTAATCTCATTTCTTTCCCAAGTGTATAGTGGAGTTCTCCTGAGGCTGACAGAAGGAATGCTTAAGCAGATGAGGATTTAGCTATTTTCATTCAAGCCAGATGTTAAAGAGATTTGCAAAGATGTAAAACAATGCTGCTCTCCTCAGTAATCT
Source organism: Enhydra lutris kenyoni (assembly GCF_002288905.1). Taxonomy (NCBI): domain Eukaryota; kingdom Metazoa; phylum Chordata; class Mammalia; order Carnivora; family Mustelidae; genus Enhydra; species Enhydra lutris. Next base: position 185,166 of record NW_019154198.1, read on the forward strand.
TTTGTTTTAGGAATTAAGACATTCTCAGTTTTTAAAAAAAGTTGCTTATATTAACATGTATTGGATTTACTACAATTATTTTTAAGTGAACTAATATACATTTATAATTTTTCTCTTTTAATTTCTAAACCTATATATAGTGACAGGTATAACCCACATTAACAGAATTCTTTGGAGGACTCAATCATTTTCAAGATTGTAAATGGGTGTTAAGACCAGAGTTTGAGAATCTCTGGTCTGCAATAAATCTATAATAGATTGGACTAACTGGGTGTTCTGATCCCATAGCTTATACAGATCTTAAATACATAGAAATCTCTCAGTAAATACTTATTCATCCATTCTTTCAACAACTATTTGAGTGCCCACTACATATAAGGACCAATGCTAAGGCCAGGTTCATGGTTCATTTTCAGTGCCACTAAAATGGCCTCTGCCCTTATTCATTTGATAAATGTGTCTTCAAGCTTCAGTCTAGCTAGGAAGATACATACAGTAAGTAAGTTGGCAAAATAAACCTTTAAAAACTGTGCTGAGGGCTCTGAACAAAAAAAAACCCAGGATGTGGAAATGAGGAGGGATGTGTTCGTATGGTGGTTACGACGTAGTCAGGGAAGCAAAGACTCAGTTGTAGGAAAGAGCCAGCCAGAAAAGGAAGGGGAATGACATTCTAAACAGATGAAACAACAACATACAGAGACCATAAAGGGAAACAATAGAAAGTCACTTGAATTGGTGGAGGGTAGTTAGGATGAGGTTGAGGTACATAAAATGAGGTTGTACGCCTGTGCAAGAGCCAGCTCTTTAGGAACTGTGGACCAAGATGATCTTGAATTTAATCCTAAATGTGATGGGAAGCCATTAAAGACTTATACATAAGTTCTGACTCAATCCATCCTGAGAAGATTCGTGTTGCTGTGTTGAGAATGAGAGATGGGGAGGAGAGGAGGCAACTGTCTAGCAAAGGCTGACGGTGCTCTGAACTAACCTGGTGGCAGTGGAGACAGGGAGAGGAGAACAAATACAATGTAATTTGGAGACAGAAGGGAGAGATCTTGCTGACAGTCTGTGTGCACGCGGCCAGGAAAAAAGGTGTCAGAAATGATTCTTTTGTTTCTCATTTGGGCAACTTAGTAAATGGAAGTTTAATTTTAGGGAAGAGCCTAAAATCAAGAGCGCTCTTTCGGACATGTCACCACTAAAATGCCTGCGCCCCAATCAAGTGGAGAGCTTGAGCAGGGAGTCTTGAGAGGCCTCTGCGGGAGCGCTAGCGCTGGAAGTCCCCCGCTCCTGCTCCGAGCTGGGTCAACACACGAATAGGTAGGTTAAAATAAACACTACTTTACAAGATAAAGAAAGAAATCAGTCTTCAGTATTTAGGGCTCTCATGTACATATTCATTGCTGAAGGGGTAGATATCTTAGTATACAAATTTGTATAAAATTCCTCAGTAATGCAAATCTAACCGGTTTTCCTTAAGGGTAAACTTACTTTTATTTTTTAACCCTCTCAAAGGATATCAGGACAACTGGTATCAACAAACCAAACATTTATATTAAAGGCACTGGGATGCCTGGGTGGCTCCGTTGGTTAAGCCGCTGCCTTCAACTCAGGTCATGATCCCAGCGTCTTGGGATCAAGTCCCATATTGGGCTCCTTGCTCGGCAGGGAGCCTGCTTCTCTCACCGCCTCTGCCTGCCGTTCTGCCTGCTTGTGCACGCGCTCTCTCTCTCTCTCTCTCTCTGACAAATAAATAAATAAAATCTTAAAAAAAAAAAAAAGCAAACAACTCTTTCACAAAAAATGCCCCTACATTGAAATATTAAAATAATAGCTCCCTCAAACAATTAGCTATATATAAGATTAAACCTAAACAAAGGGTAACCCTGTCAGAACTCAAAGGTTATAACAGGAAAATATGTCAAGTCTAGACAGTGCTAAAGTTCAGAGCCACAGGAGTTCCTGTATGCCAAGAAGGCTCACCTGCCTGCTCAATGTTCTGCTCACATGTTCCCATCCAAGAGGGCACTGGGCACCTTCTCTCATTGGAGGCAAAAACATTCAGAAGTCAAGTTTTCACATGTTAATCAAAATACTTACCTAGAAAACAGGGGGTTATTCACATACTTTTTCCTCAAATTGGTGTATCAGCCCGAAAGCCCTAATCCTGAACTGGCAACATCCTAGCGGCTTATTTATTCAATCATTCAACAAACAGGCAGGGAATAGCAACTACACCCAGACACTTAGGGTACAACGAACAAGGAAACTGTCTCTGCCATCATGGGCCATATGGTCCATGGCGAAGCCCAACAATCACATATAACCACACAATGTGAGTGACGAGCGGTAAATGTCATGAAGATACACATGAACAATGGGAGAGTCTGACCTGGATCAGGGCTGAGAAAAGACAGCCGGTGCCTAATTAATGGCGCGTATGAAGATTAGGAGGCAGAGAGGAATCTGGAGAGCCACAGAACCGGAATACAGGCGGGCAAAAGACAAATGCTAGAAAGAGAAGTCAGACCTTACAGGTCCTGTAGACCATTTAAGGACTGGAGATCCCTGGCAATCACACCCTCCAGCACACTACAGGAATTCCTCCTAGGGGCAACCAACACTCAAATCTCACCCAAGTCTCCTGAAAAATGGCACGATTTCCACACATACTCACATGTCAACACCTCAGATGTGACTAAAATGGTATGGAGAGGTGATATGGTTTCCACAGCACAGATCAACAGGCCAGGCAGGCCTGGCTGGTTTTGCTAAAGGCCCATCACTAGATACATCTAAAGAGAACAAGAAAAGACCAATCAGGGGTGCTTGGGTAGCTCAGTCAGTTAAATGCCTGTCTCTGACTCTGACCCCATGATCCCAGGGTCCTGGAATTAAGCCCCCCATCAGGCTCTTGCTCTGTGGGATCCAGCTTCAATTTCTCCCTCTGCCATCCGCTCCCCCTTGTGCTCTCTGGCTCACTCTCTCTCTGTCAACTAAATAAATAAATAAAATCTTACCAAAAAAAAAAAAAAAAAAAGAAAGAAAGAAAGAAAAAGACAATCATTGAGATAAAAGTAGAAAATGACTCAGAAAGCAGAAAAACAGCTGGAAATAAAGATTTTACAAATTCTGTATGTAATAGAAAATCCCATATTATATTACCATCCAAAGGAGAAATATTTTATCCAAAAAAAATCCAAAGGAGAAATATTTTATGGAATGATGTCCAAGACACATTATTAAATGAAAAGCCAAGGAGTTGAACACTTTGTTTGTTAAATTAAAAGGGAAACATATCTATATTTGTTACTATATATGTAGGATAACTTTTGAAAGACTATTCAGAAAACTAGTGACACTGGCTATCTACAGGAATAGAAACTGGTGGCTGGAGATTGCATGTGGGAAGGAAACTTTCACTACGTACCCTTTTCTCCTTTTTAATTGTGAATCACACAAATATATTAATTATTAAAAGTTAAAGCAAACACATTAATATTAAATAAGACTTTAAAATGATATATATGAAAATTCAATGAAAAGGAACATTTTCAAAGAAAATAAAAATGACCAAAATTGACTACTAAAAGGATAGGGAAAAAAATTGGAAAAGATCTTCTTACAAAGAATACTATGTTAAGATGCTCTCCAATACATTTCAGTAACCCAGCAGAGGGATTTTCAACTGCATAAGATCTATGTGATTAAAAACTAATCTTTGTTTAATACTTCTTGGGCTCTCCATACTGCATCGAGCATTACATGTTTTGCAGCTCATCCTTACAATAGATGAGACAGGTGTCCTTATCTGTTTTATATACAAGGAAACTGAAGCTCACAGAGTCTCACTCACAATTGCATACCTCATAAATGACTCTGGAGGTCAGGCTCTTCAACCACTATGCCATGTAATTCTATGCTAACACATTGGAAAAACTTAAAGAAATGCTATCATTTTCTAGGGAGGAAGCAATTACTTGAAATCTCAGTTTGACTGGAGTGTCTTTCAAATGCCCAAGAAACTAATTATTCTTAGTCTGCACAAATTGTTATAGGGCGTTAAAAAAAGGCAGAAGGCTTGCCAATTCCTTTAACTAAATTAGGAGAGTGGCTTTCAAGAACATTTTCTGACAAAAACGATCTGGGTACCACTTGGAAAAGTCTGACAGTTACCACAGGACCCAGCAATTCCATTTCTGGAGGAAATGAAGACATACGTCCTCATGAAAACATACGTGAATTATCAGAACAGCCAAAAGGTAGAAACAACACAAATGCCCATCAGTGCTGAGTGGACAAATAAACTGTGGTATATCCATTCAACAAGAGTATTTGGGGGAAAAAAGAATGAAGCACTGACACATACCACAACACGGATCCATTTTGAAAACATTACACTTAGTGAAGGAGCCAGTCGGAATAGCTCTCTTCCATTCATGTAAACTGTCCAGAACAGGCACACCTGTAGAGACAGAAAGTAGATTAATGGTTGCCCAGGGTTGGGGAAGAGAGGAATGGAGAGTGAGGATTTCCCTTCAGGGTAATGCAAACATTCCAAAATGACTTGTGATGATGGTTGCACAATTCTGTGAATATACTAAATGCTACTGATTTGTACACTTTAAATGGGTAATTAGATCTAGATGAAGTTATTGGCAAATTTACGTATCTGGGTGTATTTTCCCAATAATCATAATGAAACTAGAACTAACATATTTGTTTTACAGATGCAAAATCTTCAGCTCAGAGAGGATGTCATCTCCTCAAAGTCATAATCTGATCAGTTGAGAAAGCCAGATTTCAAACCTAGGTCTTTTTGTCTACACTGCTTTCTACTTCCCAATACAATGATATGCAAATACAATGGAAATCTTCAAGAAATGACCCCCTTTATGAGAAGTAAACTGGTGACTAATGGGTTCCTGAAGGCAATCTCCTAAGACCAAAAATTCCTATAATAATACTAAGCATTCCAAACCCAGAAGAAGAGGGAAGGCTGCGCATTTAAAAACCTAGCAAATGGTCTTCAATCTCAAATGGGTCTTACATTAAGAGTGCCCTGGAGGATAATAAAAGTAATGGCTATCATTTATTAAATTCTTACAATGGGCAAAGCCTGGCACCAAGCCTTTATGTGCATTATGATGGTTAGCCCACATCGCAACTCTGCGAAGCGCATGCTAGTACTACCCAAGTTTTATGCCTCAGAGGCAAGCCTTGAGAAGTTAGTTATCTCATCCCAGGTACATGCTAGTAGGTGGTAGAGTCAGGAATCAAACCCAAATTTGTGAGACGCTTGAGCTCTCAACCACCACTGGGTACATGTCTAGGCTCTTAAATTTGAAAGCCATAATGAAATGTATCATTCTTGAAAGGAAGGCAGATAATAAAAATTTGGCAAATGTCAAGGGAGTACTTTCTTGAAATACTTCTCTAAGCCCTTGCCTTTTTCTGGCAACTTTCTTCGCACTTCCAAGGAACAAATAATTCCTCTGCTTTATAAACTGTACTTCAGTGAAATAAAAAATCTTTCATTTTAACAACACAGCACAGGGATTTTCAACCCCAAATATATTGTATTGTGAAATAATAATAGCTAATGCTAATTGAGAATTTATATGCGCCAGGGATTTTTCTAAGTACTTTATAAAGTGTTAGCTTAATCTTTAGGACAACTGTCTGAAGTGGGTACAATTAAAATCTCTTTTAGGGATGAGAAATAAGAGGGAGAGTGGTTGAGTGACCAGCTCAGAGTCACAAGGCTAATAAGTGGCCAGGATTTAAACTCAAGTTATCTAGTGTCAACCTCTACCACTTAATTCTATTCAACTAACTCTCAGAAATGTGAGATAGCTAAAATGTGATCACTTGACTCCCAACACTAAGACCTTTCACATATATTATCTCAATTGAACAGCCCAAGGAGGGAGGTATGTTAGTATAATGCCTATCTGACTCCAGATCACACCACTAGTCACTGTGCCATGAAATCCTATGGCGGGGTCAGCAAACTACACCCAAATTCAGCCCTCTCTCTGGACAGACTACATACAATATAGTTGAATTAAAAAGTGGTTAAATAGCTGAAAAAATCAAATGAATAATCAAATACAAAAGTCATATGAAATCCAAATTTCAATGTCCATAAATAAAGTCTCATTGGACATAACCACACCCATATTTACATATTATCTATGGCTGCTTTCATACCACAATGGCTGACTTGAGTAATTTCAACAGACATCAAATACCCCACAAAGCCTAAAATATTTACTGTTTGGTCCTTTACAGAAAGGGTTTACTGACCCCCATTCTCTAGTATTAAATTTAAAACTCTTAGCAAAATGAAAGGGGAGAATATAAAAAATACCTCCCAAAAGGAAGAAAAAGCATGACTTTGAAGGGTGACTGGAGTAGGAATGGGAACTTCCTTCCAACTTTCAAGGAACATGTAATTTATCTGTTCCATAACGTGTTCCAAGGCCTAGGAAACAGTGGAGGGCTTCCCAACTCCTTTTAATTAACTAGTTCATAGAGGTTTACAATCCCTAAGCTGTTTTAATTGGAAAGAATTCTGCATAATGAAAATAACAACAGCTGATAGTTATGGAACTTTCTCTATGCTGCCAGGTTTAGTGTTAAGTCAAAGATTTCCATTTAATCCTCTCCACAACAAGAGAAGATAGGTGCTATTGTTATCCAATTCTGAACATGAAATTGGAGCCTCAGGAGGTCAAGCACACTGCTCAAGTCACCAAAGTTGGTAAGGGCTCAGGCCTCTAACCCTTGTTTCCACCTTCAGGGACTACACTCTTAAAAGCAAGCCATTTAATTTTAACCTAATAAATCTGCAAAGATCAAGGGAATGCACAATTTCCTGAGAAAATATAAAGTACCCAAACTATCAAAACAATACTGGTGGCTGGGGGGAGGTGGTTATAAACTTCCTATCAACTCCCAGGGAGCAAATAATTATAAGCCACAAAAGGGTCTTAGCCATAAAAAACGAGTTTTTCAACGAAGTTTATGCCTTAGTCCATAGGTTGCAGTAGCATCCATTTCTTGACCCACCACCCTTGCTATCCCAAAAAAAGAATCCGTAAAAGTTAATAAGAGCTAACATTCTAATCTGGGGTATGCACCAATGCACAAAGACTTTCTATGCAGTAATTTCAGTCTAGGAACAATGATCTCCTGCAAACAGAGACACAGAAAGATTGAGCAGCTGTCCAGAGTCTCTCCACCGGCGAGTGAGAGGACCTGGATCCAAAGCCAAGCCAGGCAGTAAACAAAGTCAGCATCTTTAATAACTCCCTAGGATTCCATGGTAATAAATCTGAATTAAATATGCTTGACCCAGGGAAAACAGAAATTGGCAAAACTGACCCAGACTTTCAGTGGGGTTGGCGGGGCGGTGTAGGTGCTGCCGCATTCCCACAATGTCTGAACAAGTCTTGACAGTCCGTCTCGACTCCCGCAGAGCAGTTCTGAACCAAAGCTACTTTCCTTGAAGGGAGGTGGGACCCCATGCCGGGTGAACGTACGACACGTGACCGACACGTGGACCCCAAAAGCATTCTGCTAAGTACAAGAAGCCAGCCGCCAAAGACCACACGTCGTACGACCCCATTCTCACCAGAGGCCCAGGAAGGGGACGTCTGAAGAGACATCAAGGACATGGGTGGCTGCTTGGGGCCGGGACCCCCGCCGAGGGAGGGCACACCGGGGGCAACGCGGCCTCGGGGCCAGGGTGCACAACTCCGACACCTGCTTCAAACACCACGGGGCTGTGCACTTACAGCGGCTGAGCTTCCGAGGACGGGCGCTCCCATCTTCGGGAAGCTGCTGTGGACACGGCAGCGGTGCTCCTCCGAGACCCCTGCCCGGGTGTGCTCTCCTGCGGGTGGGCGGCCCTCTCCGCAAATCCCGGGCTCAGAGAAGCACGCCGCTCCCGACCGCCTGGAGGCCTTTCGGGGGCTGGCCACAACGACGGCGCAGAAACCCAGGCTGTGACGCCGGCCGGGGACCCCACATGAGTCACGCGAGGGACGCGAAGCCCTCATCCGCAGGAGTCCTCGCGGCCCGAAGGAGCGGGAGATGGCGCCCGCCCAAGATGGCGCCGCCCCCAGCCCGGCCGTCTGCGCAGGCGCCCGGCCCGGCCTTCGGGGTTAGGCTCTGGAGCCGGGCATGCAGAGTTCTGTGCATTCGCCCACGGCTGCAGAGAACAGTCGGTAGAAGCACGGCGTCGGTTTGCTAAGATCCTACCGACGCCGTAAGTCTGCTATGGTCCTACCATCGCAGGTCTCTAGGCCTTCCCCAGCTCCCAGGGGAGGACGGGGTGAGGCCCGGAGAACAAGCATTGGCGTGGTGGAGCGTGGGTACTGAGTGCGCAGGCGCACCTGGAGCCCCTGCGCAAGGGCGCCTGGGAGACCCGCTGTGGCGGGAGAGCGGCCAGCGGCCTTGCAGTCGAGGGGCTCGAGGGCGGCGCAGACTGAGGCGCCCGGGGTAGGGCCTGCGCTCCGTGTTTACAGACCCGTTACCTGTGTCTGGTGCGCGAGGCGGTATGTTGGCTAACCCGGAAGTAAGCTCCGGTTTTAGAATTCCATCGGGGCACATTTTTACTGGATTGAATACGTTTTGGGGGAAAGAGAGCGGATTCCACCCATCCTAGAACGACCGCCCCGGGGGCTGGCACTTGTCAGAGGCGAGCGTCCGAGGCTCCGCGACGGCTCTTCAAAGGCGGGGCCGGAGCCCCTGAGGAGCAGCGGGCTGCATGGACGCGGAGCCGCGGTCAGGGAGCCGTCAGCTAGGTGGGCGGACGAGACCAGCGCTTCGTCCGTCGCAGAGTAGCCTAGGGCGAGGAGGGGGCCGCGGCTCCAGCAAACGCAGGTACCAGCCCACCCGCTTCCATCGCATTTCCCATAAATACCAGTCTTCTTGGCACTAGGTAGTCCCGTTGGGGCGCACTGCGGCCCCTGTATTTTATCCGGGGCCTTAGGGACAAGGCCGGTAAGGTGGGGGCGAGTGGGGGAAGGGGCCTGCATTCCTCTTGGAGGAAGGAAAAAATGGCGTCTGGAATTTGCAGGTAATGGCTGGGCAGATCTGAAGACCATCCTGGAGACGCTGAGGTTTCTAAAGCGCGGGGCCCTCTGCTAAGGGCTGTGTGCACGTCATCTTAACGGGAACCTCCCGTGCAGTGGGGTAACCATCTCACTTTACAAATGAGGGAAGAGGCTCAGAGATGAAGTCACTTGTCCAAGCTCCCGATTTTATTCCGTCGCCCCAAGAATATTTACTGAGAACTGACTGTGTACTGATTCTGCTTTTCGATTCCAAACACACAGTCAGCCTCCGGGGCTGGAAAGTTCCAGTCCCCGCCCCCTCCTCAACCTCCCTCCTTTTCCACACTCCAGCTGCAGTTTCCATGGTAACAGACTGAACCTGCCTCTATAGCTAACAAGAGCTAAGCGCTCTTGAGGGGGAACAAGCCAGAACCACTGACGTCATCCTCGCTGACTGGGGGATGGGGAGGACTGCCTGAAGCCCTAAAACCTCCATCAGTGGTTGATGCAAGACTTTTCCGTGTGTTAAAGCTGTTGTTGAGAGGGGGTCTCGGCAGAAAAACAAAATGTCGACCGTGTGAACCTCTGCAGAGTCCACGAAGTCATAGGTTTCCGGTTCAGAAGCTGCCGCAAGCCGCAGTGACATTAACATTATGCATATTCACCACTTACTGATTCATTTAGTCTATCATTCAAAAATCGTAGTTGGACAGGTGGTGGCATTCTGTGTGTCAGACACTGCCAGATCCTAGAGACATAATTGCTGTTCAGACATTCAGGGTCTCTACCTTTCTGTTCCTTAGAGCCCAGCAGCAGAGACGTGTCCTTATTCATTCATTCTTCAGCGTATTCTGAGAGACTGGGTGTGTGAGACCTATACTGGAATCTGGAGGATACGGAGGTGAGTTTTGAAAACCGAACCCTCTGCTGCATGGAAATGCTTTTGGTATGGATCAAGGTCAGTTGTTGAACAGAGAATCACAAACACAGCGAGTATTTACTGAGTACCTGCTATGGTGTCAGGAACTGTTGTAGGCAAAGGAACTACAGCAGTGAGCAAAACAGACCTGGTATCAGTTCTTATGGAGCTTACATTCTGGTGGAAAGAGAGAAAAAATATGTAAATGAATCTGTGTTCTTTCTTAACAACAAATAGTATATTCAACTTACATTGACTTGAAGAATTTATTGGCCGAATTAATTGAAAATGCCAGAGGCATAGTTGGTCTAATCAATATTTGTAAACGTGATTTATATTATTGCAGACATCTATAGTTTTTCTGCCCAGTACTCTGCCCCTGCTTCTTGCTACAGCCCTCTTTTATATGGGGAACTGGTGAGTATCCGCCCCAGCTTTGGGAGGTCAACTCTGTTCCTTGTTGTTCCCATAGTGATTGGTTCAGGGATGAGCACATGACTCCAGATGAGCCTTTTGGAGAATTACTTGGTATTTTTCCCTGGGGGCTATGAGGAATGACATTCTCTTTGTTCGGTGCTCAGCTGGTGGGAAGTGTGCCTGAACTAGGACGGTCTTGTCTGCCTACCAGTGAATAAAGTGAGAGCTAGAGTCCCCTACTCTTTCTCCTGCTGCTTAGGTTAGATAGTGTACCTAAAGCACTTAGTGCAAAGTAAGCTCTCAGTAAACATTAACCAGTTTTGTTAGTGATTTACAAAGGGAGCAGTGGGAAGAAATTCATTGTAGGGACTGGGAGGCTGTGGGTTTGTTGACCACTTCAAAGTCAATGTGAATCAGGAGGTTTCTTGGAGGAGGACAGGGAATGAAAACAAATGGAGGTACACAGTGTAGAAGAATGTATCCTCCAGGCCACGGTGAAGTTTGATGAGCTGTCCCGGATTCACTGCAGAACGTAATTCCCTAGATTCAGAATGCTTGGACCAACCCATTCAAACTTCCACTGACGTGGTCCTAATACATCCGGGTCGCTATAACGGACTATCATAAATTGGATGGCTTATAAATGACAGATATTTCTTTCTCACAGTTCTGGAGGCTAGGAAGTCCAAGATCATGGTGGTGGCAAATTTGGTGCCTGGTGAAGGGCAAGTTGTGTGGGGGGGGTTTCAGTTTGACTCCCAGTATCAAGTGTACCACCCTCTTTTCTGGTTCCCCTGCTTCCACTTCTCTTTCCTTCCATTCACTCCCCAACCTAGGCCAGGGTGACCTTCCTAAAATGCAGATAGGATCAGAGGCGTGCTGTGAGTTTTGGAACTCATCTGGACCCGTTTCTTCCTGTATTTCAGGAAAAAGAACTATCTCAGTCCCCCTCTGCGTTCCTTCTCGGTGATGAACACGGAAGCCTTGAGAAGGCTAGAGCTGGGTGGGTGAGTCAGGATGTTTTAGTCAGTGCTTCTTCTTACCTGTCTCCTTTCTCCTCCCCTGGCTTTTCTTTCTCAAGGACCCAGTTTTTCTTGGAGAGGAGAGAACAAGGGAAGAGGGGGAGATATATTCCCAACACTATCTGAGTTGGCCTTTTTCTTCTTCAGGTAGGGCCAGCGTAGAGGGTGTAATGGCGACCCCCAGAAAGGTTCCTTGTCATCCAAATCCACAGAACCTGCGAATGGTTCCTTATTTGAAAAAAGGGTTTGCTGATGTGATTAAGAGTTTTGACATGCAGTCGTTAGGGATTGCGTGAGTGCACCCTAAATCCAATGACAAGTGTCCTTCTGGGAGTGAGGCAGAGAGTTTAGGTAGAAGAGGAGGTGGAGGCAGGTGCATCCAGGTGGCAATTTGACAGGAGTGTGACTCTCACTGCCCCCAATTCAGACCTTCAGGAATCGGTCATCCCCCCAGTGTTGGGATGTGATGGGGGAAATAGTTGGTTTGCGTCCCTGCCCTGCCCAGGGCATGCTGCTTCACCCTGGCCCAGATGGGAGGAGGAACCTAGCAGCTAGTGGGCAGCTGATTGTACCGACAGGTCATGAGGGGGACCTTGGAAAGAAGGGAGAATTGTTATATTTTCCGGCCTTTGAGGCACACTTTTCCAGTGTTTTGGTCAATTTTCCTTTTGCACTGTCCCCGCAAACCACACAGCCGGGCCTACTTTCAGGAGTTAGTCTCTTTCCTCTCAGAGGGTGGATGCGAGCAGCTCTGCCTCATCCTAGAGCTCCCCTCCCAGAAATGTCCACTTAAACATGATCCTAGTCTTGCAGAGGACTCGCCATCCGCCAGCCCCAAAGCATGGCTCTTCTAGGAGGCCAGGGCAGAAACTTGGCTGTTGCCCTTGGTCAGTCTCCTCTGCACACCTGGTATATCCCATCAGTCACCAGCCCTGCCAACTCTGCCTCCTGAAATAGCTCTTTCCGCAGGCCTGAGCTCATTGTTTCCAACACAGTGAAGACCACTACTACCATGCTTGCTTGCTACCATCGAGTACTAACTCCCCCTCATTTTTACCCCCTTTGAATCCATTCTCCATGCCTTTTAAAAATGTGAATCAGACTGTCATACCTCTACCTAAAATCCTCCAAAAGATTCCCACAGTTCTTTGACTAAATACCCAACTCCCTACCAAAGCCCTTGTGGAGTGGAGACTCCCGAGTTCTGTCCAAAAGGTCCGAGAAGTGGCAGTTGGCTTAGAAAACGGAATGTGTCTGGAAGCTACTTTTGCATCATCTTATGAGCAATGTGCATCAAAAGCAATGTTCATCAATATGTACTTGCATTTTGTGTGTGTGTGTGTGTGTGTGCACGCGCGCGCACGTGTGTGTGTGTGTGTGTATACATACCCTGGTGGAGGTACAGAGGGGTGACAAATAATAACAGTAAGAATATTCCCACTCTGTTACGGTTTCACTCAGGATGTATTTTGGAGTTTTGGAATTTAGTTCAAAGGACAATAATCAGGCCGTTTCTCTGTACTGGTCATTGAGAAAGGGATTCAGGACACTAAACTGTTTTCTTAGGATATGAAGGGGAATAGACCGTCAGCCCCTGAAAATGGAGCTAACACTGGTGAACACAAGGATCCAGGGATAATTGGCAGGAAAGACTATTCCCAGGGACATCTTTTTCGGTTTGGAAATGTGGCTGGAACATTGGACATGTGCCCTTTCTAAGAAAATCTTCCGTCCCCTCTCTTTCACACCCACACATCCCATAGACTGCGCCGCATGCGTTGCTGGGTCCCTGCCTGGCATTCAGCTCAGGAGTCAAAGGAACATTCTGAGGTGGGGCATTGGCGGGAGGTCCCTGTGGACACTTAGCCTGTGTGAACTTTCTGAAACTCCCTTTCCTCAGGGAGGACAAGCCTCGGCCAGAATGTTCCCTCTTGCCTGTCTCCAAAGTTCTCTACCTGTGCAAAGGTCAACTGTCTCTCACTCTCTCAAAATCTCTCAGCTGCGTCCTTCCATACCTGTTCCATCTCCACGTCTGCATTGCCACCACGTCTCTCTGGACAATTGTCTCCTAAATGTTCTCCCTCTTCTCTCAGGTCACCTTCTGCCCATTCCACACAGCAGCTGGAGTGGCTTCCATTGCCCTCCGATCAGTTCCAAGTCCCTCAACCTGGCTCACATGAGCACCTCTGACTGGGCGCTCTTGGTCCCAGACTTCCGCTTCATCTTCATACTTATCTCCTAGCGCCCCACACCTCAGCTGCGATGACTTTCCTCCCTGTTCTCTGTGGAGCCCCCATTCTCTCTCGAGATTTGCCTGTGCTCATTGCCCACCCTTCGTGCCTCACCCTCCATTTTGTGTTACCCGTGTTTCTAGCTTCCATAAATGAGATGCTTCAATATCTGCTCTAAAGGCTGATATGGACACACCTTTTCTGCACAATGCAACAGTACCCACTGTCACCTTGCTTGGCCTCCTGCCTCCCACTCTGCACCCCCCAGCACCCACGGGAGAAGTCCTCTTTCTGGGGGCGTGTTTTTCAAATGCAAATTCATCAATCCAGAGTCTACACATGACTCACCCTAACCTGCCTTTCACACTCTGGACCATCCCCTGCTCTACTCGCCCCAGAGCCAGGTACTAGAGGACTAGGGACATCCCCTAAGTCCCAGAGCCCACTGAGATTATTCAAACCAGCCAATCCTAACCTGGTTTACTCTACCTCATCTGTTCCTTCTCTCAGAAACCACAGTAAAGGATCTTACCCATGGTTTCCCCCTCCTCTCTCAGCCTCCTGACTGGCCCGTGTAGACCTGCATAGCATGGTGGACCCTACTTGGGAATTATGAGGAAAAACCAGTCCTTTTAATGACAGTCATCTTCCGATCTGTTGGCCTTGCTATACGTTAAATTTTCTATTAATACACTATATTTTAGAACACATTCTCTTCAGTTCCTTCTAAATAGAAATTATTCTGCTCAGAACTTACCCTGTTGTTAAATCCAATGGTCATGTCTCTGTCCTCATGTTATAAGGCTTTACTATGGCCATCAACAGAAATGACCTCTTTGTCCTTCTTAAAAACACTGTCCTACCGCCTTCTTTGAACACCTGTTCTCTTGGTTTCCTGGCCCCACCTTATTCCAGCTCCCCCTCTTCTGCTTTTATCAAAGCTGAAGATGTGCACATCCTTTGACCAGGGCATTCTCCCATTCTCATTCAAGGAGCCTAGATGGTGACTCCCAGGAAGGCACACTGAGCAAGGAATAATAATCCAGCATTTGCTGTTAAGAACATGTCATGTTCTTAGGCCCCAGGATATGTATGGATGAGCAACTCAGGTCATGTTACTCTTTTCACTGGGCTGACAGTCTTGTGGGGCCAGAGTCCTCAAACGAGTTGAGAGTAAGGAAGTTCCCACAAGTTTGGGAAAAGACGCACTGGTCCCCAGCCAGGGAAACAAACAACTATCAGAATCCGTTTTAAACCCATTCAACCGATCAATGACAACGCGCCTAGAGAATGCACTTTTTGCAAGCCAAACAATCAGCGTCAGCACTTTGCTTTGGAAAGTCAGCCACTGAAAGAGCCCATCAAGGATGGACTCACTCCGGTAAACACGCCTCTGAGCGCCAACCAATCAACAGGGGTCTCACTTGAGAGGCCGCAGTTCTACCGATGACGTCAACCTGTTTGTATCCCGGAAGGCCCGCCAACCCCTTAACTCCAGATTCTGTATAAAATCAATCCTTCTGCACAGAGATGACCCAGCTAGTATCCCTCTCCCTTCCCGTGGTAAAGAAACAGTTCAGCCTTGTCCGTTGATTTCAGATACTGAGTGGTGTTAGTCTTTGAGGGCTGCTATAACACGGCACGTAGCATTACAATAGAAATTTATTTTTGCCCAATTCTGCAGACCAGAAGTCCAAGATCAAGGTGTCTGCGGGGTTGGTCTCTCTTGAGTACACCTTTCTCTTTGGCTTGTAGAGAGTTGTCTTCCCGCTCTGTCTTCACAAGGGCTTCCTCTATCCCCCATACATATGCAAATGACCTCTTCTTACAAGGATGCTGGGCTGATTGGATAGGGCCCACTCTAATGACCTCATTTCACCTTAACTAACTCTCCAAAGGTCCTATCTCCAAATAGTTTCATTCTGAGGTAGGGCAGTTAGGACTTCAACACATGAATTTGGGAGGGTATATAATTCAGCCCATCACAGAATAGTAGTCTCATTGTGTTTTGACAAAGTAAATGCAGAGGTCGGTATATAATACAGGTTATTCCTGCATTTCTGAGCTTTCTGCAAGTTCCTGGGAATGTGTCTCCTTCCTCCAATGGGAGCTACAATGTCCTTATCATCCCTGGTTTTTGGTTACATGCCACGAGATCTCCATATGAGCAAAATTCACATAAATTCTCTATATTCTGGATTGCCCATTTATTGTTTGCCTGCCTCTCCTATGTGGGACAACATCAACTTGGGGAATTTAGTGTTCCTCGAGCAGAGGTAGAGTAGAGAATAGTGAACCTAGGGATAAATCATGCTGTAGCTTTTGTCTCCGGGTGTTAATTAGTCCCAAAGAGTTGGTGCCATTTCTGCCTAGGTGTCCCGTGCTCCCACTTGGAAGGTAAACACCTACATGGTGAATTGGGCAGAGAACTTCTCATGGCCTTAGGGTCTAGGCTGGGGTAAGCAAGTCTCCTTAAGTTTAAGGAGGCACCAAAAAACTCAGTGCTCAAGATAAATAATATTTGAACACAATGTTTTTTTTGTTGTTGTTGTTGTTTTAAAGATTTTATTATTTATTTGACAGAGATCACAAGTAGGCAGAGAGGTAGGCAGAGAGAGAGGGAGGAAGCGGGCTCCCCACTGAGCAGAGAGCCCAATGCAGAGCTCGATCCCAGGACCCTGAGATCATGACCTGAGCCGAAGGCAGAGGCTTTAACCCACTGAGCCACCCAGGCGCCCCTGAACACAATGTTTTAAAGAACCATAATGAATGCAAAACAATCCATGATGAATGGTACTAACATTTTGTTTAAGATTCTATTTATTTACTTGAGAGAGAGAGTGAGAGAGAGCATGAGAAGGGAGAGGGTCAGAGGGAAAAGCCAACTCCCCGCTGACCAGGGAGCCCAATGTAGGGACTCGATCCCCGGACTCCAGAATCAAGACCTGAGCCCAAGGCAGTCGCCCAACCAGCCAAGCCACCCAGGCACCAACATTTTAAACGAAGCCAGTCAGTATTGCTAATTTTTCCTTTACCCTCAAGCTCTGACATGATGTGTCGGGGCCCCGTGACTCACCCTGTCTTTAGAATTAACAAATTTAAATTAGATTTTAAAATCACAAATCAAAAGTCTTAATTAAATTAAACATTCAAATATAAAATTTAAATGAGATTTAAAATTTCAATCCTAAAATTTTAGTGAAATTAAGATTTTAAAAATCTAAAATCTAAAAGTTTGATATTTTGGGCACCTGGGTGGCTCTGGTCATTATCTCAGGATCCTGAGATCAAGCCCCTAGCTGGGCTTCCTGCTAAGGGGGAGGTCTGCTTCTCTCTCTCCCTCTGCCCCTCCCTCTGCACCCCTCCCCCCCTCTTCCCCCCTGCACTCGCTTGCATGCTCTCTCTCAAATAAATACATAAAGTCTTTTTAAAATTTAAAAAAAAAAAAGTAAAAGTTTGGTATTTTGTTCACCATGGATTCTTTTGGATTCATTTTGATTTTTCAAAAAACAATCCACCGAAGTGTTCTTTATCTCGACTCTGGAGCTTCTGACATGCCCTTAAATTTTGCATGTCCGGGGAATACCTCACTCACCTCACCCTGATCCTGGCTTTGCTCATGCTTTCCCATGGCTTCCTTCTTCTCCAGCCCAACCCCCTGACAAGAGTTCTAGAAACTGACTTCTGGGCCTTCTTGCTTGGAAGGCGTTTAGCACCTACAGTGCAGCAAAGCTTATAAGAAATCCAACCAGGTGGGGCGCCTAGGTGGCTCAGTGGGTTAAAGCCTCTGCCTTTGGCTCGGGTCATGATCCCGGGGTCCTGGGATTGAGCCCCGCATCAGGCTCTCTGCTCAGCGGGGAGTCTGCTTCTCCCTCTCTCTCTGCCTGCCTCTCTACCTACTTGTGATCTCAGTCTATCAAATAAATAAATAAAATCTTTAAAAAAAAAAGAAATCCAACCAGGTGTTTTTTGGACAGGACCTTCTTTTTATAGCAATTCCCAGCTTGGCAACTGGGCCATCATCCACCCAGTTTCCAAGCCACAGAGCCAGGAAAGATCCCTGACTACCTCTCACACCCCCCGCTCAGCGGCTGCACCTTCAAACACACTTTCTTCCATCTGACCTCCTCCCCTCTACTTCTCTCTCAGCCTTCCCGTTCTCTTCCTCCCCAGCACTGCTCACCCTTTATCAACTCTTTTTTCTTTAATACTTTTTTTCCCCAGTTTTGTTGAGGTATGTTGAAAATCCTAAGACTCCACCAAAAAAACCTCTTAGATCAATGACGTGAATGAAATTGCAGGATACAGAATCAACATATAAAAATCAGTGGCATTTCTGTACTCTACTGAGGAATAATCTGAGAAAGAAAGAAAACAATCACATTTATGATAGCTTTAAAACCAGTAAAACACTTAGGAATACATTTAACTGGGGAGGTGAAAGATCTCTGTGCTGAAAACTGTAAGACACTAATG
The DNA here is from genome assembly GCF_002288905.1 of Enhydra lutris kenyoni. Taxonomy (NCBI): domain Eukaryota; kingdom Metazoa; phylum Chordata; class Mammalia; order Carnivora; family Mustelidae; genus Enhydra; species Enhydra lutris. The sequence continues at coordinate 203,296 of NW_019154198.1, forward strand.
AAGGAAATTGAAGACACAAATAAATGGAAATAATGCTGTGTCCGTGGATTGGTACAATTAATATTGTAAAAATGTCCATACAACCCAAAGCAATCCACAGATTGAACGCAATCCTTCTGTCAACTCTTGCCTCCTCGATAAGGCTTATCCTGCCCTCCCCACTTAAAAATGCAACACCTTTTCCCTTCCACAGACAAAGAGCCCTTCCTTGACCTGACTGTATTCAGACTTTCTGATGAGGCCCCCCCAGCCTCAAGCTCTGTGATTGGCCTGAGCCAGTTTGGGTTTGCCTTCAGCAAGAATCTCCTCTCCCTCTGCCCCTGCCCCGCTCACACTCAAATAAATAAATAAATAAAATCTTTTTTAAAAAATTTAAAAAATTGGGGCGCCTGGGTGGCTCAGTGGGTTAAAGCCTCTGCCTTCGGCTCAGGTCATGATCCCAGGGTCCTGGAATCAAGCCCCGCATCAGGCTCTCTACACAGAGGGGAGCCTGCTTCCTCCTCTCTCTCTGCCTGCCTCTCCGCCTACTTGTGATTTCTGTCTGTCAAATAAATAAATAAATAAAATCTTAAAAAATTTTTTTTTAAAATTAACCTACTTCTTAAATATTTCTCACCCACTGATGTCCACCCCACTCCTTAGCTATAAATTTCTGCTTTTCCTTATTATATTTAGAGGTGATCCTCCCCTACTGCGAAACCCCATTGTAGTAGCTCTCTTGAATAAAGTCTTCTTTACCGTCTTGGACAGGTGTTGTGAAGGGATGAATGGAGGTATTGCCTATGGTGGTAACCATTCTGCAACATATAAGAGTGTCAGATCAACACATTGCACACCTTACACTCACACGTTTTATGTCACTTACATCTCAGTAAAGCTGGAAAAAAGTGTCATGAGTAAGTTTTTCTCTAACACTGCCTAGCATTCTGTACCCTCTTTAACGTGATTGCATATCACTTCCCAGAACACTGTATAATTTCCTTAATGATTCTGTTTATCTTTTCTGGCTGTCCTCTCCCGCTCTTGTTAGAACAGTGATACTCAGCTCGAGGCAATGTTACGCCCACAGGACATTTGACAGTGTCTGGAGCTGTTTGGGGGTTGTCATAACTGAGGGGGAGGGGTGTCATAGGCATCCAGTGGGCAGAGACTAGGGATGCTGCTAAATCAGAGCAGACCCCTACAACAAAAATTATGCGGCCCAGAGTGTCAGTCCTGCCAGGTTGAGAAAACCTGCACTAGGCCTGGGCTCCAGTAAGGGCAGAAATTTCGGTGTGTTTTGTTCACTGAGTCGGAACAGTGCAAGGACAACATTCTCCATTAGTGAACTGCCTCCCTCAAGGCCTCCCTGCCTCCATATTGCCTCCTTCCACCCCACTCTTCAGCAGCAGCTAGGATGTCCTGGTGCAGACTGGGACAGCGACATGCCAGGAGTCCCCAAGTAATTCTAGCCTAGGTGGCTTGGCAACAGGAAGCTGGCCCCTTTTGTGACCCAGAGAATGGAGTGGCGGCCCTGGCTCACACTTCCACAAAAGACTGGTTCTTGCCCATTTCCAATCCCATTTCCCCAAATGGGCCTTCTGGAGGGCCCGCTCCTTCCTCAGGAAGGGAGTTGAGGGGAAGTAAAGGAGTGGAAATGGCCCTGAGCTACTCCCAAACCCACCCTGGCTTATCTGGTCTTCCTCTGCTGTGAGGAACTAATTTTTTTGTTCTCAGGGAGTAAAATCTTGGCTGGGTCATTAGCCTACACATCTCCTGGGAAGGGAAATGCTTATCATAGTTACAAGGCAGAAGCAGAGATGTCAAAGCAACGCTCCCTCTGATCACAGTCCCCATATACCAGCAGCCGCAAAGTCCTGTCCATGATGCCTCAGAAGCACGTCCTTCTTCAGACAAGATCTCTCCACCTCCTCTGCTGGCCCCCGGACCTCTCCCACCCTCAGCCTTCCCCATGATACTCCATTGGTCTCCTGATGGTATCCCTGCTTCCATCCCTGCCCACCCTCCAACGGATTCCCCACACAAATAAGATTTTACCACTCCCTTATTTCAAACCAACCACCACCACCACCCCCACAACTGCTATTAGAAAAAGAATTGAAGCCCCTTTATTAAAAACCACTGGGCATGTAAGCAGTGGGAGCTCTAGAATTTCCACTTGGAGGATTCAGGGGAATAATTTACTTACATAGTCTGGGGTGAGGAGAGGTAATTCCACTCTCCTTGAAGCTGTGTTTGTACATTTTTTCCGACTATAGTGCAGTATAACTCCGTGTGAAAATGATGGTGGCTGTGAATACTGTGGGGGCTGCGGCTAGGGGCCATGTGTGTGTTTAGGTAACTAGTGCACTGGGTTTTTCAAAGTTGGCGCTACCAACATTGACATCTGATTATCCTTCGGTGTGTATGTGTGTTTGTGTGTGTGTGTGTGGAGAGCTGTCCTCTGGGTGTCGGAAGTTGAGCAACATGCCCAGCCTCCACCCATTAGATGCCAGGAGCACTGCCCACCCCCAGTCATGTGACCAAACTTTCCTCCAGACATTGATCGCCAGGGTCTCTGGGGGGGCCAGATTGCAGCCCCCTACACCAGCTGAGAACCAGTACTATTGAGTGAGATACTAAAGGAGTGAAAGGGACATTTTTTATTGCTTTATAGTAAAACATGGCTTTTATTCAACTCAAGAAGCATCCTCTATAGATCTGCTTTGGTGAGATGATAGGAAATGCACTCAGAGGTGCAAGGCACGAGAGACGATCAGTATCCTGAGTGTTAGGGGACGCTCACTAAAACCAGGAACCAGGGATATATTTGAAAAAGGGACAGTGGTCTTTTACCTTTTTCCATTTCAGAAATGGGTGTTCTCTGGAATACAGTGCACACTGTGCCCTTCCAAGAAAATGGGTCGCTTCACTGATGCACACGGAGCTCGGACTCCAGCAGGTGTTCAGCTCATGGGTCTGGGTGATTCCGCGGAAGGCTGTTGACTTGAAATTTTCATCTGGACACTAGGCCTTGTGTTAATGTTCTGATGAGATTTCCAGATGTAAATTTCTCTCCTAACTGCCATCTTTTTCCTATCCCCACCATTAACATCACTTTCAGATTTCTCCACTTCTCTCCATCCCCCTTGTCCTACTCTAAAGCCAGCTGCCATCTTCCGCACAGTGATGGCTTCAGTGGATTCCTACGCAGCAGCTTCTCTCATCCCTCACAGCCATTCTCCAAAGTGCAGTCAGACAAATGTGAAAACACAGATCGTGTCTCTCCCAGCTCGGAACCCTTCCATAGCACACCTCTACTCCAACACATCACACCATCAGGATAGCTACATCGACACAAAACAAAACAGACATAAGTACCGGCAAAGATATGGAGAAATTGGAACCCTTATGTCAAAAAGACAGGACTTTATCATGCAACTTATATGGAGTACTTACAGTTGTCACATTCATAGAGACAGGAAGTAGAATGATGGTTGCTGCGGCCTGGGGAGGGAAGAATGGGCCATTATTGTTTAATGGGGACAGACTTTGAGTTATATAAGATGAGAAGAGTTTAGAGATGGATGGTGGTGATGTGTGCACAACATTATGAATGTATTTAATATCACTGAACTATACATTACAAGCAGCTAAGATAGTAGCTTTTGTTATGTGTATTTTACCACAATAAAAAAAATGAGAAATAAGAGAAGAAAGATCTAGCCTTCAGTCATCTAAAGGCTTGACTGGGGTGGGAAGATCCACTTCCAGGATGACTTGCTCAAGTGCCTGGCAAGTAGAGTGCTGGCTCTTGTCTAGAAACCCCGGTCCCTCCCCTATGTGCCACCCTTACAGGACCGCCTGAGTGTCTTTAACAACCAGGGTCCATCTCATCCAAGAGGGAACAAGGCAGAAATTGCAGTATCTTTATGACCTAGCCTGAGCAGGCACACGATGTCACTTCTGCAACATGCTGTTGGTGACACAGGTCACCGTCCCTGCTCAGTGTGGGAGCGCCTTCACAAAGCAGTAGGGATCACTGAGCACCATCCTGGAGGCTGGCTACTGCGATCTGTAATGGCAAAAGAGGGGTGTGGAAGTTATTCTTGGAAGAGGATTCTTTCCCACAGCCTCCAGATAAGAGCATACCCCAGCCCATACCTTGATTTTGGTCTCCTGAGATCCTAAACAAAGAACCCAGTAGAGCCTACCTAGACTTCAGACCTATAGAATTTTAAGCCACTAAATTTGTGGTAATTTGTTACACGATAATAGAACACTAATACAGAGTTATTGTCAGAATGGACCATGGACTGTAAATTATACAAGGAGGAACATGAAGTCAGATGTAGCAGACTGAGCGTGCTAATAGTGTCACAGAATCGTGTGAGTGTTGGGGGAAGGGGGAACACCGGAAGGATAGGAGCTAGTGATGAGAACAAAGACTGTTTGATATCAAGATTTCAGACATGATGCAGTTTCTGATAATGACAAAGTCTAGATGGGTAGGTAGGTAGAGGGACACAGGGAGGGAGGGAAGGAAGGAAGAAGGAAAGAAAAGGATGGATGGATAAATAGAAAGAAGGATGGATGGATGGATGGATGAATGAGTGAATGGGGGGTGGGTGGCTGAATGGATGAACGGATAGATGGATAGATAGATAGATAGATAGATAGATAGACGTGTATGGAAAAAAATGAAGTAAATATCCCTAAACCTTAACGGTAGTTTTCCCCATGTTATCTGATGATGGAGAATTTTTAAACTTTGTAGAGAACCTTCAACTATTTGTTCCCACTGAACAAATACTTCTACTCCTGGGGATTTTTCAATAGGAAGAAAGCAGCAAGGCACAAAACAACGTGTGTACAGGGATTTTCATTACAATTCTGTTTACATTTACACACAAAAATACTGGAAATGAACCAAAAGTCCGAAAATTTCTGAATGGCAAGTGTATTTTGGTATGTCTGTACAATTAAAATGTAAGCTGTCATTATAAGGTATGTGTCTAAAAATTGATGAAAATAGTGGCATACGTTTCTGGAAAAGGAAAAAGTGGGGCAGGGGAAGGGCACATAGTGCAGGATATCAAGTTCACAAGGCAGGGAATTAATTTTGTCTGTTTTGAACGCCACTGTAGCCCCAGCACCTGAAACAATGCTTTGCACATAATAGACACTCAGTTAAAATTGTCAAATGAATAACACCCTTACAGTTTCCTTAAACGTGGCTTTCATGAACATCTTTTCACAGGGAAAAAAATGTGTGAAAATATTCCACAGTGTTTCCAGAATTTATCTTTCATTAGTCTTGTGGATAATTTTAATTTTTTCCCTTTAATTAATTTTTTGTAATTTTGGAAATAGCCACCATGGGCATATGTTCCTTTTAGCATGGGAAAAATGAAACAATTCTGAGTGAAAGAGAAGACTAGGGGCTAGGCCAGCCTGGGCAACATAGTCCTTTCAAAGCCAACAACTGTGGCGGATTACGTGCGGGCTCTGTTCTTCCTGCTTCTTCCTGCCGCTAGCCCTCCCCACCCCCACAGCAGTCATTTGATCCAGACACATCTGCGGGCTCAGCAAAGGGGGAAACACTGGCTGTCCTCCCTCGAGGAGCTCCCTGCCCAGCAACTACTAACCATTCCTATTGAAACATTGTCCCATTTTTAGGGAAGGGTTATCGGTCAGCCATATGATATGCAAGGTGGGAACGGGGGAGCCCATGTCTTGCCCATTACTTTGTGCCCAACTATCCTTGTAGATGTCTTCCTAACCTTTCCTCTTTTCCCTCATCTCCATGACCAGACATTAGCTCCAGGTCATTTTGGATTTGAGTGGCTTCAGATGCACTCTGTTTACAGTCGGAAGGATCTCCTCTAGAGAAAAGTCTGGTCACGTCACGGTCCCTGTTAGAAACCAGGCAGGCCCCTTAGGATGAAGACCCGCCTCCCCTTAGCATTGATTGGAAATTCCAGTAGACCGAAGGCTGTGCCCACAAATCCTGCTTCTCTTGCAGCTTCTCCCACTCAAGTGGTTTTCCTTCTCTACTCCTGTGCAATGGGTATCATAACAGACCCAACCTTAAATGAAATAGCTTATAGGGAGTTCTCAGTAGATGCTGGGCATACGGTACCAAGATAGTAGGATTCTGCCCAAGACCTTTCTCTAGGCACAGTTTGGTATCTCCCAAGACCCTTGTTACTGCCAGACATTTGGCTGGGGCAAGAGGAAGGTGCAGAACAGGCTATTTCTCTGCTCAGCAATTCTGCTTCTTGCTATATCCCCAAAAGAATTAAAAGTAGGACCTCAGAGAGATGCCTGCACACCAGGGTTCTCTGCAGCTTCATTCACAATAGCCAAGTGTCAGAGGCAACCCAAATGTCAATCCATGAATGGACAGATAAATAGAATGTGGTCTGTCCATCCGGTGGAATATGATTCAGCCTTCCAAAGGAGGGACCATCTGACACGGGCTATGTGAGCGGACGCTGAAGACATCATGCTAAGAGAAATAAGCCAGTCACGGAAAGGCAAATACTCCGTGATTCCCCTCTTATGAAGTCCCTAGAGGAGTCGGATTCAGAGAGACAGAAGGGAGAAGGGTGGGTGTCAGGGGCTGGGGAGTTGATGTTTAACACTGGGGACAGAGAGTTTCAGTTTTGCAAGACGGAAAGAGTTTGGAGATGGTGGGATTCGCCACACAACAGTGGGAATGTACGGAATACTACTGAACTGTACTTAAAAATTATTAAGGTGCTGGGGCGCCTGGGTGGCTCAGTAGGTTAAAGCCTCTGACTTCGGCTTGGGTCATGGTCGCAGGGTCCTGGAATTGAGCCCCATTGGGCTCTCTGCTCGGCGGGGAGCCTGCTTCCCCCTCTCTCTCTGCCTGCAGCTCTGCCTGCTTGTGATCTCTGTCTATCAAATAAATAAATCTTTTTTTAAAAAAATTATTAAGGTGCTAAATTTTACGCTATATGCTTTTCACCACAATTACCCAAAAAAAGCCAGACTGGGTCTGTCCTCTCCATGCTTGTCAGCACTGCCCTTCTCAGAGGCCATGCTCTCGAGGACCAGACTTGGAGCTGCGGATCTCTTGGCCTGAAACACCTTCCTTCCTGTTGCCTCTCCTTCCTGGCTCTGTCTCCACTTCTCAGGACACTTCTAAGAGCCCTTCTCTGCCCTGCCCGGAAGAAGGGAAGCCACGGCGGTGGACTGGTGCTGGCCTTCACAGGCTCCCAAAAGCCAGTGGAGTTCCTCTCTTCCCAACTCTGCCACATTCCGGGCCGTGATCTTGTTAACTTGCCGTCAGGCTCGATGGGAGTACTGGCACAGCAGAAAACGGCAAATGCTACAAACTGTGGTTCTGTTCCCCTGAAGGGCTGGTTGTGAAAAGTTCGCCCGCCTTCCACAGGGTGGTTTCCCTTTCTTGTTGCTCAGGCATCCTAGCCTCGCCTCGTCGCAACCTCCAGCTCATTCACAGACTGTTGTTATGGATGGCAGTGTCCCTGTGGCCTTTTGCCCCACAAGACCCTTCTCCCAGCCCAGAGTGACCTCCTTTCACCTTGTGTGTCCCTCGCACTGCTCCAGCCACAGCAGGTTTCTCCCATGCCTCTCTCCAGGGCCTCACACTTGCTCTCCTTCTCTGTATCCTCTTCACACAACTCTTCCCTTGACTTCTCCTTTAGGCTTGGGGTTAAATGCTGTTTCGTTAGAGAAGTCTTTTCTCAAGAGCTGCAGCTAGCATAGTCCCTTTCACCCTCCCCGAATGCCTGTCGCCTCCTGGATGGCCCCCGCTCTACCACTGACGCCCATTCTTTGATGAACACATCTGTGTCTTCTCTAAGTAACTTACAACGTGACGCACAGCCCTGTGTCAAGGTCCCTCCTCGACCTTCTGGAGCCTCTGCTCTGTAGAAATTCCTGAGGAACCAGCAGATTACCCTGTTCCCTTATCTCCAGTCTTTAAATTGAGGTAAAATACACAAAACATAAAATTTATCATCTAAACCATTTTTAAGGGTACAATTCAGTCACGTTAAATTATATAAACACTGTTGTGAAACAGATCTCCAGACCCTTTTTATCTTGCAAATCTGGAATTCTGTACCATTTAAACAACAACTCCCCACTTCCCGTAGCCCTTCGTCCTTTGATTTCTGTGAAATCAAACACTCTAGGTACCTCAGGGAGTGGAATCATAGGACATTTGTCTTTCGGTGACAGGCTCTTTTTCAGTCAGCATAGTATCCTCGAGGTTCATTCGTGTTGTCGCATGTGGCAGGACTTCCTTGCCTTTTAAGGCTGAGCGATATTACATCGTATGGATGCCATTTTGTCTATGTACTTACCCACTGATGGACACGTGTGTGGTTCCCCCTCTTGGCTGTTGTGAAGAATGTTGCTGAGGACATGGGTGTGCAAATATCTCTCCGAGACCCTGCTGTCAACTTTTTTGGATGTATACTCAGAAGTGGGATTGCCGGATCCCGGGGTAGTTCTATTTTTAATTTTTTGAGGGACCCCCCCATCCTCTTTTCCATGGCAGTTCCACCATTTTGTAATCCCACCAACAGGGTGCAGGTGTTCCCGTTTCGCCCGCCACTGTTACACTTGGTATTTTCTGTTTCTGTTTTGTTTTGTTCGAATAACCACCCTGATAGTTGTGAGATGCTGTCTCACCGTGGGTTTGGTTTGTGCTGTCTGATGATTAATGAGGCTGAGCACCTTTTTATGTACTTGTCGGCCTCTTGCATATGTCTTCAGAGAAATGTCTGTTGAAGTCCTTTGCCCATTTTCAAACTGGGTTTATTTATTTACTTGTTGAATTTAGGAGTCCTTTATATCTATAAATTGAACATTAACCCATTGTTAGCTCTACCATTTGCAAATATTTTCTCCCATCCCACAGGTCACCCTTTCATTTTATTGATTATTTATTTCCTTTGATGCACAGAAGTTTCGAAGTTGAGAGTAGTCCCACTGTGTACTTTTGCCTTTGTTCCCACATTTTTGGTGTCACATCCAAGAAATCGTTGCCTATTGCCATTAATTTTTTTAATTTTTTTTTTTAAGATTGTATTTATTTATTTGTCGGAGAGACAGAGAAAGCACCAACAGGGGAGGGGTAGAGGGAGAGAGAGAAGCAGACTCCCAGCTGCGTGGGGAGCCCCACACCACATGGGGCTCGATCCCAGGACCCCGAGATCATGACCTGAGTCAAAGAGACACAAACCAACTGCACCACCCAGGCACCTGCCATTAATTTTCAGAGTTATCTTGGCTTTGTCCGAGTTCCTGTTCCCTTCTCTGCCCCTTCTGGGAGGAAAGGAACACATCTCCTCGAGCTCCTGTGACTGCCCCAAATTTAGCCCAGCGCCTGGGACACAGTGTATGCTAAAGTACTTGTTGAATGCGTGAATGCTTCCCTGTGGGCGTCTGATGGAATTTTATTTATAGTTTACACCTGACTGTCCAGGCGGGTCTCACAATTCCTCTCCTTGGCACCAGGGAGGGAGAGCGGGGAGCGGGGCTCCTGGAGGGGAAGCACCTATCGCTGTTCTGTAATACGGCCTTGGAGGGACAGACAGTGTCTCCTGGTGCCCCAAAGGACTCTGTACCAGGACTGGGAGCTGGGAGCCTTCCTGCTTTTCGATTTGCAAGGTGGATGGGGTGAGCCCCTTCTGCCGCTCCCTCTTGACTCCCCTCCTTAGGGAAGGTTGAGGCTGAGTGGGGCTGGAAAGGAGGACGCAGGAAGTTCTGGTTCTTCCTGAATCCTTCTCACTGCAGCTGGAGACAAGCTTTACTGGATCGCCCGCCCCAAAAGTGAATGAAAGCAGAGGCAGGGTCTCCATCTACCCCATTCCTGGGTATGGAAACATTTACAGGGTCTGGGCTTACCCCATCCTGATATATGGAAACATGAAGAAAGCCAAGACGTCCCGTGTTCCTGGATATGAAAACAGTAACCCTTTGTTTCCCTTCCAGACAAGATAGCACCCCCTAGATCTCACTGGTATACAAATCCTGTCACATGGGGGTCAGGCAGGGGCTCAGGGAGGCCCCCTCTGCTGTGGTACACGCCTTCTGCCAGCCATGGTGGCCAGGGCCTCCAGCCCCAGCCGGAGGGATTAAGGAAAGGAGGCTCCTGGCGTCCCTCAGTCTGGTGTGGCTGCCTGGGAGCGTCCCAGGAGACACTGAGTGGCCCAGAGGACTGGAGGCTCCAAATCAATCAGCGACCTGAAGGTCATTAGAGCTGTGGCCTTCAAATTAGGTTACTTGTAACCCTGGAGGCGTGTAGGCCCTGCAGGGCAGGGAAGAAAGGCGGAAGAAAGGCTGATTGTTTAAGGGAAGCGATTTCCCAGAGAGGCGCTGTGTGGTTCCCCTTTCACCAAGGCCCTTCTGCACTTGACAAATGAATAGCATACCTCTCCCCTGCCCCCAGTCTCACCGAGGCCCATTGTCCAGGGCTAAGAAAGCCCTTGAGATCCCAAACCCAGCAAGTGACAATTAGAAAGACTGCTTAAAGCAGGAGGGAGTGAAATGGCCAGAATTTGCTCTGACAAATCAAGGTTAATGCATGAAGAGAAAGGAGTATGTTGGAAACAATGCGGTGCCTTCTGTTCCCCAGGACACTTACCCGTACTTATAGCAGAAAGGCTTTCATTAGCTTTTGCTGAAAGATGATTGCATATTGTAGCTTGCCTTTGATAGGCAGTAAACACTCAGTTCACCGTTAATCATTTCTCTGCTAGTTTATTCCTTCCAAGCTGCATTTCAGAAGGTAAAAATATATAAACTTAAAAAAAAAGAAGTGGAGATATAGTCCTTTTGTAGGCCCTGCACTTTCCTGATACCTTTCTTCTTGCGTTTCATTGAATACTGTCTCATTCTCAGCAGTAAGTACTATTGAGCAAAGATAAGTATGTGAGCTAAGTTTTGTCACAGTGGGTGCTCACAGTGACCTTCTGGCTGGATACTTTCAGAGAGCTTTTTTTTTTTTTTTTTTTTTTTTTTTTTTTTGTCATGTAGGGAAACTGAATCAGGAAAGGGAGAGGTGGTTTGTCCAATGGCCAAGATTTTTACACCCAGTGGTTTGGGAGAAATCATACTGCTCCTGGGCTCTGCACCCGCGGCTTCATCCCTGGAGGCTTGCTTGAGTAGAAGCCAAGGTCAAGGCGTGGCTGTTTGGTGCTTCACTTGATGCCACAACCTTCTAAAGAAATGTTAGAATCAAAGGGGGAACAGTCACCTTCTTCCAGCACTACCTTCACGCCTGTATCTGGGCCCCATGGTCTCCCTCCCCCTGCTGCTGTGTCTGGGTTGCTAGGCTCCTCCCTGGGCCACCCTCTCCACTTGGATCCCATTCCCCTCTCCAGTCAGGGGCACCATTTTCACCTTCTCCCCCTCAGCGTGAACTCTGCAGCCCCCTGAATGGCTTCACTTGACCCCCACGATAAGGCTCTCTTCTTTCTTCCCACCGTGGGGACTGGTGACAGCTGGAGGAGAACAGCCTCCAAGACGGCCCCCGCGTCCTCGCCTTCTGCTCTTCGTTCCCTGGGAAACTTCCTTGGTGATAGGCCCATCCCTGAACGAGTCACTGAGGCCAAGGGGATATCCGCTCTCTGGGCCGCACTGGGTCCCGGGCCCCTCCTGGAGTCAGCGGGGTGGGGATCAGCCACACCTGAACCGTAGGACAGGCCCGTGAGAGAAGGGGCCATCTCAGAAGAGACGTAGTGAGTGCCTGGGGGGGCAAACACAGCACCTGGGGTGGGACGCGAAGTCGCTATTACAAGGAAAGGGAGGGATGCGCGTGTGTTCAGCAGGTTTGTTCCCTCTCCATGCGCACATCTCTGGCGGACTCGCGGCTACTCCCACTGGCTTCCTTCTACGCCACATTCAGCAGGTGGGTCTGTTGATACCTAAGCGCAAGGCACAGTTTGTGTACCTGGTATAGATTTTCTTTCTTTATCCTCTGCGATCCTATGAGGTCATACTTTTTTTTTTTTTTTTTTTAAGTCATCAGCCTCTGCTTCACAGATGAAGGAGCACATACGGAGAGGCTAAGTAACTTGTTCTAAGCGCCTGGCGAGTAATGGGGCGGTTCAGGAAGCATGAGCTCCGGTCCCCACCGTACAGCACTCTGTGTCTCGGGAACTCAATCTGTTTTGAATGGATTTCTCATCCAGTGTGGCAGCCCAGGCACAAATGTCCCTGGGTAGGTGACCCACCCCCCCCAAAAAAGTAGCAAGTGTCACAGGGGCATCCGTGCGCTGAGTGTGTCTGAGAGCCCATGACTGGGATGGCGCTTCCCACGGCAGGGCCCTACGGGGCCGTCTTGGTTGCAAGGGAAAGGAGCCTGGTCCAGTTCACCTTCAGCCTTCTCCTCTGGCACATGGGGCCACCCCGCAGAATGGCAGGGGCGCAGCTGGTCTGAGACGGTTGCCAGTGATAGAAACACCTCAAACTAGTTTAGGCAAAGAGGGGATGTCTTGGCTCCGGTAACCAAATCCCAGGGAGGAAAGGGGTGTAGCCGTCCTCAGGGTGTGGAAAGCAGCCAGCAGCTGTCTCTCTACCACTTGAATCTGCATGTTGGCAGCAAAGGGTCACGCAGGTCTTCCCCATGAGGTCAGAATGGTGCTATTCCTAGGTTATCCCCCTGCAAGGAGGAGTCTTGCTTATCCTTAGAAGGCTCTTTCCAGGCCTGGGTTGGGCCACACACAGAGAATACTGTAATGGGTCACCTGCGATGGGAATAGTGGTAGAGGAGAAACAGTCCCCAAAATAAGGGGCAGGGTTAATATCCTCCAAGAAACAAGGAGGACCGCTACCTAGAGTAATATCCGCCCTGGGCACCACACCTCATTCGTGGGGTCTCAGGACCTCCTTCCTAGAGGAAGTAGCCTTTGAGGCCTCAGAGCTGAGCAGGAAATTGTTGAAAAGATGGGGCGCCTGGGTGGCTCATTCGGTTAAGTGACTGCCTTCGGCTCAGGTCACGATCCCAGGGTTCTGGGATCGAGCCCCATGTTGGGCTCCCTGCTCAGCGGAGAGCCTGTTTCTCCCTCTCCCTCTGCCTGGCTCTCTGCCTACTTGTGTTCTGTCTGTCAAATAAATAAATAAAATATTTAAAAAAAGAGAGAGAGAAAGAAAAGAGAATGGGAGGGACGAGTATTGGGATCGGGTGGATGTGTGCAGAAGGCTAGGGATGAGAGAATTGAGGGAACCCAAAGTGATTTATTCTAATTAGTGCGTGGAGGGGGTAGTGGTGGGGGAAGGTGAAGCGTGGGTACGGAGGAGAACACAGGGAGCCTCATGGAGCTTGCAATTGATCTCGAAGGTACTGGAATGCTTTGGATGGATGTAAGATAGTACTAACCAACAAAACTCCCTTCTCCTTTTGAAGAACCCCCCTCCAACCCTCTAAGTGTATGGGGCTCCTGGGACCTCTCTACCTGGTCAGTAGAAACCACTGGAATTGCTTCCAGGACAGACATGTGGCTCAGTCTAGGCCAATGAAGGACAGCCCTAAAAGCTCTGTGGGAGGCGTTAGGGAAATCAGGGCCAGGGGACAGAGAGAGATGGATCTCCGTTGAAAGGTTTTGAGGAGGGGTGCCTGGGTGGCTCAGTGGGTTAAAGCCTCTGCCTTCGGCTCAGGTCATGATCCCAGGGTCCTGGGATCAAGCCCCACGTTGGACTCTTTGCTCAGCGGGGAGCCTGCTTCCCCCTCTCTCTGCCTGCCTCTCTGCCTACTTGTGATCTCTGTCTGTCAAATGAATAAATAAAATCTTTAAAAAAAAAAAAAAGAAAGAAAGTTGTTGAGGACCTGGGTCCATTTATGCCTGAGGCCAACCAGCCCTGGGCTTTTCAGTGACCTAATTCAGTATACAACCTCTATTTCCATTTGTTTGGTTTTGTTTTAGCGATTAATATTTCTTTCTCTTGTCACTGAAGGAACATTGTTAAGCAGGAGAGAGAGTTAGACGGTGTTTTGGAATGGTGGCCTTTTTGAGATTGGGCAGTGGTATGGAGAGGGCCAGCGTGGAGGCAAGCAGTGGGGAATTGATGGTGGAGTGGCCTGGAGACTTGGGACATGTGTCCACGCGAAGGGGGTAAATGAAGACATAAGTGTGCAAAATATGAGCACGATGGGGCACACATATATGTGGGAGGTGTCACAAAACCTAGCAGCTCTGCGAATGTGGGGAATGGAGAAGAGGGGAGAGGCAGGGATGATTTTAATGTTTTTAAACCGAGTGGTGACAAGGGCTTAGGATCGGGTTTATCTGTCACGGGTATTTCAGATGTAAGCGACAGAAAAATGAACGCTTGAAGCGAGTGGGACTGTATTGGCTTGACACCTGTGAAGTTCAACGTGCTTCAGGTAGGGTTGGATCTAGCATTTCAAATGCTGTCCTCAAGATGTGAGCTTTATGTCTCGGGCTCTGGGGCCTGCCCTCATGGTCTGGTTCATTCCGCCATAGGCTCTCCCCTCAAGGTGGTGAAGATGGTGCCATAGCTCTGGGCACGGGTGATGATAGCCTCACAGTGGGGACAGAGAGCAGAGAGCATCTCTCCCAGTAGCTCCGCCCAAGTCCCAAGTCCGCCCATGAGATGTGGCTGCCCAGACCTGAGATGTGGATCCACTCACTCCTGGATTAGACCGTGATGTCATTTCCACTCAGACTGCACAGGCTGCGAGTGAGGGTGGCCTGGCTCCCCAAATGAACTAGAAAGCTTTATGACCAAAGCAACAGTGTTTGTTGGGTGATTGGTTTGTTGGAAAACCCATAAGCACCCAATTAGATGAGCACGAGATAATTTTGAGTAACCCAGCGTCGGGGTTGGGGTGGATTTGGGGACCTACAGAACGTATGGGGCAAGGTGGGGTGGCATCTTCAGCGAGCCTGGTGGCATTGAGGGTCTGGGGTTGAGGGCAGCATTTAGAGACTTGGATATGGCTGCTGGTCTAGATGGAGCAACTGGGGAAAGCCTGGGTGACAAGACAGTGTTTGATGGGAGCCCCGCGGCAGGGAAAGCCGCCTGTCCTGATCTGAGCCTAGGGTGGCTGGCAGGTGGGAATTACCAGGGTCTGATCAAAGAACCAGACAAAGACCCGTGAGGCAGGAGTGCGGCAAGCGGTGGGAGCCGGCGGCAGACCCTCGCGGGCCGGATAAGTTCCTTGTTGAACACTCATCCTGGAAGCCAGGCCAAAGCCATAAGCAGAATCGGCCCATGTGGTGTCCCGGGAGCTGGGACAGTTGCCAGCAGGCGGGCAGACCGTTCGCAGAGATGCTAAAGAGAAGTGACGGAGGGAACAGCAGCAAGAGTCTGCGTTCACCTTCCCTTCTTTTTAGTATATGTGCTGCGAAGCGAGCACTGCATTCACCTTCCTAAGCTGAGTGTTCCACCCAGCGCAATGCGGCCCTCGGTTTTCTGATGAGGAACCTGTGCTTAGGGTTGTTAGATCAGCATCTCAAAGCCACAGACCTTCGGGGCTCAGTGAGTGTCCCAGCCAGGACGTGTCTGCACAGGAAGACCGTCTTCCAGATGCCGGGTTCTGGACGTGGCGGGCAGGTTAGGAGTCTCCTGGATCCTAGGAGCCGACCCCCAAGCGGGGTCTCGCTAAGCTTGTTCTGCAAGGACGAAAACCAAAGACCCTGGAAGTCTCACTACTTGGCTGAGTTACCTGGGCCCAGAAGGCCCCTCAGCTTGAGCTCTCTGAAAAGAAGGGGTTAAACCTTTCGGCCCATTTGTCCTTGGAACCTCAGCTTGCATCCCACCCTGGAACTTTCCTCTGCGCTCCAAAGCCAGGACAGCTGCCAAGTCCTATATACATTGCGGGTAGCCAGGCAACGCGGAGCTTTTTCTGGGAAGGCTCACAATGTGGTCACTGTTTTGTAGACGCCAGGTTCCAGATGGAAGAAAGACTTTAATCCCCAGCTTCGCGGCTGTTTGGCACATTTCGCTCCTGAGATCCTGCTCGGGCCAGTTTTCAGTCTGACTCTCCAGCGTGGCCATTTTATCCCATTCTGTTTCTGATGTTTAAAACTTTCATCCTTTGCAAGTGGGTTTGTGTAGAGTGGGGAACTGGAGAGTAGATTGGAGGGAAGTTTACGCACGGAGAGGGGTAGCACCTACCTGTTAAGGTGAGGACATGAGAGCAAAATAATCAAAAGGCAGAATAACAGAAGAAAGAGAAAAGGCCAGGAAAGTTAGTGCAAGAGGCTCAACTTCTCGGTTGATGAGGGAACACAAATCAAAAAAAAAAAAAAAAAAAAAAAAAAGACAAAGAAGGACACAACGCCAGACTTAACTTTCAGACAAATCCAAAAATTAAAATATTGATAAAGGCCAGGGCTCTCCTACACAGTGATGAGGGTTTTAAGGACACGACCTCTTAAAGGGTGATTTGCTCAGACTTACCAACCTTTTTGAATATGGGGCATCCAGCTTGGGGCAGTCCGTGGAGCGACTCTTGATCTCAGGGTTGTGAGTACAGCCCCATGCTGGGTATAGAGATGACTTAAAAATAAGATTTTGGTGGGGGTGCCTGCGTGGCTCAATCAGTTGAGCGTTTGCCTTCAGCTCAGGTCATGATCTCAAGGTCCTAGGATTGAGCCCCGTACCAGGCTCTCTGCTCAGCAAGGAGTCTGCTTCTCCCTCCCTCTCTGTCTCTCAAATAAATGAATAAAATCTTTAAAATAAAATATTATCTTTTTTTTAAGATTTTATTTATTTATTTGACAGACAGATCACAAGTAGGCAGAGAGGCAGGCACAGAGGAGGAAGCAGGCTCCCCGCTGAGCAGAGAGCCCGATGCGGGGCTCGATCCCAGAACCCTGGGATCATGACCTGAGCTGAAGGCAGAGGCTTTAACCCACTGAGCCACCCAGGCGCCCCTTAAATAAAATAATATCTTTAAAAAACAAAGCATTCTGAATATGCATAACCCCTGACACAAAAAACTTATTTTCAGTAATTAATCCTATAGAAGGATTCACAGAAGTGCACACTGTATTTGGGAATAGTGTTGCAAAGTAGTGGATTAGTTTGAATTTGAGTACTTTAGATCTCTCACATAAACAGTTTGTAAAATAGTGGAGATACTCTTGTCGGTTAGTTGATAAGAGGATGGCAAGACAAGGTATCTTGCCATCCAGGTTGTAGAATTGTAAGCAGTTGTCCGAAAGTTTAATGCAAAGCTTGCACTTGGGCATACTGTTGGGTCAAAAAGAGAAAAGTACACTCAGGTTGGTAAATAATATGTAGAGACTGAACTTGATCCTCTTTTCAAAATGTACATACGTGTATATCTGTATTTAATAATAGTTTTGTACACACAAAGATAACTGCTAAAAGAAAAAAAATATTGGTAGTGGTTAGCATCGTGGGATAAAAAGTTTTCCAAGATAGACTATTGGTTCCAAAAAAAGAAAGGTACAGTGGTTGTACAATGTATAGAATATGATTCCATCCCTACAGGATAGAAACTGTGTGTGTACATGCACACACGTGCACACACACACATACACTCCTTTAGTATAAAAAAATTCAGGAAGGAAAAAAAACCGAGAAAACATTAATTGTGACTGGTCCTGTGGAACTGGGTGGGGGGGTATTTTTAGTTTTTCTTTCTATATTTCTGTATAGTTTGAAGTTTCTTGAAGATTTTGTACTATCTTTTTAATTGAAAAAAATCTTGGGGTGCCTGGCTGGCTCAGTCAGAAGAGCATGCGACTTTTTGATCTCAGTGATATGCATTCGAACCCTACATTGGGTGTAGAGATTACTAAAAAAAAAAAAAAAAAGTATGGGGCGCCTGGGTGGCTCAGTGGGTTAAGCCGCTGCCTTCGGCTCAGGTCATGATCTCAGGGTCCTGGGATCGAGTCCCGCATCAGGCTCTCTGCTCGGCAGGGAGCCTGCTTCTCTCTCTCTCTCTCTCTCTCTCTCTCTGCCTGCCTCTCTTTCTACTTGTGATCTCTCTCTGTCAAATAAATAAATAAAAACTTTAAAAAAAAAAGTAAACTTAAAAAAAATCCTTTAAAAATATCTTTAAGAAACTGTCATAATCATATCATCCTAACACAAGTGTTTTTAAGCAATTTTCTACATGAGTCTCTCTCTCTACACACCTATGTCACACATAAATATTATATATTTATTTATAGAAAAGGTGTATGTGCACACACCTGTAATGTTGGATCATGATAGCTGGAGACAGGAGGTATAAGTGCTAATATTTTTTTTTTTAAGATTTTATTTATTTATTTGAGAGACAGAGATCACAAGTAGGCAGAGAAGCAGGCAGAGAGAGAGGAGGAAGCAGGCTCCTTGCTAAGCAGAGAGCCCGATGCGGGGCTCGATCCCAGGACCCTGAGATCATGACCTGAGCCGAAGGCAGAGGCTTAACCCACTGAGCCACCCAGGCGCCCCTAAGTGCTAATATTTTTAAAGGCTCGTTATGGGACAGGGCCATCTTAAGTACCAAGGGGAGAATGGATCGGTGTTTGTAACTGCGGGTTCAGGAAGCTTTGGGGAGTGGCTGGATGTCATGGCTGTCCAAAAGCCAGGAGCAGGAGGGCCAGCCTAAGCTGGGAGCCATGGTGATGGGGAGACAGGGGTGGCTCTGAGAGAAATTCAGAAATTCAGCTCAAAAAGGCTGAGAGGAAAGGGGGCAGGAGGAGGAGACACTTGTGGCCAGAAGCAAGGGGGCATGGCTGCTTGCTAGAGGAGGGGGGAAGGCAAGAAGGGAACAGGGCTGATCCTGTGGTTGAAGGGACAGGCTGCCGTCGGGCTGGGGCTTGTTGAGTGCGAGGATAGCCAGGCTAAGAATTAAGAGGGGAGCGGTATGGAAGTTCCTTGAAAAGTTAAACATAGAATTACCCTGTGAGCCACATGGTTCGCTTCTGGCGTGTGTCCAGAAGAATGGGTAGCAGGATCCAGAGAGAAATCTGCACCTCCACGTTCCTGGGGATATTATTTGCCATCGGCAAAATGTGGAAGCAGCCCTAGGGTCCATCGGCAGAGGAGTGGGTAAACGATGTGTGGTACGTGTGTGCAAGAGAACGTCCTTCAGCCTTGAAAGGAGGTCCTGCCACGTGTTACAGCGTGGGTGAACCCCGAGGCCATCGTGCTCGGCGAAGTAAGCCAGCCTGCAGAAGACTCCCACTGCGTGATTCCATTTGTAGGAGAGATCTCAAGGACTCGAAGTCACAGAGACAGAGAAGGACCGGTGGCTGTCAGGACCCGGAGAGGGAAAAATGGGGCATTATTGTTTAATGGGGACAGAGTGCCCGTTTTGTAAGATGTTCTGGAGACGGTCAGTGGCGCTGGGTGCAGAGCTGTGTTGGTGTGTTTAATACCACTGAGCTGTTCCCTTGAAAATGGCTGAGACGCTAAGTTTTGTGTTCCATGTATTTTGCCACCATTAAAATGAAATCAAACAGAGTTCAGGAGAGAGGTCTGGCCACAGCGGAGCTTTGGGGCTGTGAGAGACAAAGCTGCTCCAAATGCTCACGAACGAGTCTTTGTATGGACACAAGTTTCCTTGTCTCTGGGGTGAGTACCTGGATCTCACTCGGGCGGAATGGCTGGCCCTGTGACATGTGTCTGTTAGGTCCTTCCTTAATGGGCTCAGGCCCCGGCTGCAGCGTGGGTGGCGACGGAGCAAAGAATTTGATCGTTTTAGTGTGCCCCAAATAGTGCATGTCTTTGTTTGTCCAAGATTCAACTCGGACTGGCCACCCTCTATTTTTATTGGCCGAGTCCAGGGGTGCTGTCCTGCTCTCACTTCTCTGAGGTCTCTGCCCAAAGGCCATCTCCCCAGAGAGCTCTTCCCTGACTGTCTCCCCTAGCCTGCACTTACTGAGGAGCCCCGCCACCCCTCTCTAGCGCCTTCCCCCATGGCATTTGCTCCTCATGGCCTCACCCTGAGCCTATTTGTTTGCTCGCTGTTTCCCCCGCTAGCATCGAAGCCTGAAGGTAGGGATTTGGACTGCTTGTTCATGGTTGTATTGTCCATGCTTAGAACAGTTCCTGGCACATGGTAGACATTCAAATGGTACATTGAATAAAACTAAACCCCAGCTTCCTCTTGCCACATCAAAGCCCCAGCCCTGCTGATAGTTTAAAACTAAGAAGGACTCGAGTCTGCCAAGATCATGTGCACACACGTGTATCCAGGCAGCTGTGTCCAAGGACATGATTAACTGCTAAGCCCCTCTGGATCGATGCATCGCTGGGTCAGCACATTCTCTTCCCAGTAAAGCGGCTGGAAGCCCAATGATGTTATATAATTCTCGCCACACCCCGTGTGAAGCTAGCCCCCATCCTTCCCGTTTACAGATGGAGGATTTGAAGCGCAGAGCTGTTAAGGACAGATACAGGTTGAACTTGGGGTTGGCTTTGATTCGTGGAGTGAATGGTAACCAGGACCCGAAATAGGGATGGGAAGAAGTCCGGCTGTGGTGGAGCGAAGAAGGCGGTGGCCTAAGCGTGAGGGGTCTGAGATCCATCAGTCCCTGGTATGTGGGGCCGGGGGTGAGGAGAGGATCTGAGATCAAGTCTGCCCACATTGGTGGTGGCTGGGCTATGGCCCGATTTGAGTCACCTTTGAAGGAAGGTAAGTGAGGAAGATGGATGAGGACCCCCCGCTCCTTTGGGGAACACTCGGCTTCCCTTGGAAGCAAGATCAGCTCAGGCTGCCTCAGATGTGCATGTGAGATCAGCGTACTGAGATAATGAAAATGAGGAAGGGCTTTCTTCTTCTTCCATGAATGAGGCCAGACTGTCAATGGCTTCCTCAAAGACCCAGGCTCATTTTCTTTTTCTTCCTCATCTTTCATAGTGTTAAGGTTGTCTTCTTGTCATGGATGGCTGCTGTACTTCCAACCATCACATCTACATCCACATTCCAGGCAGGAAGTAGAGGGAAAGGCAAAATGCTTTCTGCTTCCGAAGGTTTGCTTTTTATTCAGGAATGGGTGCCAAGATGGGCTTCGCCTCTATCTCATTGGCCAGAACTGACTCACCTGCCCCATTCATGCAGTTGCAAGGGATTTCTGGGGAGGCTGGCATTTCTGACCAAGCCACATTGCTGAATAAGATCAGAATTTGTTATTATTCAAAGAGAGAGAGAGTAGGATGGATATTGGGTAGGCGAACAGAGTGCCTGGCACAGTTAGAAGAGCATGGGCTGTGAACAGGGGCACAGAAAACAGGCAGGTCTCTAGAAGGAGAGCTGAAGACTTTTCATCTTAGGGGTCAAGATGTGGGGGAGAACAGGGAAGGAAATTTAAATACCACTCTGCTTTACCAAGTGCCTATTACAGGCCAGATGCCAAGCCAAGCCTTTCCCTAAGCGGCCTCCTTGATGGAGGGTGATGGACAGCCACCCGTTGACGTAGGCATTCTCATCCCCTTTTCACACATGGCAGAAGGAAGTCTTAGAGGCGCTAAGTCTTGTGGCTGTTGCAATTTCTTGAAACCGTTCTTTTATTTATTTGAATGTGTAGTAAATACACCCAACACAAAGATCAAGAAAGTAGACAAGGATATCCATCAGACAGTGAATTTTCCTTCCCATCTGTGTCTCCCCTTCCTGGCTTCTCTCCCCAGAGACAAGCACTGGTTCATCTTCGTCACTTGCTGATTTCCGTGTTTGCGAATCCGCCCTAAGATGTATTTTACTCCTGATGTCAACACCTGCTGGGTGTTCAGTCACTCACGGATGTGCAGAGGAGCGAAAAGTGGAGGACCGTCCGGGACCATTCCCAGCTGAGGCTGCACAAGGCGGCCGTGCTGGCTTCTCGCTTCAGCTCGGGTGCCCTAAACAGTGTCCCCTCTGCAGCCCCATTAGTGCCCATCACAGGCCCTGGGGACCACGGATGCGTGTGGCCAATGCAGTATGCGATCGCGATCTTTCCTCTGCCTGACTGCTGAGTGGGAAATGGTGCACTGAGGTTTGCTTTGGGGTTTCTTTCCCCAGGGCTGACGTTGACCCTTTTCTCACATGGAGAAAAGCCCGTCCTGCTGCTTTTTTGGGGACAGTTGGTACTGCAGTTTGCTTGAAGGATTAGTTGTTTATTACCCAGCCTCCATTTGAAGTAGACCCGAGGAGGAGAAGGGCTGGCATCTAGAAGGGCTGGCGGCTCGGAGGGACCTCACAGCTGGTACACGGCACTGCTGGAGATCAGAGCCACTCTGCTGGGTCCCCGGATGGCTGCCTTCAGTACGGTGAATGCATTGCCACACTCGAGGCCCTGCTAGGTGGTCTCTATCCAGCATCCCTTCCAGCTGTCACTGCCTCTGCTTGGACTGGCTTCCCCCTCTCATCAATGACAAGACTCTGGCTCCGAGGTATCAGCCTCAATATCGCATGACTCCTGAGTGGAGGGAAATGGGTTTGAGCTAAGGACGGGCAGACTGGAAAGTTGGTGCAAATCAAGACAGAAAGGTTTGATTTTTAACACACGGCTCAGTTTCCAGAGGCAGATCAGCTCATCAGCCTACCATGGGATTTTTCCCTCTGGGCTGCAAGGCCAGGTTGGATTCCAAGAAATATATACATCGTGGTGTAATTAAGCCAGGGAATAGTGTTTTTGGAGCCGGGGTGTCATGTGGTCAGTATTTGGGAGACATCTACTTCCTGACGGTAAACAGATCGAAATACACCATCTGTTTTGTAGTTACTTCCCTGGACCTGCTTTTAGTCGGTTTCTCTAATTTTGAGGTTCTGACAACCTTGTTTTCTTTCTCTTTCCTTCTTAGAAAAATGACATAAAGCAGTATTTGCTCTTATTTTTTCATGTGCCAGGGTTGATTATTTTGAGTTAATTTACATGCCTTCATTTGTTCCCTTAATGTAAAAAGTAATCCTTTTT
Source organism: Enhydra lutris kenyoni (assembly GCF_002288905.1). NCBI lineage: Eukaryota > Metazoa > Chordata > Mammalia > Carnivora > Mustelidae > Enhydra > Enhydra lutris. Next base: position 226,161 of record NW_019154198.1, read on the forward strand.
TTTTCTGTTTGCGTCATCAGTCACAGTGAATAAGAACTTACAAAAGAGTATTTGGTTTTATCCTTGAACTGGCGAAGGGTACTTTTTTTTTTTTAAGCTAGATAGACAGGGAGAAGAAAATTGACAAGCAAGAGGTGTGTAAAATGTGATACTTTTTTCTTAAAATTCTCTTAACTTTGGATCATCCCATTTCTGTTCTTTAGAACATCAGAATATCCCTCTGGGCAGATTCTTACATGAGGGCCGTGGACTTCAAGGTCTGCTGTAGGAGTCTGTGGTTCCTCACCACCATTTGCGGCTTTAGGACAGAGATAAGGAGGTCTTGGAAATCTCTTCTTGTTTGCACTGTGAACTTGGGTGTGTGCTAACACATTCCAAATGAGGATGGAATAAATTAGCTCAGTCTTGGGAGATCATTCAAAGCAGCTTTATAAAACTTGAAAAGTTGATTTTTTAAAAATGTTTCTTTTTGTTTGTTTTTACTTTTAATTATAAAGGTATTAGGTATTTTTTTTAACAAGGAAAATTAGTTTCCCTTCAATGTTCCAAGTCAGCGTTAAGAGACTGGCTGTGTGTTCTTCGACATCTTTCTTTTTCCGAGTCTTTAGCTGTCTTGTGGCCTGGTGTGGTATTTCTAATTATTTACTTAAAACTGCTTCTAATCCTCTCTGCCTGACCTGTTTTTAATTTGCCGAGTGCTTGCTGATCTCTACCCAACAGCTATCAGGGCACACACAGTTTGATCAGCCTGGGTCTTTCACGGGTATGATGAGCAGGTTTCCACCAACCTCTTTCATTTATGCCAACCGTCAATTTTTATTCCATGTCTACTATGTTTCAGGCCAGTGTCTCCCAAATTTCTGGAAGATTACATCCCCCGAATGTCAGTCCTGACCTGCCAAATCAATTACATCCTCAGTCACTCGGTTGGAAATTTCTGCAGAGCAGATCGGATCACAGCCCGCATTGGTGTCCGATATCTGGTATAACCCCAAGCAAAACACCCCTTTTGGGGGAACCACTGCCTCCCCAAATTAACTTACTGAGGTCTATTTGCTGAGAGCCAGTTCTTCAAATGATCACATTTTTTTAAACTTCCCAATTTGCTGTTTTACCCCCAAGGTTTTTCTTAGAAAATCAGCTTGACACATTTCACTTATTGGAATCAATTTCCCTTAAAACACATTTTTGGGCATTTACTATTGACCAGGTGCAGTTCTGGTGTTGAGACTGAGATAGTAAGAAAGCAGAAGGTCTCGTCCTCATGGAGCTTCCAGCTGAGTGGAGGAAACAGGCAAGAGGCATACAAATAAATCTATAATACAGACGTGTAGCGTGAGGTGGTGAGAAAAGGCAGACAAATGTTATAACATAATATAATAAAATATATAGTGTGGTATAACATACATAGCATATATACAACAATATGTAATAAAATAGTATAAAATACAATATGTAATGTGATATGATATGTGATATAACAATACGTTGTATACGATGGCTGTATATAATGCAATAATATGTACTATCATGTACAGTATAAGATATGATTAATATGCAGTATCACATGATGTGATACATTACATGCAATAATACGCAATAATATTGTCTGTAATCATACAGTATAAACGCACTGTGATACATGTCATTCTCCAGCATAGCATGATACAATGCTCAGCCTCACACACAGTGCATGGTGAATGATAACAGTGTAATAATGAAACACGTCAGATAGTGGGACCCCCGAAGCAGGTTGAGGGAAGACGGGAGAGCTGTTTATGTGCATAGTCAGGAAGCTCCTTTAAGGAGGTGAGATCTGAGACCTGAAGGAGGTGATCGCTTCTGGCACGGCAACACATGGGGCAAGAGCAGAGGAAACAGAAGCGCAGAGCTGTACGCGGAGACGTACAGTGTGTTCTAGAAATGGAAGGTGGTTTGGAGTGGAGGGAGCCAGCAGACAGCGGGTGAGGTGCGTGCAGATGGAGACCAGCAGCAGCTCCTGTGGGACCTTGTGGGCACGTGTGAGGAGTCTGGGTTTTATTCTGAGCACAGAGATGATGTTGTGAGCACAGCAAGAAGTGCCGGGATGGTTTTATGCAGCATGGTAAAGTCCTGCTTGCATTTTGGAAAGGCAGCTCTGGCCAGAGTGTAGAGAATCAACTGCGGGGCGAGCACAGAAGCAGGGAGAGCAGCCGTGAAGCTTTGGCGGCCGTCTGGGTGAGAGCCGTGGGACCTTGAGCTAGGGTGACGTCTCCTCCTTGCAGGAGGTGAGCACTGGTTGGACGGAGCCTTGACGTACTTAAAATGAAAAGTTAGTACAATGGCCTATTGATTGCCCTTGCAAGTGTGAGGGAAAGAAGTCAAGGATGACCTCTGGGCCTGTGACCCCAACAACTGGATGTGTGAGGTTGCTGTTTACTAAGGTGGGAAGACTGGGTGGGGTCGGGGGAACAGGGCACCTTATCCCCTGGAGCTGCTATAACTTAATACCACCGACTGTCCCTCAACAGCAGACATTTATCTCTCATGCTCTGGAGGCTGCAAGTCCCAGATCCAGGTGCCAGCAGACTTGGTTCCTGGGAGAGTTCTCCTCTGGCTTTCAGAAGGCCCCCTTCTTGCCGTGTCCACACATGGCGGACAGAGGGAGCAAGGTCTGGTCTCTCTTCCTCTCCTGATAAGGGCGCTAACCCCATCACGGGGGCCCCACTCTCATAAGTTCATCTCAACCCAAGCACCCCCCATGGGCCCCAGCTCCTGACCCAAGACACTGGGGATTTGGGCTCCCACAAAGGAATTTTGTGGGGACACAAGCATTCAGTCCACAACCCAGGGCTAGGAGGATGTCAGGAGCCCCATGGAAGTAATACCAATTTTGAGGTGCCTGTGTGATACCCAAGCGGACAGGGTAGGTTATGATAAGTGGCTCACATGAGTCTGGAGCTCAGCCAAAAATTGGAATACAGATGCCAATTTGTCAGTATTAGAGTTTTCTAGGGCTGCTGTAACAAATTACCAGAGCTCGCTATCTTCAAACAGCAGAAATTAATCTTTGCACGGTCTGGGAGTCCGGAAGCCCAAAAGCAAGATGCTGGAAGGTGCTGGTTCCTTCTGGAGGCTCCATCTCCTGCTTCTCTCCCAGTTTCCGCTGTTGCCCATCAGTTGGTGCTGCTCCTTGGCTCGTGGCTGCTCCACTCCAGCCTCTGCCTCAGTTGTCACGAGGTAGTCATCCCTGGGTGTCTCTGGGTGTCCTCTCCTTTTCCTGTAAGGCCACTGATGTTGGATTCCAGGGCCCACTCTCATCCAGCATGATCTCCTCTTAATGAGTTACACCTACAGGAGCCACGTTCCAGCTAAGGTCACATTCTGAGGTTCTGAGAGGACATGAATTTGGGGCACTGTTCTACCTGGAATCGTGGATCACTGGCACTGGTGTCGTACTGGAAATGGGGAGGCTGGACATCACCTGGGGCGCGAGTACAGGTGGGGCCGTGGCTGAGCGTTGAGGATGAGCTCCACGCTGCCCAGCCAGTCAGATGGTGACGAGAAGGAGGTGCTCACTGCTGTGGGGCGGGGGGAGCCCAGATCATGCTGGGTGTGGAAGCCAAGTGAAGACAGGGCTGCAGAGGGCAGGCTTCCACATGCCCGTGGCGTCTAGAGATTGGATCAGAGGGACACTGAGAACCAACGCTGGTCTGGGCAAAGTGTGGGATCCTGGAGAACTGGACAGGAGTGGGTCCATATGGGTTGGGGCCGGAGCCCAATTCCAGTGGGTTCGGAGAGAATATGCATGGGAGGAACCAGGGCAGGGGTGAAAAGGTGCTCTGGGTGGTATGCACTGTCTGTAAAGGGGCAGAGAAACGGGGCAGTGGCCAGAGGACTCGGGGTTAAGAAAGCACCTGCTTTTTAAGATGGGAGCTATCGAAGTGCATTTGAATGCTGGGGAACAGTTGATACAGGAGACAGAAGATGTCCAATCAGCATCCTTGAGCAGGCAGCAAGTGACGGAGGCAACATTCTGGGCGGGGACCTGGAAGGTGACTCTGCCAAAAAGACAGTTTACTGAATTACCAGTTCACTATAAACTCCTTTCTGTTAAACATTTGCAAGCGTGACACCAGACCCTGCCATGTGGCGGTGTGTTATTGAACTTCAAGTGTAATTTTATCTTAAGATTTTATTTATTTATTTGTCAGAGAGAAAGAGCACAAGCATGGGGAGCAGCAGGCAGAGGGAGAAGCAGGCTTCCCGCTGAGTAGGGAGCCCGATGCTGGACTTGATCCCACGACCCCGGGATCATGACCTGAGCCAAAGGCAGATGCTTAACCAACTAAGCCACCCAGGCACCCCAAGGGTTTTTTGTTTTTTTTTTTTTTTGACGTTTTGGTTTCGTTTCAGTTGAAACTCATTTTGGTTTTGTTTTAGCTTTTGTTTCCCATGGGGCAGGTTTATCTCAGCTTTAGCCTGGTTTGCAAATCCAGCTCGATCGCATGTCAGATTGGGTGTAATTCTCATTTTAGGCACGGAACATCTCTTACACAGTTAAAACATGTCAAAATTGTTATGTGATCGTGGTGGGTAACATAATCTGTCATTCAAGAGAATTTCAAAAGGCAAAACACAGTCATGAAAAGGGGTTCTTGATAGAAATCTGTCCTGTCGTTTGTAACGTCCCTGACTTCCCAGACCGACAGAATACTCCTTGCTGAAACACCCAGAAATTCTCATTTTAATATATAAAAACCCTCAGAACACACCAAACTTCAGGTTGCCCGCAACAAAACAGCTGCAACCGAACGTGAGTCTAACCTGAGTGACCTGCGCTGAACTGAAACTGAAACCTCAGAGCACAGTCATTCGAACGTCCCAGATGTCTCCAGAAGCCCTCTGCGAGTGGGATTGCTCTGTCAGAAAAAGTTAAGACAAACGCATTTTTTGTTCTGGTGGTGATTAAATAGATGAATGTGGTAAATCTGGCCAGGAATGAACCATGCAGCAAAAATGGTCATTTGGAGAATTGATTTTCAGTGAGTCAACATGGAGCTGGTGGTGTCTGACAGTCGCAGGGCCCGGCACTGGGCGCGGGGTTTCGGACGATCTTTAAAGTGTTCAGATGCATTCTTCTCCATGGGCAACTTATTTCACTGTGTGATAAGGAAAGACATTCCAAGGAACCAAGACCAGATTTGAATTCGGTTGTTTGGAAAGCGTTGATAAGCACGGAAACAAGGTCCAGGCGCCAGTTAACGTCCCAGCACGTTTCTCGGCCGAGGCCACTTGCTGTAGGATGAAAGCAATTCCATGCCACCAGCATGCGCTCAGGCACGCAGTGGTGTTCCTGAACACAGGGCCTCGTGCCAGTGGTCAGGGTCCCCCCTTTGTCTTGCAGCAAACACACTCACCTCCACTATCCGTTGGCACACCCTGTCCAGGCAACCTTTTTTTTTCTTTTAATTTTTTTGCTCTGCAGTTTCACACACCGACAAACTCATCCCTTCTTTAAAAAAGGCACAACACAAAACAGGGGCTACGTTCAGTGGTTCTCACATTAATTCATATACAGCCATGTGTTCCATTAAAATAAAAAGCATAATCTTTTGGTTCTTGTGGTTACAGTCCAGAGGTTAAGAACTTGACTTTATTTTTTTGGTAAGGAGATATCTGATCTTATTCCGCAGTGTTTCAGGTGGATGGACCCAAAAAAGAGAGCTAGTATGCTGAAGTTGGTAGAATTTGATTATTATCCTTAAAACCTGACAAACGGAAAGCCATCTGATAACTCCATTTGTTTCCCTGTTTAGAACTTCTGGCAGTATGCATTCCCTTGAGTTTTTTATTTTATTTTTTAAAGATTTTATTTCTTTATTTGAAAGAAATAGCACAACCCAGGGGGAGAGGCAGAGAGAGAAGCAGGCTCCTTGCAGAGCAAGGAGCCTTACCTGGGGCTCGATCCCAGGACCCCAGGATCATGACCTGAGCCGAAGGACACTTAACCAACTGAGCCACCCAGGCAGCCCTTTTCTTGAATTTTTAGGTTTCATGAGCATTCAAGTATGTTGGGACCCAACATACTAGGAATAGAGACAGGACTTTCAGGGGTCTTCACACCTGTGCCAGGGGGTTCCCTGCAAATTATACTAATTCCAAATGAGGCTGTGCACCAGAAGAAATGAGCTCCGTGTTTTTAAGAGGCAAGAACCACTTGCCTCTCTGCATCAATACATTTATTCAAAACATTTTTGTTTCTGGTTTTAGTTCAGAATCAGTATGTGCTTGTTGTAACAAAAGGACTGAAACAGAGATCTCTAAATACAGTAATGCAGCCTTGCCTTCTCCATACCGCGCCCGCTGTGACACTCCGGAAGATTCTCCGGGTGCGCTTACCCTTTCTGGAGAATCTCACATCAGCCTCATTTCTGATCTTTTTTTTTTTTCCAGAAATGGGGCTGATTCCTAACTCATTGCTTCTTTCACTTATACCTGATTTTATAGCAATTAAAACTCATAAGAATTGGGGGTGGGGGTTGTAAATACTCACTCTCAGCCCAGCATACAGGTTTTCCATTTTAAATGTTTCCTTCCGGTTCTAACTTGTCTGTGTGCACAGTCGCAGCCGGTGCTGCCGCTCAGGAAGACTTGTAGCAAACCAGGCGCTGCGCTAAGTGCTAACAGACCTGCGGTTTCTCGGGGGAAGGACAGGGAACAGGGAGAGGAGGGAGATCTCCCTCTCCTTTCCTAGATGAGGAAGGTGAATTTCGGGCCATGACTTGACCTACTTCATGCCCCACAGAGCAGGGACTCAAACCCTGGTTTGCATATACAAGCATAAAATTCGATGTTTCACTGGGTCGTAATCCAGACACCTGGCTGGCTCAGCCTGTGGATCCTGGGACGCCTCACCTCAGGGTCGTAAATTCAAGCCCCACATTGAGCATAGTAGAGATTACTTGAAAAGACAAACAAACAAACAAAAAACCTCCTTAGCATGTTTCCAGTTTTTACTAATTAATTTCCTCATTAAAAAATATTGATGACAGAACTACCATGTACAAGGCATGGGGTCTCCTCACTACTGTAGGGCTCTGGCCACGGGGGGACCAGATCATGCCCCCACCCAAATATACGTGTCGGGCACATGGATTCTTTTGAGCTAAAGGCCATCAGGACCTGGGAGGTCCTGGAAAAGCTCTAACAGCAGAGCATGAGTGTACAATCTCCCTCTTACTCGGTCTTCTCAAGAGAGAAGGCATTTACCAAAATGACCACAACAGACCTCACTACACCCCCATTTGCCATACCTCCATAACTTGCCTCCCCAGCCCAGAAGCCACAGACCCTTATTTTTCATTAATATTTTCTTAAAGATTTTATTTATTTATTTGAGGGAGAGAAGAAATAGAGGGAAGAGGCAGACAGAGAGGGGAGAAGCAGGCAGGGAACCTCACTCGGGACTCGATCCCAGGACCCAGGATCAGGACCTGAGCCGAAGGCAGACGTTTAACCAACTGAGCCACCCAGGTGCCCCCCCCTTGGTTAATACTTAAACCCAAGTTCTAACCAGGCCTCTGGGCTCCTCATCCATCCCTGGATGCTTCCATGTAAACGTACGTGCGAGATACACAGTCGGTAAACTTCTGTGTGTTTTTCTCTTGTGAACCTGTCTTTAGCTGGTGTCATTCATGAGGCCCCAGGGAGACAACCATCGATGGGTAGAGAGACTTCTTTCCTCGCCTTCACTACAGGCGGCCCCTGAGCCTTTGAAATGTGGTTTATCAGACTCAGAATTGCCTCAACCATAAGGATAAAGTGCACCCCAGATTTCAGACTGAGAATGACAAGAACAATGTAAAATATGCCAGCGAGGTGTTCTATATGGAGGACTTAGTGAAATGAGACTACTTTGGAGACGTTGGGGTTTTTTTAATGCAGTATTAAAAATTAATCTGACCTGTTTTTTTGAATTCTTTTATTTTTATTATTTTTTTAAAGTTCTATGTATTTATTTGAGGAAGAGAGAGAGAGCTCAGAGAGGGAGAAGCAGACTCCACTCTGAGCAGGGAGCCAAACTCGGGACTCGATCCCAGGACTCTGGGATCAGGACCTGAGCAGAAGGCAGAGGCTTAAGCTACTGGGCCACCCAGACGTTCCTCTTTGAATTCTTTCAAATGTAGCTACTGGGAAACTGAAAACCAGAGACGCAGTTGGCATTGTGTTTCCTGTGGACGGCACTGCTCTGGCCTCTGACTGCTCAGGGAAACGCCTGGGGCAGGTTGGCTGTGCGGACGGACGGGGTGTCGGGCACATCACTGCAGACCCAGGATAGGACATGTGTCCCACACTCTCTGGGAGAAACCATTTGCTGGGCTGTAACCCTGAACACCACGTGTGAAGGCGCCAGCGTCATCGCCTTCTTGCCCACGGGAGGCTTCCTGCCTTTTCAGTTTGCTCTGGTTCGACACAGTTCCCGTGAGAGGCAGAGGTGAGTTTGCGGAGGATGGTGCGGCGTTGTTAGTGTGTCTGCAGGGCTGTGCGACCATCACCATCGGCAACGTGATGAGAAACTCACGTCCTGCTATGACCTCCCATTGTCCCACCTCTCCAACCCCGAGCAGTCCGCACCTACTTTCTGTGTCTGTAGATGTGCCGATTCTGGGCCGTTCCTTCAAATGCAAGCCTACCTACCACGTGTGGTCTGCGCTGGTGGCTCCCCCGGCCCTGCGTGCTGCTGTTGAGGGTCACCATGTCCTGTCCCCGCCGTACGGCCGAGTGATGCTCTCTCGTGCAGAGAGACCCCGCTCTGGTCATCCGTTCGTCCGTGGCCGTTGGGTACTCTGCACCTTTTAGTTACTGTGAGCAGGGCTGCCACGAGCGCGTGGGGACAGATTTGTTTGAGCACCTGTTTTCAATGACTTTGGATTTTAGCATTTTAAAGAGAGAGAGAAGTGAGGAGCACATGCGCATACACACACGCACACGCCCCTTGTCTGTGAGAGCCGGGTCCGAAAATCAAGCAGGTGGGCTTCAGACGGGTGATACCCGCGCATGTGCCCACTGAGTCACGCCGCGTCTGCCAAGTGACCACCTGCCGGACAGCGCCACGGAGGTGACAGGGAACCAGACGGAAAGGGGCCCGGCCCCAGGAGCGCCCCCTCCAGTGGGGAAGGCCAAAGAGAACCCTGCAGTGAGGCAAGGGCAGTGTGATCTCACATGGTGGTGGCCTCTGAGCAGGACCCAGCACAGGTTCTGGGGGCGGAGGGGAGGGGGCACGGGGAGGGCGTGGCTTGTCCCTGCCGGTGGCTGGGGCTGGCCTCTGGGGGGAGGCTTGGATGCCTATAAGGAGACAGGAGCGTGCGTGCGCATGTGTGTGCGCCCGCGTGTGTGTGCCAGGAGAGAGCACTTCTCCTGGCATGTCCTGAAGGGCCTTGTACACCTCGGGGAAAGAGGATGTTCTCGGCTCTACAGCAGTGGGGCCCCTCGAAGCCTGGTGCTGCCTGTGGGTGGGGTCCCAGGCGGAGCAGCAGGGGGGCTCAGAGACCCTGGGGCTGCTGTCCTTTTCTGGAGCAGAGAGGTGGGTCTGGGCAGTGAGCAGGGTGTGGAGGTGTGGTGGGGCAGTGGGGACAGTGGGGTCCCGGAGGTAATCAGCTGCCACCCCTCCCTCTCTGCAGGGGCCTGGGTGGCTGAAGAGGCCAAGCTGGTTGGAGAGAGAGTTCTGGAAACAAGACTTACGGGTCACAGCCTTTCTGCTCCGCCACCCACCTCCACCCTTCCCAGGGCCCCTCCTCACCCCCATGCATTCCTCCTGCCTCGATGAGGCAGGGGGCCCTTTCCCGACTGCCTCACGCTACATGTATTTACGTTTATGTCTGTTTCTCTCACTAAGATGGAAGTTTCCCAAATACAGGAAACTTGCCGTTTTTTGCTCCTGCTGTATTCCTATGTCTCCCAGAGTTCTTGGTGCACAGAGTTTCTCAATAATCCCTCATGCATGCCAGCAAGCCCCAACAGATGGCCAGTGCAACATGTTGGAATAGTATTAGTTTGGATATCCTGGTTTAGGTGAAATACATCATTAAAATTATTCTTACCTGTTTCTTTTTGTGCTTTTTATTTTTTTAAGATTTTATTTATTTATTTGAGAGAGAGGGAGCAAGAGAAAGCAAGTGAAGGGGGAAAGGGCGAGGGAGAACCAGACTCCCCACTAAGCAGTGAGCCAACACTGGGCTGGGGGGAGCTCGGGGCTCGATCCCAGGACTCTCAGATCATGACCTGAGGTGAAGGCAGACACTTAACCAACTGAGCTACAAAGGCGCCCCTCTTTTTACACTTTTTAATGTAACTGCTGGACAATTTTAAAGTATGCACGTAACGTGCATTGAGCGTGTCGCGTGCAGCTGGAGGACGGGTGCAGGGACGCGCGGTGACTCTGACTCCAGACTGCGGTTAGTGTTTTCAAGCAGGAGAGATCATACTCGCCCGGAGCGCAGCTGGCGGCGTTGGGAGCCTTCGACCGGCACGGCTGGGGAGGGGAGTACAAGGAGCATCTAGAGGGTGCTGGGGAGAGCCCAGACGTTCTGCACCAGCTCGGGGCAGCTGCCCCCCACGAAGAGCGACACGGCCTGGGACACAGCCGGCCGTCAGCTCCAGCGGCCCTGACGCAGAGCCAGTCTGCACTGTGTAAGGGTGTGTTCTGCTTTGTCCCATTAAATACACCTTGATACCACGTGTTCTTCAAAACACAACATTTATTTTTATTTTTTTATTTGATTTATTTGTTTTTATTTTATTTTATTTTATTATTTGATTTATCTGAGAGAGAATGAGAATGAAAGAGAGAGAGCATGCTCACAGAGGCAGGGGAGAGGGAGCCCGCTGAGCAAGGAGCCCGACATGGGGCCCAATCCCAGGACCCCGGGATCGTGACCTGAGCCGAAAGCAGACACTTCACTGACTGAGCCACTTAGGTGCCCCCACAACATTTATTTTTAAGGGAAGACTCTGCCTTTTCCTGATCATGAACCCACCTCATCCTCGCCCTCTGTGTTTGCACTGAATACTCCCCAACCCTCACACCCGCCCCGGTTTCCCTGAGTGCCCTTTGCGGGGGTCGCTGGGCACCAGAAGGGGGCTGGTGTGTGCTGGGTTCTGCTTTCCCTTTGATGGCTGGTGCACAGTGCTCCAGGGAAGAGGCGGCCATCCAGCCTGCCCCAGCTAGCACCGCCAGCCTGGGGCAGCGCCCGGCACTGTGCACCGTTCACGACCCTCCTAGCGTAGCTTGCCTCGCCTTTCTCAGTCTGATGGGAGCCACAACCTCTCGTTTTGGTTTTAACGTCCAATTTTTTGGATCCCAGATGAGGTGCTTTTCAACATTCAAGTTTCCCCTCTCCTCTGTTCCCTCTCTCTCTGAATGCATATCCTTGTTCTGCATTTTTATTTTAAGGGTTTTTTTCCCCCTTTTTTCCATCTCTTGGCACTCTGCAGACTTAGTGCTTAAGTATCTATGTTTTGAATGTACGTTTTGTGATGTTTTGACTCAATCTTACTCATGATGGGCTTTTCCCTGCACCTAACTTTTCAGTTTGTGGAGACAGATTTATTAATGTCTTCTTTCATATCCACTGGCTTTGTTGGGTAGAATGGGACACTTCCCATCCCACAACTATGAAAGTGTTTACTATGCTGTCTGGTGCTGAAATGAGCAAAGGAGCTCTCTACCTGCTCCAGACGTTTCCTGATGTCCTTCAGCAAACAGCCCCTACACACAAGATCTGGACCAAAAACTGAACACGAAGGAGGATTTTGTTGGAGGTGATTATTTCTGAGGGAAAAACTAAACCATCTCTGAAAACTAACTGTTACGATGTCAGCTTGGCCCCAGTTGCCAAATAAAACCGTAGGGCAGTCACCTACCATGGACTTCTCCCCTGATTGATGACCTCCGAATGCCAGGCATGAGTCCAAGTTCTATAGACGTTGACATCCAACTCAGGAAGGGAATGGTTTTCCCCAGAAACAGCACAACATGGCCAGTATTCTGGGGACATCCATTTCTAAACCATAACAAGTTTGAATACTAGCCTTCTGTGTATAGATAATATCCCTGGGTCGTGTTCGCAGCTCTGGTGTTCTCGGCCGGAAATCTTGTGTCCCTGTTTTGAGAAGAGTTGAGTGCTTGTTCCAAATGCCCATCATGGCCTGTGGTCCAGTTTTCCTTATGGATGAAGGGTTTAAATATTGGCACATCAAGGCAATCTTCTTTCAGACACATTTGTTGAACTAAGTACACAAAAACTGGAATACTAAATAGTGAGTGTGTTTTCACTCTTACTCCTCTGTACCTAACTCTGTAAGTCCCTAAATACACGCATTCAAGGCAGTGTGGGCTTCTTCCCAACAACTGCCTCGTTTGATGAGGGATGATTGCACAATCACGGCTTCAATGCAAGTCCCATAATCCTCCCAACCTCCCGCTAGACTGTCCCTGTCAAGGCCCTTCTATGTAGAAATTCTTGAGTCCATCTGCTCGTAGATCCTCATAAAGAACTCAGTATGTATCGAAAGAGCAGTGTCATCTGCTGACCAGATTTCCCTTTGCGAAATCTAGCCTGACACTTGTCAGGAAAATTAATTGAAGACCAGAGATGGTGGAAGAGACCCATGAAGAAATGCCAGCAGGACACAGGAGAGGAAGGATGGAGAAGTAGTTGAGATGTGGAAGTCAGGGAGATGGAGAGATGTGTCCATAAATAAAGTGTTACTGGAACGCGGCCATGCTCACTTGTTACTCTCGCCTACATTTGCTCTCACGCTCCAGTGGCAGAGGTGAGGAGTTGATTCAGAGTCTGCATGGCCCATGAAGTATTTACAGTCAGCTCTTTACAGAGAAAGGCCCAGTCTAGGTGTAGAGTCTAATGGTTCAGGACTTTGTGTGGGCCCAGCTTCAAGGACAATTCCACATTGACCCTTCCAACGTAGCTGGCACCCCCAAATTCCTCTACAAAGAAAAGCTGGGGTCACTGTGATGGTTTGTAAGCTGTCATGAGGAGGTGTTTTTTTCTTAGGAATCGCATGAAAAGGGATCGGCAGGAAGTGGCTTGACCATGTTTTTCTTTGAGAAGGAAGAATCCCTAGGGTTGTGTTTGTGGTGACCTGAAGGAGAGATCAATAGGGCAGGTGGATGGAAAACCTGTTTCTGAGGCAGAATCAACAAGACTTGGGGATCGATGGGCTGGCTGGCTCTGGAGACAGGAAGTTCACGCTGAAGCTCATGTTTTATCCAGGACAGAAGCAGGATTTAAGGTGTGGTGAGTGAAATAAAATATATTGTGTTATTTGGATTAGTTTTAACTCTTTCTTTGTTTCCTGGGAAAGGTCCTGTTTACTGGAAAGTTCTAAGTTATATGCATGAACTGGACTATATTTCTGTTGGGCAGCACTGGTCTAAAGAGAATCATGACCCAACATTCTGACTGACCAGGTTTTTTATAAATGATGGGACCAAATTTGAAATGTGTTGAATTCAAAGTGGTTTTTGTTTTTTAATAATTTTATGGAGGTGAAATTCAGGTATTGTAAAATTAGCTATTCTAAAGAACAGTTCGGTGGTATTTAGTGTCACAATGTTGGGCGACCATCACCTCCACGTAGTTGCAAAGTCTTTTCATCACACTGAAAGGAAACCCCCAGAACCGACTAAGCAGCCCCTCCCCATTGCCTCTTCCTGGCATCTGAGTGCATGAGGACCTTAGAAGCTGGTTGGAGATGGCGAGAGAAAAGAGAGGTGTCAGGAGGCAGATGTGAGTGTGGCAGGGAGAGTCTGGGGAGAGGGAGTATCTCAGGGCTTAATAGGGAGAGAATATCCAGACAACTAGGGCGACACTGGAAGGTCCTTCCTATCTGTTGGGAAATAATGGGGAAAACATTGTCAACCTGATAAGGCCTTAATTGGGTTAATCAGCCCTGCAGCCCAGTGATTCTCATGCTGGACAGGCCCCAGACACACCTGGAGGGTTCGTGAAAGTCACAAGCTCCTGGTGCTGCTGCTGCTGCTGGACTGAGGGGCCACATTATGTACTACTGTATGCAGGTACGGCTGGCCCAGTGCCGCTCAGCCTCCCCACATACTCCTTTCTCTCCATCCCCAGGGGAATTAGATTCTCCAAATCATGCTTTTGTCACTGGGGTAAGATTTTCAATCACAAGAAGCTGCTCTGAAATGAAGAGCCACAGTCAGGGGGAGGGGAGGTGTCAGTCCTGCAAAATCCTCCTCAACCCCCACCACGCAATTTTACCATCAGCAACTCGGCTTTGTTCTTGCTGGTACCTGCAGGCTTCCCCATTGCCATGGCAACTGCTTCCTGGCGTGGGTGGGGAGGGCGCCAGGGAACTGACTGGAATTTTCCAGGCTGTAGAGGTAAACAGGTATGGGTTAAAAAAAAAAAAATTCCCAGCAGGTAGTTGTCATGTCTGCATGCTTCTTGAAAGAGAGGACAGCAAATCTGATTACACTCGTAGAGCACTGTTCGCTGAGGGCAGGAGTCCGGGGGGTGGGCATTTGGTTCCCGCGGACCTCCACTCCTCTAGCTGCTCCGCTAATTGAATTATGGAAGGTGGACGTCCGAACAGTACCTAAGAGCTGTAAATAAGCACAGGAAGATCATTCCCAACAACAGCCAGGCAGACCCTGTCTCAGGGAGAGGTGACTGACAGCGTCCTCCTGTGCCTGCCTTCCACGATGCAGCAGTCCTGTCCCTGCGCTGCGCTTGTGTTGGAACGTGGGGCTTGGAGTCTTCCCTCACGTGGCTAGGCAGTGTGCTGTGACATGCACGCGCTGTGTTTCGTGCACCCCCTCTCGCTGGGGAAGAGCGGGGTTCCGCACCCGCGCCGCAGCTGTTCACTCTTGCAAAGCGACATGAGGGAAGTTGGCGTACAGCAAGCATCTGTCAGGTCATCACTGTTGCTGTGTCCATTCTGGCGTTTGTCTCCTTGCTCACAGATGGAGGGTTTCTCCAGGGTATGCGTCCGGGAACGGAACTAGTGGCTGCTACGGAATTCATCATTTCAAACTATCTGTGCATTTCTAAGTCACTTTCCGGATGCGTAGTTTGTTTTCTGGATTGCCCGTTAAAAGGAAGGCCCACGAGGGCAGAGACGTGTTCTATCTTTGCTCTCCAAAGCCTTCAGAGTGTCTAGCAGATAGAAAATGCTCAATACAGTTTATAGATAAATATGCAGTATGTAAATAATGAACGAGTGGATTGTTTTTGCAAAAAAAAAAAAAAAAGTGGTTTTGTGGCCCATATGTGAGCTTTTATCCTTTTTCATGTAACATGCTTTCGTGACCTTAAATATTCTTCTAAAAACAGCCGTTGTCTTTAGAGAATGGACTCTGGACGTCCTTGGGGATGCGTTTCATGAACGTGCTTTTTGTTTCTTGCATTTGTAGGTGCTGTTGCTATAACCCCGCGCCGCTGAGGCTGCCGTGTGGGTTCAGGTGGGCAGGAGTAGATTCCCAGACGTGAAATTACTGGGTCAAAGGACACGTGCATCTTAAACTTTTGCAATCATTGCCAAAATGTTTGCCAGAAAGGCTGAACCACGGTGTTCTCCCACAGCCGGCTGACGACATCCGTTCCCTCACCCTCTTTAGGTGATATCAAGTCTCATGTCTTCGACCACCTGCTAGGGGAAATGACATCTCATTTCAGTTTCACAGTTTTGGTTTTGGAACACAGGTGTTAGATCTAGGTTTTGTGAGAACTAAAACTTCACAATTTGGGGGACCCTCTCTGAGGAAAAGACTACAAAATGACAAATATGAATACTTGGTACAGAAGTGATGATTTATGTAGAATCTACAGAAACCACAGCAAATCCTTCACGTCACCACCTCACGCTGCCCAAGTACTATAATGTGTCACAACCTTAAAAAATGACTTAAAATGTTTTCTTAATTAGCTGATGGATATATCTCTGCAATACTTTTTCTCCTATGTGGGTTTTGTTTTGTTTTATTTTTATTTTGACTGCACACTCAAGTGTTACTTCCTCTTCTGAAAACAATTTTGTTAACAGAATTTTTCTTCGAAAAATGTAGTCTTTGGTCTAGGATGATTATACAAAAAGACCGTCTGAGACACCTACAGTAGTCAGATGCAGAGACAGAGTAAAACGGTGACCCTGGGGTGGAGGCCGAGGGGAATGGGGAGTTAGTGTTTCAAGGGGATGGAGTTTTAGTTTCGCAAGATGAGAAAGTTGCAACAGTGAATGCATTACTGCTGATGCGCACACTAAACAATGCTTAGGATGGTGAATTTTATGTTATGTGTATTGCACCAGTTAATTTAAACAAAAGTGAGATGAACCTAAAGAGAGAACGTGTCACCATTGCAGAGCGCGGAGGTGGGTGTCAGTGACCTCAGAGCAGAAGCAGCCGCTCTTTTCCTGCTGAGATGAAGGGAGCAAGTGGCATATGGCACATTCCTGCCGATTTATCAGTGTTTGTGAAGAGAATTGTTCAGATTCCACAACAGCTGCACTGCCACATACTGACCAAGAATGTCCTTCATGGTGCATTACAGTCATTTAGAATTTGTTTCACTTTACTGAAAAACATCTCAGATGGGTGGTTTTCAGGACCCAGAAAAGAGCCCCCCACCCTCCAGAATCTCTCATGGATTTTTACAGTATGACAAACCAAGTAAATCCCCTTCCCATCAGGTGCCTCACTGGCCGGCAGAGCCCTGAAGCTGGAGGCGCACTCGGCATTCGGCTTCGAGCGTCCGGTTTGCCACTTCCTCCCATGAGCGTTCCCGATTATTTTAATGCCTTCTTTATATACGGTTTTGCTTAAATAAGGCACATCTGTGTTCTCACTTTGACCTTTTCCCCCTCAGAGCGCGCATGAGTGTAGTAGTCGCTCCCATGAAATTCTGGTGAGCGGGAGAATACGTACTCCTCCTTATCGGGGCTGGTGCGTCTTTATTTGAATAATGTACCATCTGAGCAGACACAGGCTCTACGCTCCAGGAGAACCTCTGTCATCGGCCTACATCCACCCAGTTTGGAGGCCTACCCGACGCAAGTGACCCTGTCCCAGTCGACAATCTTTCACGAACAAAACAGCGATAGGAAAGCGGGAGCGCTCGGAGGGACTGGGTTGTATTGTCGCCACACGTTCAGTGGCGTCTTTGCAAATACCGCCGAGCTCACAGTTTGGGGGAGAAACGACAAAAACCAGTCTTTCTACAGTGTTGAATATTGCTTATGGCCCCAGAGCACAACGAAACTCGCAGTCCTTATTAAACACGGCAAATGAAACAAAGCTAGTGCCTGCCTCTTTGCAGGTTTTGGGGGCGTTGTTTGGTGACCTGAAAGTTGTGTTTTTTAAAAATTTGCTATTGTTTCCATGTTTCTTTCTGCTTTTAATTTCCTATTTGGAAGAGGCCTGGTTCTTGTAACAAGAAAAAAAATGCCTCGTGCAGTTGTTTTCACAATCTGCATCTTTTTGGCTGTCATTATTCTTTTTCTTATCGTTACGGTTCTAACAGTGTTTTTAGTTACTTTCCGATGTCGAAGCCCCTGCCAGCCTTCTTTCTTTCAGACTGGGGTTTGGAGCCCGCCAGCATACTTCCTTTTCGGGCACGTCTGAAATCTGATGTGATTGATAAAGAAACATCTACAAGTTGGATCTGGAATTCAGTCATATGTGAGAAAGGCTGCCGTGCTTTTTAAAGTTGCTGCTACGGTGTATTGGGAGGCGCAGGACAACCTTGCGGAGAACGGTTTCGCTGCCACGACTGGCGGGTTGACAGGTTGATGAGTGCGGGCAGGAATCCTGTCATCGAGGCATCTGCTTCTGTGGGTAACTTCTCGGTGCTGGGGGGATGTGATGTGACATTTTGCCTAGAGACACAGATGCCCTAGACACACATGGACATGTCTTCACGACCGGCCTCCTGTGCTGTTTGTCCTTCCCAGGTGCATTGGAGATTCTGCTAAAACCATGCTTTTCCAAGACGTCCGAATGTAAACCTTGGCCTGATATGCTCATTGCTGATGGAGAAGAATTTGTGTCTTGACCAGTAATTAGTGATAAGGGGTCCTCCACGTACAGATTGCATACTTCTCATGTTTAGAAAAATTTTCCAGACCATCTTCTGCTTTGAACATTTCAAACCTTATCTCTTCCCCCACAGTTCTCATAATTCTGGTCCCTGCATAAGACATGTTCATAGTGTGATAAGCACCTTTGTAATGGATGTAGGGTTAGCGCGGCATGGTGTTTCTGGAGTGATTTTTACCCCAGAGTAGCTACTAAAAATTTTATAGTTATTGATAGATGTGTGTATATTATTATGTATGACACTGTAAATATAACTGTGTAGTTACACAGATATGACCTTATAATAACTAATAACACAGAAATAGGGTTGCCAGATAAAATTTGAATTTCAAATAAACAGTGACCACCTTTTCAGTATAGGTGTGTACTATACTAACGTCTTAAATATTCCATGGGACAGATTTATACTAAAAGTTACTTATGGTTTATCTGAAATCCAAATTTAACTGGGTATCCTGTATTTCTACTTGCTAAATCTTGCAAACCTGTACATGCATATATCCCACAAAATCTGCCCCTACTCAGCTTGCCTTTAGCTGGGTCCTGAAAACTCCCGTCACCATGTCAGTGTGGTCAAATGTAAGGTTTTGTTGTTGTTGTTGTTTTAAGGGACGAGATATCAGGGTAGAAACAGATTGGTGATTTCAACCAATTACCTTTAAAATAGCGCACTTTTGGGGCACCTGGATGACTCAGATGGTTACGCATCTGCCTTCAGCTCAGGCCAGGATCTCCAGGTCCAGAGATGGAGCCCCGCATCAGGCTCTCTGCTCAGCAGGGAGCCTGCTTCTCCCTCTCCCTCTGCCTCTTCCCCTGCTTGTGCTCTGTCTCTCTTTCTCAAATGAATTAATAAAATCTTAAAGTAAAAAAAAATATCTCACTTTTGTAAACTTTACACCTTGCTAGACTGTTGAAAGGGGCAAGTAAGGAAGCTTGAAGTTAAACCTTCACAGGAAATCAACAACTGTGAACACATTTTGAGCTCCCCTGCTGACTTTGTTTTCTATTTTGGTTTTTGTAGTGAGTTGAATAATGCCCCCCCCAAACTCACATCCACCCAGGACCTTAGAACGTGACCTTTTTTGGAAGTAGGGTCTTTGTAGATGTCATTAACTAAGTATCTTGAGATGAAACGATCCTGGATTTCGGGTGGGCCCTAACCCCAAAGACTGGTGCCCTAAGAAGAGAGAGATTTAGCCACACGGAGACACGGAGGAGGTGATGTGAAGAGGGGTCGGAGAGCCCTGTCCGGCTGGCGCCTTGGTCTTGGACTCCTGACCTGCAGACGCTGAGAGAATCAGCCTCTGTTACTCTGAGTGACCCGCTGTGCGTTCATTGCTTGTAGCTGCCTTGAAGGCCAACACGGGTGCAGCTATTTCTTAAAAATCTGCGAGAGGAGACGCCGTAGCGGGCGAGCAGTCATCGGGACTGGACTGTCCTGTGTGTCGGAAGGAGTTTTGCCCGCTCGCTCAGATAGTCCCCGTGGTGGGTGCGTCCGGGCGCTGGGGCCACCGTAGCAGAACCCCACAGGCTGGGGCTGAAACAAGGGAAATGGACCCCCCGGTTCTGGGGGCTGGAAGTCTGAGGTCAGGATGTCAGCAGGGTTGGTGTCTCCTAAGGACGGTGAGGGGAGGGTCTGTGCCAGGCCCCTCCCCTCTGCTTGTGGGTGACCGCCGTCCCCTCCCCTGTGACCGCCGTACCCTGCATGGCCTGTGTGTATGCAGACCCTCCTCTTCTTACAAGGACACCAGACAGGATGGGTAGGGATCCACCCTGAGGACCTCGGCTTAACTCAATAACCTCTGTAAAGGCCCTGTCTCCACATACAGTCGCACTCTGAAGTACTGGAGGTTTGGATTTTGATGTGAATTTTTTGGTAGGGAGGGGTTGGGGGGTACACAATATAACCTGTAGCAGGGGGATTTTCAATTTTATGTTGTCGAATTGAATACAGGTTTTTCTTACGTCTGTTGGCTTTTCCACTGGGTTTAGTGAGGTCTTCTCCATCCCATGATTTTTTTTTTTTTTAGATATTATTTATTTACTTGACAGAGAGGGAGAGAGCACATGCAGGGGGAGCGGCAGAGGGAGAGGGAGATAGAGGCTCCCCATCAATCAGGGAGAGCAGGGAGCCCGATGCGGGAGTCGATCCCAATACCCTGGCATCATGACCTGAGCCAAAGGCAGACGCTTAACCGCCTAAGCCCCCAGACACCTCCTCCTCCATCCCATTATTATAAAACCATTTACGCATGCTTTCTCGTGCTGTGTTCCCCAAACATTGCCTTGCCACCCCTCATTCTACCCTGCAGAGCTCCGAGCACCAGGAGCTAAAGGTGGGAGTTGAGGGGGAGGGTTTGCAGCCCTGAAGGGAAATGAGGCTCAGATGGGAAAGGAAGCCACCATCCTGAGAAGAAGCCATGCGAAAGTCCACCCTCGGCCCAGGTACCGCGTAGAGCCACCCACCCTGGAATCTCCCCCCAGTTCATGATACGACGCCGGACTGGAGTGCAACAGTGCACACGTCCCGTCCCAGTCAGGAAGGGGCCGGTGCTCCCTGGTACAGCTCAGCCTCTTCTGAAGATGCCTGTCTCTAACCCTCATCAGATCTAACCCCAGGCATCCCAGAACAGGCCAGATCTCTGGGCCCTCTTGGCCATGAGCTCTTCTGATGGTGGTTTGAGTGGGCTGTGGGGCTTGGCCTTCCACAGCCCCTCGGGCATGCGCATTTTAAGTCCTCATGTCACACAGTAACCTGTTCACGATATGCCTGTTGGACCAAGCCTGGTAATACTTTAAAATCAACAGTGAGAATTCTACTGTAACTATACTTTTTAAATGTGTAAATGTTCACACATATATATTCAAATTTCTCTGGTGCTTGCCTTGGTTTGGGTTTTGCCCTTGGCCGGGTAAGGATTTCCTTGCCGCACTGAGGTAGATCTGCTGGTGGGAGAAGGAGAATCCTGGGGGGCAGGAGGCCAGGGCAGGATCATTTCACTCCCAGGGCAGCAGTGGCTGGTTGAGGCATGTTTGAGGGTGGTGATGGCTGTGCCCTCACCTGGCACTGCCACACTTGAAAATGTAGGTCTTGTCACTCATGTATGGGAAAGCAAACACATCCTTCTGGTTTCCCCAGGCGCAAAAGGCCAGGGAGAGAGAATAACATTTATTGAGCACTTACAGTGTGCTAATCATTTTGCATGCCCTCAGTGGCTCAGGTAAGTCTTAGAGTCACCCTAATGAGTGGGCTGCTCTAACAAGAAAGGTGTGATGTGAGTGTCCCCAACCCAGAGCCAACACACAGTAGTTGCGCAATTAATGTGAATCATATTGGCAATCTTATAATTTTCTCTCTTAAGTAATAGATTCCAGAGCCAGGACTATGACCTGTAGGCCCTGCAGCCCCCTGCCTTGCATCCTCTCCATCCTCAGCTCTGGCTTTTCTCTGAGGCTGACTTCCTGCCAGCTGGCTTGCCCTTGAAACATTGTCCTGCCTCAGGCCCTTTGCACCTGCTGTGTGCTCTCATGGCTTTCTCCTTTTGTCCGTATCGCCCCTGGTCTGCCACCCTACAGATATTCCCTGATTTCGTAATCATCACACTTCATTCATGTCACTGTCTTTCCCATGACCCCCAATTTAGTGTTCATCTTAGGGACTCATCAACCCAACATCATTTTATATTTCTGTTTATAGCCCACCTTCTCTGCCAGAATGTCCGTTCTAAGAGATCAAAGACTTCTCTTTGTGGCTTCAGCATATCGCCTGAGAGAGACTCTGTGGAAACTCGTGTAGCAAATAAGGAAAAAAAATGAAACTCTCTAAATGAATCCGTGTCTCTCCAGGACCGAGGCTCTGCCTGTTTTGGATGTTTTTGGAATTCCTGCCCTTAGCACTGAGTCTGGCAAATAAAAGGAACTCAGTTCCTTTTTATCACATGAGTAAATGCATGAATGTATGAAATGTGGGATAGATAGTTCATATCACTGGAGCTTTGGGGAGACTTAGGATTTCTTTTTGTTGTTGTTGTTTTAAAGTTTTTATTTAAATTCCAGTTAGTTGACACACAGTGTAGTATTAGTTTCAGGCATGAAATACAGTGATTCAGCACATCCATA
Source organism: Enhydra lutris kenyoni (assembly GCF_002288905.1). Classification (NCBI taxonomy): domain Eukaryota; kingdom Metazoa; phylum Chordata; class Mammalia; order Carnivora; family Mustelidae; genus Enhydra; species Enhydra lutris. Next base: position 248,398 of record NW_019154198.1, read on the forward strand.
CATCACCCAGTGCTCATCACAAAGGAGACTTGTGATTTCTAACACCCCAGGGAAGCCAATTTTGTTTTCTTTTGCACAAACCCTGTCTGATGATGCTGTTTCTCATGCACAAATGCTGTGCGGGAGGCAGCGATGGGGGCTTGTCTGCTGGGCCTTCTCCTCCTCCGCCCCATCCCCCAGCCAGGCTGTTTTGTTTTCTTTGCTTTGCTCTGACCCTCCCAGAGCATTGATGCCTTACTTCCGGGCGGGCTCAGGCTGTTGCCATGGAAACCATAGCCAGCGTGGGCAGGGGAGCCAGGCTGTATGGATGCAGAAAGAGTTGTGGAGTCTGGAATTTTCCAAGCTCCAAAGGTGAACGTATGTGGCTTCAGAAACGTCCAGACCAGGCCTGTCCAACATGGTAGCCACTAGCGGGTCCAAATCGAGATGTGCTGTCATTGCAAAATACATGCTAGATTTCCAGGAGTTAGTGCAAAAAAATTTTTTACATACCTCATTAAAATTTTCTGTATTGATTAATTTCACCTATTTTATTATTTTTGCTTTTTAAAAATAGAAGTAAAAAATTAAAGTGCTTACTAGAAAATATAGTTACAAGTTGGCGGAATATTTCTGTTTCTATTGGATAATGCTCTTCTAGGGTACATGCAAGTGAATGAATGAGTGAATGAATAACCTCTGGTCAAAACCGGGATTATTACTTACAGACCGTTTTCTATCCTGCTTTCCTTCTCAATGTATTTCTTTCTGTCTTTTTTTTTTTTTAACATTTTATGTATTTATTTGACAAGGAGATCACAAGTAGACAGAGGCAGGCAGAGAGAAGGGGAGAGGCAGACTCCCTGCTGAGCAGAGAGCCCGATGTGGAACTCCATCCCAGGACCCTGAGACCATGATCCGAAATGAAAGCAGAGGCTTAACCCACTGAGCCACCCAGGCGCCCCTCAATGTATTTCTTAAATCGTTAGTTAAATATCCTAGTTGAAGGGTATATAGACCTAATCTTCAGTAGTGAATTAAATTGGGAGTTAAGTAAAAGTCATCAGCCCAGGCATTAAAATACCATTTATGTTTTTTTAAAGGAGTCACCTTGTCCTGATGGTGAAATGCCACATCATTACTGCAGGTGACGCCTTTGTGTGTCTCCTTTACATGTGGGTTTCTCATATCGGACTCTTGTTCCCAATGTCACAGTGGCCTCTGTGGAGACTGGCCACCCCTCCTGATTTCCACACCTGAGGAGCATCCCAGAAACTGCATCCATGCTTGTCCTGTCGCTCTGATGGCTCTTGCTGAAGTAGCTCTGAGGACGCTGTGCCTCCCAGGTTGCCTCTGGCCGCACCTGAAGGGGCACGCTCCCTCCCGCTCTTGCTAACTCCTGGGGCCATGGCTCTGTTCATCTTCATCAAGGCGATGACCCTTAATTTGGGTCTGGGTGTCCGCATTTTGTTCTGTTTTGTTTTGATTGCAGTAGAATACACACATGTAGCGTAAAAGGTACCATCTTAGCCAGTTTGAAGCACATGATCTGGGGACATGAAGCCCATTCACGCTCCGCGGCCATCAGCACCGTCCGCACCGTCCATCTCCAGAACTCATCCCAGAATTCTTTCCTCTTGCAAAACCGAAGCTCAGGACCCATGAAATGTTCAGGCCCCATGCCCCTTCCCCAACTCCACCTCGACAACCTCTGTACCTGCCGTCTCTCTGTGATTTGGGCCCCTCTAGATAGCACACGTAAATGGGATCACGCCGTCTTTGTCTTTTCATGACAGGTTTATTTCACGCGCCGTGATGTCTCCGAGTGTGTATCTGCCACTTTTGGCCGATCCCCACATCGGGCAATGGACAGACACTTGGTTGGCGTCTCCCTTTCGGTAGCTGGTGTGAATATGGACGGACGCTAGTTCTGCAGCACAAGGAGGTTGGAGGCCCTTTTCTCAAAGTTTTCTCAAAACCTTTGCATTTTCTCTGTAATGAAAGGCCTGTTGCAGCCCCTTTCGGCTTCCCTAATTTGACATTCAGCTTTTCCATGTGGACCCGTGGGCACTTTTGGGTATTATCACTCAAATTCCTTCGATTTTATGTGATGCGGTGATTTCACATTGCTTAGTTAGTGTGATAGGGGTTTCATGTTCTTACACTTTTAATGTTTATGTGATATGGTTTAATTAATACTCTCTCATTTTGTGTTTGGACTCTCTTGAATGAGGCATCCCCCATCCCACAATTGCAAAAATGGTCTGAGTTGCACTGAGCTCAGAAAAGACCTCTCTCTGTACGCAGACCCTGGCCTCCTCCCTGTGCCCAGAAACCCTGGTCCTCATTAAGGCCCCAGACCTCAGTGTTACAGGAGGGATCAGGGCCAGATCTGAAATCAGTTAAGAGACACATGTCTAATTGGAAACTTGTGGTCCTGGAAAAGAAGTAGTTTGGATGTTGCTTCCTGGCCCAATCATCAGATTATATTTTAGTTCAAGGACTCACCGTGGTTCATTAGCTCAGTGCTCGGCTGGAAACCAAACAATACATACATTTCCTCCCTAGCAGGAAGCGGTTGGATTTCTTGGAAACAACTCAGCGTTGACCTCTGTTCCGAAGACATGGGTTTCCAAATCATGAAAATATTTAACACTAGCTGTCCTTTCCCCGGACCCTATCCTTCTAGGTTCTTCTTTCTTAGTTCCTCTGTCAGCCAGGCCTCATCCTCTTCTGACGGACCGAGCTCCTGGCCCCAGACTGGTGCTTGTGTGTGTACACTGCTGAGTTTTCTACACAATAGCCATCTGGTTCCAGATATGCTTGGTTAAATCACATTACACAGAGCACTGAAGTCACGGCCGCGTCAACGAGAAGAATTCCACTGCGATTCCTCTGTGTACACACACGCATAAACGTATGCACAGATGTTCAAAGAAATCATTTGCACTTTCCTAAAGACAGCTTGTGCGAGTCAAAGCGGCATGCAGATGGACCTCAGCGGCAGGGCCCAGAGGCAGCCCCTCCGCGACTGGGGTGCACCCTCCACCTCGCCAAGCACAGCCTCTGTAGAAGTTCTGGAGTACCCCTAGCCTGCAGGTCCCGGGAGGGAGCCGGGTCTTTGCGGACAGAACAAAGGGACTCCACCAAAGTGATTTAACCGGAGGACAGATGCCTGCTTTCCTCCCGGGGCTGTTATGTCTTGGGGCAGGGAAGAGGGAGGAAGTATTTCTGTTTGTTACCAATAAATACTAATATTTATGTAGCCATGTATATACATAGATACATGTATTTATTATATGTGTGTATTACATACGTATTATATGTACATAGCCAAGAGTTGGTCAGAGAGAATGAACACTGTCAGGGCTCCAGACTTCAATGATGGAATTTTCTTCCCTCACCAGACAGCGTAGTGAAAAACACTGGTTATATTTTGCTACATTTTCCCTTCTTTTTTTTCTGTGTCCGCCTACACATACAGTTTTACGTGAAATTGGCATGATTCTTTGCAGCCTAACATCTTTTTAGGTAAGGCATGAACATTACATCTCTTTTATGTAACGCATGTCATGAAATACGCTGTAAAATGCGACTTTATTTTGAGAGAGAAGGGCCTGACTCTTTGTCCCCCCCTTTTATATTATATAATTTTATTTTATTATTGTGAGAACACTTAATATGAGATCTACCCTCTTCATGCATTTGTAAGTGCACAACACAGTACTGCGAACTACAAGCTTCTTCTTGCTTGGCTGAAATGGGCTCTTTGCTTCTGCTTAGAAAAATGCTCCGTGCTCATCCTGGTGGGGATATTTTATAGACCCAACTGCAGTTATTTTAGAAACAAGGCCGTCCTAATCTCCAATGCTGTGCATGTTCCTGGCGCACGTGGGCCTGCTTCCATTGAGGGTAGATCCCTAGATACAGAATCGAGGAGTGGGTCAAGGAAATGAAATTTGGTACGAATTGACAAATGACTCACCACCTCCTGACAGGTGAGGCCAAGGATCTGGTCTGTTTGCTGGAGAAGGGTCTCGAAGGCCAAGACTGGGAGCATCGAAGCCAAGGCGGAGGCCGGTCCAGATGGCAGTAGGCTAGACCCAGGCGGCTGCCGACCGTGAGCAGTGACCTGTGGGAGGGGACAAAGCTTTAAGTGGAACTAGACCTAGGGTCAGCTGGGAGGGCGGGCGTCTGTTCCCGAGTTCCCTGGAGCCCTCACTCAAGTGACCCCACGTCCCGGTGAGGCCTCCGGCCAGCATCCCATCCTATGATGTCCCCTGATACATGAGATGAACATATGGCCAGTGTCCAAATACATCCAATTAAACAATTAGGTGAGAGAACTTTGAATCCGGCCAACACCAACGCAGATCTGGGGGTTTCCATGTCTAAACCATACAAATATCCTGTTTTAAGTTTTTTTAATATATATTTTTTATTTATTTGAAAAAGAGAGAGAGAGAGCACACGCGCGCTAGCGAGAGAGGAAACACAAGCCAGGGGAGAGGGAGAGGGAGAAGCAGGCTTCCCGCTGAGCAGGGAGACTGATGTGGGACTCGATCCCAGGACCCTGGGATCACGACCCGAGCTGAAGGCAGAGACGTGTATTGACTGAGCCACCCAGACGCCCCTAAACTTTTTCATTAGAAAAATTTTGAGTCCTGGGGCACCTGGGTAGCTCATTCAGTTTATTGTCTGCCTTTGGCTCAGGTCATGATCCCAGGGTCCTAAGATGGAGCCCCGCATCAGGTTCCCTGCTCAGTGGGGAGCCTGCTTCTCCCTCTCCCTCTGTGATTTCTCTCATTCTCACTGTCTCTCAAATAAATAAATAAAAATCTTTTGAAAAAGAAAAAATTTGAGTCTTACAGCATCAGAAGGGTACAGTGAGCACCCATGTGTCTGTTCCACATCCGGCTCCAACATCTCCTGCCCCACGTGATGAATGTGTAATGTAGCCACAGATGCGTATGTCTCGAGGCTCATCACTTCACCCAGGCATCACTACCTCTCCTCCCGATGATGTCAGCTGCATCTCCAGAGACCACAAACATCCCCCTGTGTCATCCTGACACCATTTCCTCACCTATGAAACGGAGCCGCGCCCTTTGTGAATGAATGAATGAAGCGAAGACATTTCATGTTCTTCTCCATTGTTAAGAGACGACCTATCTGGATGCTGGCTTTTACTTGGTTTTTACTTGGAGATAATTATCGATTCACATGCAGATTCCCCCGGTGGTGACATCGTGCAAAACTGTATCACAACCATGATACTGATGTGGGCACACCCCACCCATCTTACTGGGATTTCCTCACGCTTGCGTGTGTGTGCGTGAACTCGTGTGCACACGTACTAGGTCATGGGCGGTTCGTCACACATGTGGGCTCACACGTCTACTTCCTCCTGGGAGATTTGGTCGCAGTTAACTTCTGCCTGTGTTTGCCCAGCGGTTCCAGCGGCTCTGGAAGAAGCAACAGTTCCTCCGCTGGATTGCTTTTGCACTTTTGTCAAAAATCGGTTGGGATCCAGACCGTGGACTATTACTCAGTGCTGAGTAGAAAAGAGCTGTCAAGCCACGAAAAGACGTGGAGGACGCTTGCGTGTCTATTATAAGTGAGAGAAGTCGATCTGTGTGATGTTCTGGGAAACGTGCAGCTGTGGGACGGTGAGCCCATGAGTGCTTGCCAGGAACTTGGGGCGGGAGGGACGCACAGGTGAGGCGCTGAGCGCTTTCAGGGCAGTGGAACTGCCCCGTATGACCCTGCCTTGGTGGGTACAGGTCCTCACGCATTTGTCCAAGCCCAGACAATGCAGAACAGCAAGGATGAGCCCTACTGTGCACTGTGGACTGTGGGTGACAGTGATGTCAGTGTGGGTTCACCGCCTGCACCAATGGCCTCTGGTGGGGGTGCTGTTGGTGGGGAGGGGCTGTGTATGTGTCAGCGCAGGGGGTGTCCGGGAACTCTCTGTTCCTTCTCCTCAAGTTTGCTGTGAACCTAAAACGCTCCAAAGATACAACGCTCTAAGAAAATCAACTGGGCATATTTGGGGGGGGGGGTTCTTTTCTTCATTTTTTAAAAGTAGGCTTTCCTTTTGATTTCTTTTTCTCCTATCTGCTACTTGAAAGTTGTGGTTCTCAAAGTATGTTCTTTAGGCCAGCAGCCTTGGTATCATTTGGGAACTTGTCAGAAATAAGTGTTCTCTGGCCTCATCCCATACCTATTGATTCAGAAATTCTGGAGCCCATCACTTTCAGCTCTAACAAGCCCCCTAGGGGTTTGAGAGCTGCTGTTCTAGATGAGAGCCTTTCCCTACTGGGATTCCTCACGTGAACCATGTGACTAGGAAAGTGGCATTGCTCACACTCACTGCCTCTCAACGTCAAGGATGCTACAGCTTGGAAACCATTCCAGGCGCAGAGGAGAAAGGTCTGTTGGTCATATCTGGTGGATGCCGTAGGACATTGGGTCAGAGAGTCAGGGAGGAAAACAAAGCAAAGGAGAATCCCCACAGGGTAGGCAAAGAGGTGTGCTGGAGAGAAGGCTCGCTTTGCTGTCGACAAAGAGATCGACTTTTTAAAATTTGTGGATGTGGAGGTCCAAGCACACCAGTATGGAACGTGGGTAGGATTCAGGAGGGAGATCTGGGCTGGGGATAGAGACGTGTGGTTTCCAGGAGGAGCGGAGCCAGGGAGAAGATGGCATCGCTCAGCCAAAGTGAAGAGGGGAGAGCCGAGCGGTTGTCCAAAGGGCGAGGAACTCAACAAGAAGGGCTTTCCCACCCGTGAGGAAGGTGTGACATGCTCAGGGTACTATTATTAACCCGAAGTCACTGCTCAAACTGTACAGGGCCCACGAAGCACCTGGAAATTGGCCAAAATGTAGCTTCTGACTCAGCAGGTGTGTTCGCCCTCTCTGACCGCCATCACAAAACACCGCAAACTGGGGGCTTAATCAACAGACATGAAGTTTGTCCTGGTTCCAGAGGCTGGAGGTCCAAGCAGAGGTGGCCTTCCAGCAGGATTGTTCTCCGCTGAGCCCTCGGCCCCTGCCTTGCAGGTTAGGGGCTCACACTTATGATCTTGTTTAAACTTATCACCTCCTTATAGGGCCCATTGCCAAAGATAGTCACACTTGAGGTAAGGGTTCAACAGATGAATTTCGGGGGACACAGCTTGGTTCACCACAGTAAGTCTGGGGTTGGGGGGCTGCTGAGGTCCTCCATTTCTACAAAGAGGGGGTGCCCATTCTGCTGGTGTGTGGAACATGACTGAGTGGCAAGCGTGAGACGGATCATTCCCAAAGTATTACAAATGGACCCACTAAGCATCACTGGGGACCTGTTAGAAATGCAGATTCTTGGGGACCACCCAGGTGAATGGCACCAAAAGACCAGGCGATCCTGAGGCCCCCTCCAGCCTGGTGTTGCCCACCCTCCCCACTCATCCGGCTTTAGTCATGATTTTCTCCAGGCAGAGGGCATTTGCAGGCAATGAGAAGCTGAAAATGAGGCTGCAGTACCCTGGTTTGGAGGACATTGATTCTGAAAATGGGAGTTGGGCATGAACCCCTGTTGGGGGGACAGCGGGCTTCAGCCCACCCTGAAGTCCCTGCCTTGCCCCCTGCAGAGCACTTGACCACCAGGAGCTCTGCTCCGCTCTCCCCCTTCACTGCCTGTGAATGGGAGCAGGAGAGGTGGCTCAGGCTGTTGTCATGGAAACCTCAGCTCAGGGGCCCAGTTATTTTTGGGGGGGGGCTTGCTGAGGAAAGAGCTTTCGAGACTGGAATTTTCCATGCCCTGCGAAGGCTAATACGTGCGGGTTCAAAACCACATCCCAGTACACAGTGGTCTTTTTGAAGGAATGGGTGAGTAGACCTGCACTCCCACCACACATCTGTGTGTCACAGAAAGTTCTCACTGTAGGGCACACACAGGTTAAGCGTCAGATCCTAGGAAGTGTGCTCAGTAGGTGTCCTTATTTTTCAGGGGGGTTAGTGGAGGAGGAAGGAACGTGAAGGCAGGGAGAGCACATGCTTGCTGTGAAGGAGATTAAAACGCATTGGGTGTCACCCCAGCATAATCATCCCAGAGGGGGGGGTCCCTGCCGACCCGGGCAATGTTTGTGCCTTCTCTTGCTGCTGGGCAGCAATCACTGTGTGCACACATCCCGTCCTCATGTCCCCTGACGGGCGTGAGAGCTGCTCCGCATCCCCATCTTCCAGTTCTCTATGGAGGTCTCCTTCAGTGCCTGGTGCATTGCTGTTGATTAATAACTGTTTATGGAGAAAAGGAAGGTTGCAGGGACCATTCTCATTCTGTTGCCTCGCCTGTGTGGTGGAGAATTTCTCCTGGTCATCTTTCTGAGGGTGGAACCACTGAGAAAACACATCTTCTGTTTTTGGATGAGGCCGACTTTCTCTCTTAGGAGGTGTTTCCTTTGCGTTTTCATTGGCCACTCCATAAAGCCAGGGCCTGCCTTGTTTCATTCTCTGTGCAGGACCCCAGGTGCCTTGAGGGAGATCTGGCCCAGAGTAGGTTCTCGGCTCATGTGTCTCAAGTGTATGTGAATGAATGGATTCGTTTTGCATTAAGTGAGCGCTGAGATGTGTAGATACGCATTTAGCCTGCCTTCTCCGTGGAACAGACGACCATGACATTAAATGTTGTTTAGAAAATAAGATCTCTTATGGGAGGAGTTTATTTCATTTGATGACTGCACGTGGCATCACAACGTTAATACGTTTTGGACACACATCGTGTACACTCGTTGCCAGCTGCTTGCTCTGGTGGACCAGGATGTGATAACCACTCCGTAGGTTTCTGGGTATCTGTGGGTGTTCCCGGACAGCAGTTTCCCCACAAAAGGACTTGCTAGGCCAAAACCACACACACCTTTTAAGCTTTGGTACCAATCACCAAACCCACACTCAGCTACCCACATTTGAGAATGTCCATTCCCGACAACCTTCCCAACTTCATTTATAGATTTTTTTTTTTTAAGTGGGCCCCATGCCCAATGTGGGGCTTGAACCCATGAAGTCAAGAGCCACACGCCCCACCAACTGAGCCAGCCAAGTGCCTCCAACCTCCTCACTTTAGAATGATTTTTTTTTTCGACTTCGTTGGTCTAAAGTGATATCCCCTCTTTGGTTTGGATGTCTGTTTAATATTGAAGGTGTGGGGGAATAAGTCTTTTTTTGTTTGTCGCGCACGCAGACATTCTCTTGTCAATAGTCAATTCGCATCCTTTGCCTGCTTTTCTATTTCGATGTGCAGCTTTTCCCCTGACTTGCCTCTTTGCACGTGGACTTGACTCTCATTTCTGTTTCTGCAGATTTGTCCTGGGGCAGCCACTTTAGTCTTGCTTGTGGTAGAGGTTTCTCCTGCACAGATGTTCTCAATTGTTGTGGAGTCAGATTGAAACATTTGTTCCTTTATGTTCCTTGACTTTTGTGTCATGTTTAGTAAATCCTTCTTCATCTCATAACTTCAGAAATATTCTTGGGCCACATGGCTGGCTCCGTCCTGATCTTGGGGTTGTGAGTTTGAGCCCCAAGTTGGGTGTAGAGATTACGCAATTTAAAAAAAAAAACAAATTTTTTAATTAATTCTCTTCAGTTTCCTTGTCATGCCTGTGAAATGGAGACCCTGCCCAAACACTGATTTTCCTGCTCAGACAAAATTCTAGGATGGAACTATCCAGTAGAGTAGCCAGAGGTTACCCGTGGCTAGTAAGCCATTCAAACATGGTCAGTCTGAATTGAGATGTGCCACACAGTGGGTTCCGAACACTAAGTACAGACAAAGGATCCAAAATATCTCCCACTATCTTTAAACTGATTACACATTGAAATTGTCATTTGTTGTTGTTGTTGTTGACATATGGAGTTAAATGGAAATGACACGTATCATTAAAATTCATCCCACCTATTTCATTTTGTGGCTAACAGAAAGCCACAAGATCAGGAAGAGCAGTGGCTAATAGAAACTTAAAATTAGACACGTGGCTCACAGTAGAACCCTACAGTGTTGCTGTAGGGTCTTTCAAGACAGCAGGAAGGATTTGGGCCCGATCTAAATAAATAGAAAAGAGGTTTAGATGACAAACCTTTCTGACTGGAGACTCTTAGTCCTCGAGAAGAAGTTTGAATGTCAACATCGGGCCCAGTTGCCAGATAAAACCTCAGTTCAACAACCCACCATGGAATTTTTCCCTGATTAATGAGCTAAATGCTGGACTGGAATCCAAGCAGTATACATGTTGCCATCCAGCTCAGGAAGGGACTGGCTTTCTCGGAAAGAGTACAACCCCGCCAGTGTTCTGAAGACCTCTATTTCCAAACCATAAAAACATTAAATACTAGCCATCTGTTTTGCAGATTGTGTCCCTGATTTCCATCATTCATCAGGGCCCTACCACCACATACTTTCTGGGGCAAATGTCCTGCCCCCTCCTTTTCTGGGTTCCCATCATGAGGCTCTATCTGGGGTCCTGGTGTGCAAATAGCAGTGGGGTGTGGATATCCCACACTGTGATATAAAAATCCAGCCTCCTCCCATGGAATAAAATTCCATAATGCCTTCAGAGCAAAGCTAAATAAATAAGAATTCGCTTTTCAGTTTTTTAGTAATAGCTTTATTGAGCCCTCATGCACATACTCTACAGTTCATCCATTTAAAGTGTATGATTCTGTGGTTTTAATTTGCAGGGTTATGTGACCATCACCACAGCTCAGTTTTGGAGCATTTTTATCTCCCTGTGTTCATTAGCAGTCACCCTGCGTTTCGTTTCAATGCCCCCTGCCCGAGGCAACATACTAACATTACTTTGGGTCTGTAGAGATTTTCCTGTTCTGAACCCTACAATACGTTACTTTCTGTGTATAGCTTTCCCTCTGGCTTAATGTTCTCAGGTTCATGCATGTGGTAACGTGATCAGTACTCCTTTCCTTTTTCCGGCTGGATGATTGTCCATGGTACGGCTGGTCCTCGTTTGATTGATCTGTTCATAAGTTGATGGACTTTGGGGTTGTTTTCCCTTTGGGGCTATTAGGAATAAGGCTGTTAGGAACATTTATGCACAAGTTTGTGTGTGTGGACTTAAGTTTTCATTTTCTTAAGCTTATACCGAGGAATGGAATTGTTGGGTCATATGGTGAGTCCATATTTAACCTTTTGAGGACTTTCCAGATTGTTTTCCAAAGGAGCTACATTGTTTCATATCCTCACCAGCATTTATGAGTGTCCCCGTTTCTCTATTCTTACCTTACCAACAGTTGTCTGTCTTTTTGATTATAGCCATCCCAGTGGGTGCAAAGTGGTATCTCCTTATAGTTACGATTTGAATTTTCTCAATGGCTAATGACATTGACTATCTTTCCATGTGCATCTTGGCTATTTGTATATTTGCTGTGCAAAAATATCCATTGAGAACCTCTATAGACCCACCCATTTTTGGAACAACTGGTCTACCTATGATGGGTTGAATTTTCAGTCTATGTGGGTGCAGTGGAATCACAGAAAACGAAAGGGTGCAAGAGTGACTTGGGTGGTGACTGGAGAAATTGGGCGCAAACTAATCAGCTCAGAAAGGCTCTGCTTAAAGATGCCGTATAGAAGACTCACCCTGGGCTCAGGGAAGGAGGCAGAAGGAGAGAAAGGGGAAGCAGGAATATGCCAGAGGAGCGGCCCTGGCAGGCCTAGAAAGAAAGATTTTGTTCATTCTCCTAATGCACATTTATGTTTAGTGGCATACACAGAAAAAATGTTATGTGCAACATAAAACTTGGAAATTTTCCAGAGGATAAGATTAAAAAAAAAAAAAAAGAAGGAAGTTCCAATAATTGATTTATACATACGACCACTTTTGAGACCACTGATTTAAGTTCCACGCTATGGGGTTAGACCTGGCAGAGTCATGCCAGGGTTTTAGAAGAGGGAGGGAGGATATCGGAAGCATTTGGGAATGAGAACGGCTGAAGTCTAATTTGGAGAGTGATTCGATCTGATGCGCTGATCGGCCTCGCTCTCCGTTGCGAATGAGGTCCCTGCTGAAAGTGGTTGAAATGGAAGTGCCAAACCCTGTGGGATCTGGGGCGTGCGTGCAGCTCCAGAGGGGTGTCTGGGCCTGGGGGGCCGGGGTGGGGATTGCTGAGAAGCAAGTCGTTAGTGTAGCCAGAAGACTGGACGAGATGGCAGGGAGTAGAAAGGACAACTGGGAGCCAACACGAATTTCCAAAAGCTCACCCCGAAGACAGGGGTCTGGCCAGAGCCTCCCCGTCTGGGTGTGTGGGCTTCCTCAGGAGTCTGGGACCCACTCTGTATTCTTGCCATAGCTTCTGTTCTCGTCGAAGCCAGCCAGCCAGTTTCCACCGAAGCAAGAATTCCTACTCAAGCAGAGGCAGCTGGCTCACAAGCCTGCTGCAGCCCCTTCCCTAGAAGCTCGCCCAAGACCGTGTCTTTAAGGTGTGCAAAAGCCAATGTGCAAGGAGGCACTGCCGGAGAAAACCTGAGCCTCCCCGGCCTCCCTCCGCCTCCCAGTCCACCTTGAGGACACTGACCTGCTGCCCTCAGTGGAGGCAAGCTCCAGCTGTTGCCATGGCAACCGAGGCTGCGGGGAATGGCATTTTCTAGGCCCTTGGGTCAGCTGTCTGTGGGCTCGAGATCCCAGCCTAGCATGCAAAAAGTGGTTGATCAATGTCTGTAGGAGGAGGAGCGTTTACCCCTGCTCCCACCACAACCCGTGCTCTGCGCTGTGAGAACGATCTCCTCAACGTGAAGCAGAGATCCGTGACACTGAAAGTTAAAAGAAATCCTTCGGGTTTATCGAAGTATCATTTACATATACTGTGATTTGCCCATTTTTAGTGTACAGTCTGGTACATTTTAGTAATGGTGTACTGTCATGTAACAGCCATCCCAACCAAGATATGAAACATTTAATTTCTCCAAAAAGGCCCCCGTGCCCTTTGCCCAAGTCCCCTCCATAGGCCCAGCATGAAGCAAGTTTTGATTTGCTCTTGGTCACAGCAGTTTTGCCTTTCTAGAATTTCATGTAAAGGAAATCAGTCGATATTTTGTGTTTGACCTTTTTTTCACCCAACATGATATCGAGATTCATCCATGTTGCTCTATGTATTGTGTTTGCTTTAGTAATATTAATTATCCAGTAATTAATATCTCATTCCTTCTTATGGCTCAGTAGTATTCCATGACATAGATACACCACACTTTGCCTCTTTTCGCCGTGGTGGATCTTAACAGGTTGCTTCCAGTTTGGGGCCATTATGAACAATGATGTTATTAACATCCATCTTTTCTACTGACATTTTGAGATTTTTCTCCACTGTTTGCAAACCTAAAATATTAAACTTATTTTTTTCCTTCTTGTCAGTTGGACAGAGAGGAAATGACCTCTCCTTTTGGTTTTGCTATCCAGTTTTCTTTTTAAGTTTATTTGTTATTTTTTTAAAGACTTTATTTATTTATTTGACACAGAGAGAGAGATCACAAGCAGGCAGCGAGGCGGACGGTGGGGGCGGGAAGCAGCCTCCCCGCTGAGCACAGAGCCTGATGCAGGGCTCGATCCCAGGACCCTGAGATCATGACCTGAGCCGAAAGCAGCGGCTTAACCCACTGAGCCACCCAGGTGCCCCTTATTTGTTATTTTCTGGTAATCTCTACACCCAGGGTGAGCCTCAAACTCACAACTCTGAGATCGAGAGTGAAGCTCTTCAGCTGAGCCAGCCAGACACCCATGATGTGTACATTTTCACGTGTTAGGGAATCACATGTGTCAGCACTTCCAGCACTATAGTTGCTGTTGCCTCCTCTACCCCGAGATTATAAAAATAGTCCCCACGCTCTCTCGTCATGAGTGAGAAAAGGAGTCCTTTGACCCGGGGAGGAATTTGGGTTGAACCTGAATAGGAAAGCGGGTCGGAAGGGAATGACATTTCTGACCAGACACCCCTGAGGAGAAGCAGTTAGAGAAAACCTCAGTTCAGTGACCCACCACGGAATTCCTCCCTTGATTCAAAGGCTGAATGCCGGGCTGGGAGCCAAGCAGTGGAGACGTTGCCATCTGAACTCAGGGAAGGAGCCGTTTTCTCAGAAATGGCACAGACCTGGCCGAAGTTTCAGTGATCTCGTCTTCCAAACCACAAAAATACTTCATTCGGGTTGTCGTTTTACAGATTTTCTCCCCTGGTCCTGTCAGTAGTCATTGGGGGGCGGGGGGAGTAGAAAGCCTTTCTCTTCGTTATTTTCTGGTTCCACTGATGTTCAGCTGTGATTCCAGCCGAATTCTAAATAAGCTTATGAAACTAAAATTTCTGTAATTGGTTCAGTTTGAAACGAAGTCAATAAGAGGAACTCACTTTTATTGCTTCACCTGTGTGTGTCTACAGTACGTTCACACACATACCGGCCTCTGCATAGGGTTTGGCTTTTGGCAGAAAACCGTTGTGCACACTTTACTGTCTAACCGTATGCTTGTCTTGCATAATAGTTCATAACTTTGTACAAACACGTCCTCAGAGTAAATAACTCCTTCCTTCCTGTTAGGTCTGCCCCAGGAGTTGGTCTGTTGAAGTCCTAACTCCCAGGACCCCAGAATGTGACCGCATTTGGAAACAGGGTCTTTCCAGAGGAATCAAGGTAGACTGAGATCACTAGTGTGGGCTCTAATCCAGGACGACTGATGTCCTTTCGAGAAGAGGAGCTGTGGACACAGACACCCACAGCGAGAAGCCCACGTGAGGACCGGGGAGAAGACCGCTGTCTACAAGCTAAGGAGAGAAGTCATAGGAGAAACTAGCCCCGCCCACACCTGGGTCTCTGCCTTCTCCCCTCCGGAACAGGGAGATGATGCATTTCTGCTGTGAGCCCCCCCCCACCACCACCACCCGCGGGGCTATGTCACGGTAGTGACAAATCAATATCCTTCCCCAACCAAGGTGCCCCCATCCTCCTCCCCGTGTAGACATTCTGGGGTTCGGACAGCTTCCACATCACGGGAAGGAATGGAGTCTTTCTCTAGAGAGCAATGTGAGGGTCCACAGGTGTGTTTTTAACCCAATGTGTACACACAGGTACCTTTTCTTTTAAGAAAATCCATGTTGGGGGCGCCTGGGTGGCTCAGTTGGGGAAGCGTCTGCTCCTGGCTCAGGGAGGGATCCTGGGGTCCCAGGATCAAGTCCTGCATCCTCATCCTTGGGCTCCCCACTCAGAGGGGAGTCTGCTTCTCCGTCTCCCTCAGCCTCTGCCCCCTGCTTGTGCTCTCTCTCATGCTCTTCCTCTTATAAATTACTTACTTAATTTAAAAAGGCAGTCCAGGGCACCTGGGTGCCTCAGTGGGTTAAGCCTCTGCCTTCTGCTCAGGTCATGATCCCAGGGTCCTGGGATCGAGGCCCCGCATCAGATTCTCTGCTCAGCGGGGAGCTTGCCTCCCCCTCTCTCTCTGCCTGCCTCTGTGTACTTGTGATCTCTGTCTGTCCAATAAATAAATAAAACCTTTTAAAAAAATAAATTAATTAAAATAAAGTAAAATAGAAAGTCCATGTTGGCAAAAAAAAGAAAAAAGCCAGGATTGGTGGATGGAGGGGACCCATGAAGGGACAATGCTTGTTTTGTGTCCACTTGGCCAGGCTCTCGTCCCAGTTACTCAGTCAGACTTAAATCCGGGTGTTGCTGTGAGGTGCTGGTAGATGTGGTCAGCATCGACCATCGGTTGACTTGAAGTGAGGAGGTTTGCCTGGAGGATGTGGGTGGGCCTCCTCCCATCAGCTGAAAGACCTGAAGAGCAAACACTGAGGTTTCCCCCAGGAAGGAGAATCCTGCCTCAAGACCGCAGCCGCAGCTCCTGCCCCAGTCTCCAGCCTGCCCGCCAGCCCCACACACCTGACTTGCCAGACCTGCAGCCGTGTGAGCCAGTTCCTTGAAATAGAGTCCCTTAAAAAAGCCCAAACTTGGGTATAGATAAGTCTGTCTCTGTCTCCACGTGCTAATAAATGGCTCCATATGTGCACACGTGAATGTGTACACCCATATATACGTGTGCACACGCACATGCACGCACGCAGGGACACGTATGTCCCACCTCTCCCAGCGTGCTTGAGCGGCCTGATAAAGCAGCACAGGCCGAGCCGTCTAAACAGAACTCTCTCCCCGTCCTGCAGGCTGGAAGCCCGAGGCCCTGGCGTGGGCCAGGCTGGTGTTCCTGAGGCCTCTCTCCCTGGCCTGCAGACGGCCGCCTTCTCCCCGCTTCCCCCGTGCTTTTCCCCGTGGGCGTGTCCATGTCCTCATCTCTTCTTATAAGGACACCAGTCATGTTGGATCAGGGCCCACCCCGATGAACTCAGTTTACCTTACTTACCTCTTTAAAGGCCCTTGTGCAAGTTCATCCGCACTCAGAGGTGCTGGCGGCTGAGACATCAGCTCATGAATGTGGGGGGGGGGGGCACAATTCAGCCTGTGACCCTGCCCGTTGTTTCTCTGGTAGAACTCTGGCGGTTCTGGGACATACACCGTTTCTGCCTAAGGGAGCTGGCGGCCTCCCTCCCTGAGAAAGGGGAGGGTTTGGAAGTGAAAGGGGTTCCACGCAGCTGGGTAGAGACCTCCGGGAGGTGGGGGAGCCTCCACCTCTGTGAAGGGAGACCCTTGTCCTGATGTTTCTCTCTCCCAGAGAGCAGTGGCAGGGCCGGCCTCCGCTCAGATGGGCCTCTGTGGGCTGCGTTCGCTCCCCAGGGAGGATTCCACAAGTCGAGCTATGGGTCAAAGTGCAGGAAGGGTGCTCGAGATTTGCTGTGTCCCGGAATTTTATCCCAAGTCAGGCGGCTCTGCCAGGTGCCTGTTCTGCGGAGGCCGCGTTTCTGCTTCTCTGGCCGGCGGCACAGATAAGCCTGTCACTGTTTACTGGAGATCAGGGCTCGTTTCTGCAGCTTGCCATCCGATTTTTTCCCCTTGTGACACTATCCCATGATATACAATATTTCTCCAGAATTTTGATTGCATTTTCAAAGGGAGAGAAATTCGTTTTTATCTCTTCATTAAAACAGTGTGAAGTTCTCATTCTACACGCCATTCCTGTGTTTTCAAGTCTTGTTTCCAATCATTCCGTCTCGCAGACACGCGGTGAGAGCCCCCCTTCGCCTGTGTCTCTGGGCACTTGGGCCGCATTCGTCAAGAATCTCTCGGCTGTGCTGGATGCATGGGAAGCCCAAAGTGGATGCAGTATGAACTCCATACAGTACTGAACCCCTGTCCGAAACCGCACCCCGGCTGAGGCACAGAGGTGCGGGGGAAGGTGGGTGGAGGGAGCAGAGGAGGAGGAGGAGGCCAGCCTCACCAGCCGGGACTCTGGCCAGGATGCGGGGGCCAGCATGGTGGCTGGGAGAGGATAACGGGACAGGCCAAGATTTTAAGTGGGAGCCGCAGAGTGACGGTGGACCCTCCTCCCTGGGGGTAGTCGTTAGAATGTTATCCCAGGGCCCAGATGAAGCCTCACGCAGACCTCAGCCTGAATGGTCCCCAGTCCAGAGAATTTCCTTCCGAAAGATGCACCTTGTAGACGCTGTGCTGGAGGGATCCTTTTCTAAAGCACAAACGTAGTTTCTTTGGCAATCATGTCTTTTGTAACTGTTCCTAAGCTTTAATCACAGAGAAAAGGAAAGAAGGGCACCTCGAAGACATTTGATCATTGCTTCACAGTTCCTACATTTGTGGGAACTTCCAAATATTCAAATGTGTGTCCTGAAGGGCGGTCAGAGTCCTGGTACGTAGGAAATGCTGGATGAGTCCTCGCCGCCCAAGTTCGCCCCTGCCCACCACGCACACTCAGGCTGCGTGAAGAATGTCAGTGTGTCCGTTTGTCCTCTGACGGCGTACACGGGGAACGAACATGCACCCACCTCTCCCCGCTCACACCCCGCCTTGCGGGCCAGGCAGAGCCTGGTGCCTTGGGGTTTCGCACTGTGCAAACCAACCCGCTAGAGAAGCCCTGGGCCCCACCTTCTCCACACCTGCCTGCCTCCCACCAGGCCTCCTCTGGGAAAACTCAGACACTCCCACTGCTGTGCGGCTCGGTATGGAGTGGGGTTTTCACCACCGCAGCCGTGGGAGCGCGAATCAGGGAGTGACGGGGCCATTTTCACTTGGGGAAGGAAGCAGAACACTGAGGGGGTTCCTGCGGGAGGTGAGAAAGATGGTCAGTGATGAAACGGAGCGTTTTGAGGCAGAACCGACATGACTTGAGGATCAATAGATCTCTGTGTCGGGAAAGGGTGCCTCCAAGGCCCCGTGCCCATGGTTCTAGCCCAGCCCCGCCGTGACCGAGTATTTTAAAACACAGGCTTCGTGATGGTTTAGGTGCGGCAAGGTCAACACAGATCAGGAGATGACTGCTGTGGAAAAGGTTACGTGGCTACTCGCCATTGTCAAGAGGAGAGGGCACGTCCTGTCAGGCAGGGGCCACGCAGGGAAGGAGCAGCATGGGCCAGGAGGCTGGGGCAGTGAGAAGAACACACAGCCAGAGCCTTGACTGTGGCTTCTATGGGAAGGAGTGGGCAAGGCCGAGTAAGCAGGCTCAGGGTTGGCTTGCTTGGATGGTTTCCAAGAGCTGTGGAGCGCCTGGGCTGCCCCTGGTTATGGGGCACCAGGCCGCGTGGACAGTGGCCCAGAGCGTGAGAGCCCCCTGCCCCGGAGCAGGTGGGGGTGGTGGGCTCTGGACTGGCTGGTGTGCAGACAGGAGGCGCGCTCCGCTTGCTTCCTGTCTCTCGAATTAGCTAGCCCTCCGGGGTGGTCCCTCCAGGGTCAGCAAGGCCCCGAGAGGCCAAAGCATCAGAACACAGATGGTAAGATGCCTGGTTAGCGTGGCCAGGGGAGGAGTGGGGTGGCCCCATGTCCGTGTGTCCTGCTGCTGGACCGTGAGGGTGGGGGACCCGGGTGCACCGAGCTGTAAACAGGACACTGCCAGGCCAGCCTTGTGCCCACCGGTCTCCTCTGTCCACGGCTCTGCCTCCTGGTTCGGCACCTCTCGGGTCTTCCTGGGCTTCGAACCGCCTGGGGCGGTCTGGGGCTGCCTGTTGTTCTTGCAGCACTGGGCGCACAGGGAGAGCCCATTCCCCCCGGGCAGGGCCCAGCTCTCCGCAGCAGACCCCGGGCCGAGCCCACTCCTTCCCAAGACGGCTTCTGCCTGTCCTGCGCTGCCCATGGCACCTCCGGCCAGACTGACCTTCGGCTGCTGGCGTCTTCTCCTTCCGGCCGCGACCACGCTTGGATCTGGTTTGGCTGTGTCCAGACAGGCTCACGTCACCTGTGCCCGGGGCAGGACTCGCCATCTGTGCGCACGCAGACCCCCCGCCATCCTCCTGTGGCTCCAGGCGTGCCCGCTGGCGGTCTGCTGGTCTGGAATGCTGAGCCCCAAACTGTCCTGTAGCCCCAGAGCTGGGTGCTATCCACTCTCCACAAGGCACGCCGGGGGTGATTTCCCAGTGCAAAGCTCCTCGATGAAGCGGACCAACCAATGCACGCAACAGGGAAGACGGGCCAGCGGGGCTCCATCCAGGGAACCCACAGGTGCCTAGGAAAGAGGAACAGGGAAGCTGGCAGAAACAGAGGCGGCACAGTCCAGACCCCGTTTAGGGCACAAACGTGTCCAAAAGACGGAAGCTGAAGACCAAAAAGAAAGAGCAAGCAAATGCTGGTACGACGCTGCGAGCGGACGAGGAAATTCGAGCAAGCGCAGGAGATAGTCCACTTGGCTCCAATCTGGCAAAGCGGGTCCAGAAATCAAAATGAGGCACCACTCTCCATGCCACGGACAGAGAAAGATGGGGCTGTGGGAGGCGTGTGAGGGTGTGGCTGGGGAAGCGGGAGGTGCCGTCTGGTGCAGCCTTTCTGATCCGTGGTTTAGCCTTCGGTCTGCCCTCCGACCCAGCCATTCCCCCCATTTGGGAACTGGGTCCTTGCTCGGCGGGGAAACAGCACACAAGAGCAGCGGGGGCTGTTCTCATCGGGGGACGACCTTTGCTTCTCCTGCGCGAAGGGATATTTGACAGCGATTACAGACACGTTTGCTTGTCACCGTGGGCAGGTGGGCCAGTTGCTCCCAGAATCCGGTGAATAGACTGGGAATGCTGTTGCACATCCGACAACGCCCGGGACAGCCTCTCCCCCACCAAAAGGGAATAACTGGCCCCAGACGTCAGCCATGCTGAGTTGAGGAAGGTGCCCTGAGCCCAGCCATTGTGCTCCCGGTGTGTGCCCCAGACAGGGCGCTCCCCCATCCCCACAAGGACCCAAGTCCAAGAACGCCCACTGCAATGCAATGCGTAGGCAACGCCGTCTGGGTTGCCAGGGTGCTGTGCTAGGGATGGGGGCCCTTCGAATTCTTCATAGCAGAGAGAGAAAGGGGAGGGAAACAAGTTAGGTGTCTGTTGACAGCGAGCAGGCAAGCAGTTACATCTGTATCTGGAGTTCCTGTAACAATCCCATTCCCAAGGAGCGAGGAGCACTGCCACAGACTGGGGTCAGGCCGGACGGGCAACACATTCCTTTACTGAACTGGGGTTATGCACAAAGGTGTGCTCACCTACACTGGGAACACCCTGACCCCCAACTCACACACTGATACCAGAGCCAGGGAAACTTCCAGTCTCTCTCCTCCCCGCCCCCAGCTGCAGCTTCCATGGCAACAGCTGAGCCCGCCTCCTCCTGGAGACCAGGTCATTTGCCCTTGCAGAGAAGGGCAACTGGGGCCTCGAACCCACAGTCTTGCAGTCGTGGTCTGAGCAGGACTCAGGTGGCCCTAGAAATCCATCCCTGCATGGGAGCTCGCAAAAGAACCCCAGACCCGGTTTGCAGGCCTCCCAGGACCCGGTAGAAATCGCCCGTGTCTGGGGAGCACCAGGGATGCCAGCGTTAGCGCTTCTCCTCATTCAGTCGCTCATTCATTTACCCGACAAACGCGGGCTGACGGTTCTGGGTGCGAGGAGAGGCATGTGCTTGGCTCCGGGTGCCGAGCTCTGAGTGGTTTTGTTCCTTCAGGTGAGAGTCATAGCCATTCAGCGGAAGCCGATGGACAGCCCGGTGTGGGCCCGGGGTCGTGGGAGGCACAGGTGTCAGGAAGGAAGCGCGGCCAAGTCCTTGCCCCCCGCAAGCACGTAGCCCAGTGGGGCGGGGGGGGACACGCTAAACCAACGTATGTGTCCGTGTTCTCCACCGTCTGCCTGGCCCACAGGAGGGTCTCCGGACATTTTCATAACGTGAGCAAATGAGTGGATTCTGTGCAGCTCACTTTTGGGATTCTGGGGCCTTTATTCATTTAACATAGTGTCATAGCATTAAGCTTCCTTCCTCAGACAGACGGCTGGTTGGTTGGAGGTCAGAGACCCTACAGTTGTCTGAGTAGGAGGAAGGAGGGCCACACGGGGCAGGGAGAGATGATGTCCTACAGCTTTCTGCTCACTGCAGAAAGCTTGAGTGAATGTTTTCATATTTGGATGGAAACGAGCTCAGGAAAGACAACTCTAGAATTTACTGCCTTAAGAAGAAAAGACAGGAGCTGAAAAAGTAGGCACAGAAGGGAAAAAGTAAAGCAAAGAGACAAAATGGGTAAAACCACTTGCAACCTGATGAAAATCAAAGAAATTACATCTTTTATCTGCCAGGTGTGTTTATGACAAATGAATTTAAAATATAGGGGGCAGAAATGAGGCTCAAATTACATAGGTGGACAGGAAAGCTTTAAAGAAGAAAACTGAGGGGCATCTGGGTGCCTCAGTCAGTTAAGTGTCTGCCTTTGGCTCAGGTCAGGATCCCGGGGTCTTGGGACCTAGTCCCACATTGGGCTCCTTGCTCAGCGGGGAGCCCGCTTCTCCCTCTGTCTGCTGCTCCCGCTGCTTGTGTGCACAATCTCTCTCTCTCTGAGACAAATAAGTGAATAAAATCTTTTTAAAAATTAAAATAAAAAACGAAGAAAATTGAAATGATAAAATAATACCAAGTGACTTTCCAACCTCTTTGTACTCAGAACAACAACAAAAAAAACCCTGGATGTGAAAAGCAAACTGGCCAGCCACTATTCCCACTGTTATGGGGACAAAGATAGAAACGTCGTCCAGCAGAGTCGGCAATTGTGTGGAAAATGGATGCCTTCCCTGGCTGGTGTTGAGAAGGCAGCTTGTTATATATAACCTTTCTGGCAAGTTCTTTTAACAGTGGGCATCACCGTGTAAAACGCTTACATGCCCCTTGACCCGGCAAGCCCATCTCTGGGAACCTCAGCCCCACAGACATTCATAAAAGCACCCTCAGCCACACCAAGCTCGAGGTGGTCCGAGTGACAAGGGCATGGAATGTGGGCGCCAGGACGCGAAGTGCCTGTTGCTGCTGGATTTCACAGCCCAAAGACACGAATTCTTTGCCTGATCAAGAAACTGTGTTTTGAAGGAGATTTGTTAGGATTTGATGTTAAATCAACAAGAGCTGGACTAAAAACTTGCATCGGCATTGGTTATCCAAATTTGAGCAAATACAACCCACCTACTTGCCCACTTATTCACCCGCCAGGTGCCAGACCCTCATTCCACCACAGACCGAGGCTTGGACTCAG
The DNA here is from genome assembly GCF_002288905.1 of Enhydra lutris kenyoni. Lineage (NCBI taxonomy): Eukaryota > Metazoa > Chordata > Mammalia > Carnivora > Mustelidae > Enhydra > Enhydra lutris. Next base: position 270,993 of record NW_019154198.1, read on the forward strand.
CAGAAACGGAAGACACAGCGTGTCTGTCCTCAGAGGGCATCCATTTCAGCAGGCGACGAAGACAGGCTGGAAGTCCGAGAGCATTTCGAGGAGCGGTAGGACAGTATCTAGAAAAGCCGGCGGGGTGCGTGCGCTGGCACTCAGAAAACCCCGCCTGAGATTCGTGCCCTGCGAGGGGACTCTCACGCGGGGGTGTGTTGATTCAAACTCTGTGCCCGGACAGGCAGTGTGGCCAGGGAGAGCAAGGGGTGCCCACCCGCACGTCCACTGACAAGCGCTGTGCACGTTCACTGGGCACTGGGTCTGCTCCGACGATGGCCTGTGAGCGACGGTTTGCAAGCGTGCGAGGACGGACAGGAGCTGCAGAACGACCCGTTGATGTTAGACCCCCCCACCTGTCTCTCCCAGCTCCCTGCTTCATGTTCTCTGCTGTCCTCAGAGCTCCCCAAAATTACTTCTCTCCCCTCTCTCTGCTGGCGTGATGCTGGAGTGGGGGGGCGGGGGGGACAGGGTGCCTGCCGGTGTGTGTGCGGTTCTCTTAGGAGCGCACTTCGAGGACAAGGCGCTCTTGGTTCAGAGATGGGATGGGAGCCGAGCCCTGCATTTTCACACCACACTTCCAGTGCTTTGGGGCAGCCGGGCACTGTGACCCCAGCCCGGGCTGGAAATTTCCAGCACTCCTTAGGCTCTCGAGCTCTGGCCCCCTCCCCTGTCCTTCCGGGAGCTAGGAGCCACTGTGGTTTCCACGGCAACGGGGGGAGGGAAGCCTGCCTCTGCCGCTCAGTCAGGTGACAGCTCTTGAGAGAAAGCAGATGATGAGGTGCTCCTGACAGAGACCCAGCCTGCGTGGGGGCAGGGGTGGGGGGAGGGAGCTCCCACCTGCAGCCCCTCCCCCACAGCTGGTCCCGACCCTCCTTTGTGCACATTTGCAGGCATCATTAGATGGGGGTCACTGGGTAGGAACACAGAGCCCGCTCTTCGGGTCCTTGCTGGCCTCAGAAGAGCTCACCCCCACCCCCGCAAGAACAAGAACGGGCTGTCGGTCCTAGTTTTCCAGCGCTCACCGACTCAGTCTACACGTTGATTAGGCCGCACACAGCCAGGCACTCGACGCTGAGAAAACAAGTGGTCTCGGCCCTGAGACCCTGATGTCGGAGACGTCTGTTCCTCTGAAGCAGGCGTTTCTCCTCTGACAGATGTGCACCGAGCCCCCCACCACGTGCCAGGTGACAGAGCAGGAGTGCAGATACGACAGAAACCAGTCAAAACCCCTGCTTCTGGGGCTTCTCTCCTAGTAGGGCCACGCGTTGGACAGGAGAACCCAGAAGGCAGCACCTCGATTAGAGCCTTGAAGTTAAAGAGCTGGGGGAGGGGATGGGGGAGGCTGGGCAGCCCGGGATGGATCAGTGGAGAATGCCCAAGAGACGACAGGGACTGAGCAGCTGCGTAAGGGAAGGGAGTGCCCCAGGATGAAGGAAGACAGGCCCAGTCTGTCTGGGGGCTTGTTGGGGCGTCCTAGGAAGGCAGCAGCCCCCCAGCGCCGTGCGCTGACAGAACATAAAAGGTGAAGTCAGTGATGGAGGAGGGTCGGGTCACCACAGAAGGCACTTTGGATCGTGTTAATCTGCCCCCCGAAGTATTGATCTAGAGTGTTCTTTGTGGTAAGTGCATCCATCACTCAATGACGCGAGGATGGAGGCATCCAAGTGGCTCAGAGTCCATGGGGGGAGGGGAATCCTGCTGACAAACACACGGAGGTGACGTCAGAAGGTGACCACTCTGGTGCCCAGTCCCAACCCAGGAAAGGGACACAGACATTTGGTGTGGGTTTGAGGTTTGGGGTGGGTGCCTCGTGGGTGGGGCCGTGAACACCAGGATGGGGAGGGGGTCCAAGGTGGCAGTGGTGACAGTGGTACTAGTCACAAGGACACGTTTTGCGAGTCGGCTGATTGGCTCCGCACTCTGTGAGCTCCATGCGCCAGTGCCCTCCTTTCATCCCTAATGGCACTGAAAGACAGAGGTCCCTGAGGCAGAGGGGAGGGGGAGGGCCGCTCAGCATTGTGGTTAAATGTGGGGGTGCTGGATCCAGTCCATCATGCCGTCTCTTTCTTCTCAGTTTCTGCCTCAGTTTCCTGGTCTCGTTCAGAGAACCCTTTTAGGCCCGGGACAGCACTTGGGCTTTCATTAGTTAGCCATTGTAAGTATAAATATACATAATATTGTTCATCAGTTTTGACAGGGCGTACAAGAAAAATGGGGCTTTAAGAGCACCTGACTCACAGACAGGTCTGAGATTCTGAGATTAAACTGCATGTGCAAGTTTATGGTTTGCATATAGTAGGTGCTCAATAAACACAAATGACACATTTTCAATCTTTCCTTCTAAAGGTTGAAAAATGAGCAGGCCGGGGCACCTGGGTGGCTCAGTGGGTTAAGCCTCTGCCTTCGGCTCAGGTCATGATCTCAGGGTCCTGGGATCAAGCCCCGCGTCCGGCTTTCTGCTCAGTGGGGAGCCTGCTTCCCCCCTCTCTCTGCCTGCCTCTCTGCCTACTTGTGATCTCTCTCTGTCAAATAAATACAATCTTAAATAAAAAAAAAGAAAAAGAAAATGAGCAGGCAGGCCATGGGGCTTCATGTAGAGCTGTGCAGGCTGTCCACTGCCCAAGGGTGAGGGGGCAGGTAAAAGCATTGAAATCCATCCGGTCCTGTCCCATTAAGCTGGGCGTGGAGGTAGGAGGCCGCACCCTCCCAGAGAAGGGGCATCCTTTGCAACTTCATGTAGAGGCAAGATCTGGGCAAGTCCTCCCCACAGTGGGACTTTTGGACACCGGCTCAGGGAGATGCTGGTGTAACAGCCAGCATTCTCGGCAGTAAGCAACAGGAGCCAATATGACTCCAGCCGTGGAGAGAAGCACTGGGGGGATGGCAGGTAGATCTTCAGGGAGGCAGGAAGGCTGTAGGTCCCTGTGGAGGCTCTGGGGGCAGACTCATGGAGGCCGGCCACAGGCTGCTGTGGGAAGGACACAGACACTGCTGCCCCCAGACTCGAGGGTGCACTGGCCAGAAGGCATTCTCTGGCATCCCACTAACCGGCACCCCTTGACAATAAACAAGGGGAGTCCTTACTCATAGCAAGAGTGGCAAGAGGAGGAGTGGAGAAAAAGAATAAAAGACTCTTTTTCAGTTTGTTTCTGCACCTGGATTTACAAACACATCCACAAAAAGTCAGGTCACAAAATCATAGAGACTTCTCACTAGTACATCCCGAGCATTTTACACATGCAACTCTGTTACTGTAATCACTCGCATTGACTTTTACTTTAATTCAATGTAGCACTGGGTTTTAGAAGTGGGCTCGAAATGCTCGACGCCTACGGGGTCCCAGGAAAGTCACTCAGCACAGGAACCAAAGCCAGGAGAAAATGAGAGGCAGGATTTTCATGCCAGAAAAATGGAGAGAAACTCCTTTGCAGCTGGCCCCCGGGGACGGAGTCTACAGAACGGACGACGAGTCTGAAACACGTTTGGGAATGAATGTCTCCAGAATATTGGCTACGTTTTCCTGTTTCCAAGAAAGCCATTCCCTTCCTGAGTTAGAAGGCGATACAAAGAGAGCTTGGGCTCCAGTCTGGCACTCAGTTCGTTAATCAGGGAAAATTCTGAGGTCGGTTGATTTATCTGGCACGCGGACTGAATGTTGACATTCTTTGAGCCTCGTCCAGAGGGCCCTGAGACTATGGACACACTCCTCTCCCATATGAACCATCTTTTCAGTTTAATTCTGGCCCAGACTCCTCGGTGAGCAGCCGGTGCCAGCACCTCATTGAGGGACCTGGTTTCTCTTGGGCATGGAGTACACTGTGGCCTCCTTTCCCCGGCTCAGTATGAGACTCGACGTGTCCACGTTCTACCATCACGGAGAGGCAAGGATGCATGAACGGCGTACACATGCACGAGCACAGAGACACAAAAACCTGACCACGTGAAACCACTGAGATGCCGCCTCACCCATTAGGGTGTTACTATTAAAAAAACAAAAACAAAAACAAAAAAAAACAGAAAACCCAACAGATACCAAGTACTGGGGAGGATGTGGAGAAGCAGGAACGCTCGGGTGGGTGTGCAGCCTGATGCATCCGCTGTGGAAGACAGCAGGGAAGGTCTCGTTCTCGGAAAGTTACAAACAGAGCTGCCTGCGACCCAGCAGAAGTGGAAGCAGGGTCTTAAAGAGGCATCTGTATTCCCATGTTCAGAGCCGCGTTCTTCACAGGAGCCAAAACGTTCACACCACCCAGGCGCCCGTCGTGACCTAATAGATGGCCAAAATGCGGTCTGTCTGCCCAAGGGAACACTATTCATCTTGGAAGAAAGGAGGCGCCTGGGTGACTCCGTCGGTTGGGCATTCGGCTCTTCATTCCGGCTCAGGTCATAATCTCAGGGTCCTGGGATCGAGCCTCAAACTGGGTTCTGTACTCAGCACGGAGTCGCTTGAGAGTCTCTCTGTCTCTGTCTCTGTCTCTCTCTGCCCCAGCCCCTGCCCCCCCAAAATAAATAGAAAGAAAGAAAAAGGAAGGAAGGGAGAAAATCATGACCCGTACCACACATGGACCTTGAGGACGTCTTGCTAGGCGGCATAGGCCAGTGACGAAGGGACGGTGTTATGGTTCCATGCGTATGAGGCATATAGGATAGTCTGGCTCCCAGAGACAGAAAGGTGTCAGTGATGTCAGGGACTGGGGGAGGGAGCGGGGGCTGTCGTCTCATGGGGACAGAGTCTCGGTTTCACAAGATGGGAAGTTCTGGAGATGGTTGCCCAACGAAGTGAATGAACCTTCACTGGACCATGTCCTTAAAGGTGGTTAAGATGGCACATTTTATGTTATTATATGTATTTTGACACACTTGTTTTAGAAAGTGTATATGTGTATGTACCGGGGAAAGCCACACGTTAAGAGAGACTGAAAACCCAACTGGTTAACGTCCTTGCCACAGATGTGAGTGTCAAGGAACGTGTGTCACTTGCATACACACTTGCATGAATTGTGTTTCAGGCCAGTAAGAAACTGTAAGACACACAAAATGGAAAACCAGGACAGAGGATCCGAAAAGCTGTTCAGAGAGCAAAACCCCCAGTGTGCAAGCAACAGTAACAGAGTCATCTTGCTTATGATCCACAAACGGGATGCCAGGCTGAGCCGAGGCCGGGTTTCTGCCGCATCGGGTAGGCAGAGGTGATGACGCGCCGTCGGCGGTGGGGGGCTGGGGAGGCGGGCGTGGGCATGTGTGGGATGCAGCCTCTCTGTGTGGTCTTTCTGGCAAAGTTTAAAGTGCATTTGCCCTGCGACCCAGCAAGGCTGCTCCCAGAATTCACGAGCGCGTAGCGGTGGTGATGAGCTGATGAATTCAGACAAGCCATGCGGTTCTTGCGGCACAAGTAAGAAGGCACTTTCCTCGAAAGCAACTTGTGTCTTTGAAGAATACTTAACGCCATGGGGGTCAGGGTCCCCAGGACACCTCGCAGGCTCCACGAGTCACTGGAAGGATCCTCTGGACGTGGCACAAGCTTGTCCTCATACCCAGGTCCACAGCGCCCGCACATTTTCGTCGTGCCCACGTGCCTGGCATCGTTTCCTTCCTCTACTTAATGGAAACACTTGGTTATTTATTTGAGTTCCACTCCCCAAAATTCACTTAGCAGGCAGGACTGGGCAAGTGCAGTTCTCCCAAGAATCAAACTCAGACCCCTTCCGCGTTTGCCTTGCAAGGAGGAAACATTTGTCACATCACAGATAGAGCAGATACCGTGCATGCCGGGGGGGGGGGGCGTGCAACAAACGAATTTTGTTCTTTCCACAAACTCCTGTTGTGCGGCATGTGTACGAGGACGTCCTGAAACTCACACTTGCCTCTGGAGCCTGGATGTGTCTGTGCCCTGAGCCACTCCCTCCCTCCCTCCCTCACAACCCCTCTGTGTCCCAGCAATTCTGCAAGCCCCTCCCTCCCCTCCCCTCTCCCCTCACCCCCAGCTGTGGTTCCCATGGCAACAGGCAAGGGTGGCCTTTGTCCTGTAAAGGTCTTCAGGGAGAGCAGCAAACAGCAGTGGACAACAAAATTAACCGGCATGGGGAGGGCTCAAACCTGTTCCTCGTCCACCCACCGGAGGCCCTGGCATGTTCTTTTCTGGACTTAAAAAGCACCATTGGGTGTTTGTAGAATGTCGCCTCATCGGCCTCACTGCCTTAGACACCCACGAGCACCGTGATGCAAGCATTATCTGCTACAATTACTCATCCGCAGACTATGGATTTCACGCCAACAGTAATGGCAGATCCATTCTAGGATTCGGGGATAGAACAGTGCTTTTCAGCTGGGGCCAATTTTGCCTCCCCAAGGAGGCATTCTGGAATATTCTGGTTGCCACAAGCAAAGGGGGCAGGTGCTGTCAGCAACTAGTGCATAGAGACGTTGTACGATGTGCAGGACGCCAGCCCCCGACAACAAGGAGCAACCCAGCCCCTAGCGCCCGTCGTGCCCAGGTCGAGAACCCCTCTGCTGCAGTGATGCGGAAGAACCTGCCCTGAAAACTCTCGTGGTGCTTACTTTCTGAGGAAGGAGACAGACCACAAACTGAATACGATTTGTGTGCTCTGATAAGGAAAGAGGGAGTTAGTGGACAAGAGGGTGACTGGCGTCAAAGTGGTGGAGTGGTCAAGGCAGCCTTTCTCGGGTTGTGATAAATGAAGAGAGAGAGGAATAAAGCCAGGGAGCAAGTCGTGGGAAAAGAATATTCCAGGGAGATGGTAGAGTACATGCAAAGGCCCTGGGGCAGAAACACATTGAGCACACTCAGGGGAGGGCAATGAGACCACATTGGTTGAAGCGTATTATTAGGCAGGGCGAGGAAGTGGAGGGGGGAAAGGTAGATCAGGAAGGGCCTTGTCAGTGAAAGAATGGTGGAATTTGCGGGTCAGCTTTTTTTTTTTTTTTTTAAAGATTTTATTTATTTATTTGACAGAGAGCGATCACAAGTAGGCAGAGAGTCAGGCAGAGAGAGAGGGGGAAGCAGGCTCCCCGCTGAGCAGAGAGCCCAATGCGGGGCTCGATCCAGGACACTGAGATCATGACCTGAGCCGAAGGCAGTGGCTCAATCCACTGAGCCACCCAGGTGCCCCTGCAGGTCAGCTTTTAGAAATTTTAACATTGTTAGCGTCATCAGTAGTAATTAAACATTTACTGTATGTCGGCCTTTCTCTGGGACTCTGGAGATCACCAGGGCGTGGAGCAGGCGTGATCACTGCTTTCTTGGGGCTCCAAGGCCACTGGGAGAAAGAGACCAAACAGTCACACAGAAGTAAACTGCAAGAAGAACAAATATGTGTTCAGTGACTTCTCTGGGCCGGGGCCGGGGCCGGGGCCGGGGCCCACAAATGACGGAGGGTGGGGGCCTCCATTGGTGAGGTAGCCAAGACACAGGAAGAAATGCATGTCTTAGATGGTGGGGCGAGTCACTGGGATGAAGAATCCTGGAGTTTTTAGAACCGGGCAGTTTCAGATCTGGCTGGGGCCCTGATGGCCGGTGCATCACCACCACCATCACAGTCGCTGTCACTATTAGACGGTAGCTAATGTGTGTTACGCCCCTGTGTGCCGAGGACGGGCCTGGTGTTGCACGCCCAGGACACAGCTGCGGGTGAGTGCCGGGACCATCCCACTTTACCGGCAAGCTCCCGAGCGCAGAGGAGAGAAGGGTGGTCCTGTCCAGTTCCAACTGCAGAGTCAGGCCGCCCTGGATGGAGCCCGTCGCACCGCGACCCCCACACCCTCTGAGCCGCCTCCTCACTTGAAGAAAAGAGGACCTGCCTCTCAGGGTTCACATGAGCCTTACATGAGCAAAGGCACAACCACCGCTCAGCAGACATGATCAGTAACAGCACGCAGCACTCGGTCCTCAAGGTAACGGTTACTGTAATATTTAAAACATTTAAATAAAAATATTTTTTAAAACATTTTAATGTAATATTTTAAAATCATTCATGAAAACCCTTCATGATGAACCAGCTATTAACATTTTATCTATTTATTAAAGGGGGTTTAGTTCATTTATTTAGTTTTTTTTTAAGTAATCTCTACACCCAACATGGGGCTTGAACTCATGACCCCAAGATCAAGAGTCACACGCTCTATCAACTTAGCCAGCCGGGTGCCCCGCCTTTATTTTTAATATATTTTTTAAATTTCCTCACAGTATCTATCACTTCTTTTTTTCCTCCCATAGATTTTGTTTATTTGTTATTTATTTGAGAGAGAGAACATGAGCAGAGGGGAGAGGGAGGGAGAAGCAGGCTTTCAGCTCAGGGACATGGGGCCCGATCCCAGGACTCCGGGATCGTGATCTGAGCCAAAGGCAGAGGCTTAACCCACTCAGCCACCTAGGCGCACCTTAAATGTATTTTTAAGGGGTAATTCTTTTCCAGAAATAGATTTTGAATATATTGTTGATGAATTTGCTTCCATTAAGTCCGGGAAAGTAAAATTTACTACTCCTGAGGTTTCCTTTTTTTTCTTTTGTATAACTAAGCTATTTAAACATAAGATAATGTTATAAGGTTTAGTATATTTACTTTCAGTTTTTTAATATTTTTTCAGAGTTTAATGTTCTGGGGAAAAAAATCAATCATTAAAAATTTACATAAAAACACATATATTAGGGACACTTGGGCGGGTCAGTCGGTTAAACGTCTGCCTTGTGCTCCGCTCACGATCTCAGGGTCCTGGGATCAAGCCCCACATGGGGCTTCCTGCTCAGCGGGGAGCCTGCTTCTCCCTCTGCCTGTGGTTCCCCTTGTTGTGCTCTCTCTTTCTGGCAGATAAGTAAATAACATCTTTAAAAATAAATAAGTCCCACATATATAGGAACTCACATTTTTTCCTTAGCCCCAAGCTCTATCATGGCTCAGCACATATGGGACTTTACTTAAACTTTGGACATTCCGTCCTTCCGTCGTGGCTGTTTCTTTTTGGCGTTCATTTTGATTTTTTTTTAAATTTTATTTATTTATTTGACAGACAGAGATCACAAGTAGGCAGAGAGGCAGGCAGAGAGAGAGGAGGAAGCAGGCTCCCCACTGAGCAGAAAGCCCGATGCAGGGCTCGATCCCAGGACTCCGAGATCATGACCTGATCCGAAGGCAGCGGCCTAACCCACTGAGCCACCCAGGCGCCCCGTTCATTTTGAGTTTTAGCTTAAGATGCCAGTTTCACGCTCCTGCAGAGATGTCGTGGAAGCAGGAATTCAATCTAAGATCGGGGCTGGAGACGGTTTTTGTCAAAGTGGCTCTGGGTGAGGGCAGCTCCGAGGGAGTAGAAGGGATGTGGAAGCTGACCACCAAAGTGGGCCCTAGTGACTCATCGTCCTGGTCCTCGAGCCTCGGTGCGGTCCCCTCCCGCAGAGGAGACAGCTAGCTGACCTGCCGGTAGGACGTCCCAGAACTGTCCACGTGGGGTCTCCAGGGCGGGCGTGTAAGAGCGCGGCGGCTTCCCACGTGCTCTCTCCCGGCTCCCTTGCTCTGGGGAAGCCTGTCGTGTAGGCACTGAGGCGCTCTGGAAGCCGCTCTAGGCCAGGAACTGAGGCTTCCTGTCCCCGGGCAGCATAACCTGCCAGGACTTGAGGAAGCCACCTTGACCGTGTACCATCCGGCCCCGGTCAAGCCTCCGGCTGACCGCAGCCCTGGTCAGCGTCGTGCCGGCGGCCTCGGGAGAGACCGAGCCAGAGCCGCTCCGCTGAGCCGCCCCCGCTTCCCAGAATCGTAGGCGTGTCGCCCGTGGTCCTGGGTGTCGGGGTAGCTTGTTGGCCGCTGTGGGTGGCCAGTGCAGACCAGAAACTGGACCTGGACCCAGTGCGGAGCCTCCGCTGCGTAGAGGAGCACGTGGGGAAGGAGGATAGACCGGAGGCAGCTTAGTGTCCCTGTGAGACGGCCAGGGCCTGTGCGCTGAGGGACGAGGACGGAGCCTTCGGATTTCGGAACGTGGAGACCACTGCCCCCTTCTCGGAGGGCCGTGCCAGGCCGGCGGGGGCTGGGGGAGGGAGGGAGGGGGAGGCGGCGCCCACCGGGAGGGTGGAGGTCTCCACAGCGAGCGCACACGCTCAGAGCACAGGCACGCAGCCCCGGGCCCCGGGCGCAGAGTCAAGTTCCTCTGACTCGCTTCCAGTCACAGAGGGGACCTGTTCGGGGATGCGGCTTGACGGGCGTGTGCTGCGCGGACTGTGGCTGCTCTGTTCTGTGAGGCTCCCGTCTCGAGCACAAGACTCAGCTGTTCGGAGGTGCAGGGCAGGAAGGAAGGAGAGGGCCGAGAGGCAGGAGGCCGGGCGCCCCGTACCCCGCCTTTCACACAGCAGAAAGAGAGTCTTTCTTCTGTGTCTCTGCTCACAGATGCCCCTTCACACACACACCGGCCCGTTCCAGGAACCGCCGTGCTATCCGCGGCCAGACAGAGCCTTGAACTCCCAAATCAACAAACTCTGGGAGTATGAATTGAAAACAACCCTCGCCAAGAGGCCGTGTGTACCTTTGGAAACAAGAGAGCTCACAGTCCTTCTTTCTTCACGAGACGGAGCGTGGCATCAAAGAGCTGAAAGGGGGGAAGGAGGTTCAAGGACGTGTTTGTTCTGGAAGATTCGGTCCCATATGGGACGTGAGGTTTGGGGGGTCGCGAGGGGTTGATTTCCCCGTCAGTGGGCGTGTCGGAGGCGGGTCTGTCCGAGGGCACGGCCTCGGGGCACGCGGCGTCAGATCACAGTGCAGCGGCGTGCACACGCACCGTCAACAGTTCTGGGCGCTGTTCTTACGGCGGGCAGCGCCACATGAGGGTGGAGCTGCGGGCTCGAGGCGGACCCCTAGCCCTGCCAGCAGGGCACCTCCCAGGCCAGAATTCAGAATTTGGTGTTCACCCTGTTAGCCGTGGGAATTCCTCAAGGGACGGTCCTAGCAAAAGCACGCGCCGTCCTGGGACCACCCAAAAAGCAGTGGCAACATTTAGAGCCCAGCGACGAGGTGGTACCCGGGACCTCAGAGACCCAAATCAGCTTCCAGGGTGTTCATGAGCCCATCTCGTCAGGACTCCGTGAAGGCAGCGTGGGGGGTGTGGGAGGCAATGCTGAGCTGGAGGCCTGGTCCTGTGCACGAGTGGGTCCTGAGACAGGTGTCCTGCTCCACCGCCGGAGCGTGCGCTCCGGGGTGGGGCTCCACTCCCCCCGCCGTGGCCAGCTCGGCCCGGACGCGGTCCTGCGCACCAGGCTGCGCCCTGACCTTTACAAATATGGGTTGTCTAGTCTCTGCTGTCCCCCGCGGGCGCAGAATCTGTGTCGTGCCCATTTCACATGTAAGGAAACTCACGTACAGACAAGTAGCGCTTCGCAGAAGCGGAGACTGGTCTGCGCTTGTGCCTCGTTTACCTTCCAGCGCCTCGCAGATTGTAGACGCTCGGTAAATGGCATCGAAGGAGTGAGCGTACAAATGACTAATTGAACCAGTGAACCCTGGGGGCCCCTGGCTGAATCAGTTGGTGCAGCACACAAGGCTCGATCTCGGGTCGCGAGTTCAAGCCCCACACTGGGGGTGGGGATGACTTAGAAACAAACAAGCAAACTTAAAAAATAAACGTATGAAGACCAGGTGGTAAGAGGTGGTGGTTTTTGGTTTTGATTTTAAGATTTTATTTATTTATTTGACAGACACAGACAAGAGACCACAAGTAGGCAGAGAGAGAGGGGGAAGCAGGCTCCCCACCGAGCAGAGAGCCCGATGCAGGACTCAATCCCAGGACCCTGAGATCATGACCTGAGCCGAAGACAGAGGCTTAACCACTGAGCCACCCAGGTGCCCAGGAGGTTGTGTTTATGGCACCAGCACCAGCAACCGCTACTCAGCTAAGCACCTACAATGACAGAGTCAGCAGGAGCTTACAGCGGGTCTGCAGAGGCTCCCGCCACAGGAAGCAGATGGCAGGCGAGCAGGACACCCGACCACTGGCGGGAAAGTGCCATGGGGCAGGCAGCCGTGGGGAGAACCACGTGGCAGGGCTGTGAGACCCAGCAATTCCGCTCCCAGGTCTGCACCCCAGAGAGCTGGAGATGCCTGCACACCCGTGTTCACAGGAGCCAAAACGTGGAAGCAGCCTTGTGTCCATGGAGGGGTGAAGGGATGAGCAAACGTGGCACAGCCACGTGCGGGACCATGATTCAGCTTTAAGAGAGAGGGAGGTCATTGACCACAGCCTAAGGCTGTGGAATTTGGAGCCACAGAGGCAGGGTGGTGGCTATGAGGGCAGGGGCGGAGGAGGAGCTGTGGGATGATGGGGACGGCTTCAGTTTGAGGATGGTGCACGACAGTGTGGACGCACTCAGTCCCGCAGAACTGCATGCCTAAAAAACGGTGGAAAGGGTAAATTTTATCACGTGTGTGCTTTGCCTCCATAAAACATTTTTTTAAATGCGCATCAACTGTTGGTGAGATGTCTGCGCCTTTAAGGGTCTCCTCCCCTCCGAGGCGCCCAGGCTGGTGGGGCGTCAGCAGCTCCCTTCCCCAGGAGCCTTCACCAGCCTCTGCATCAGGAGCCTGTTGCCATGGAAACCGCAGCACAGGGAGGGAGGGGCTGAGAAGGAGCGGAGGGAGCCTGGGAGCCTGGAATTTTCCAGGCTCTGAAATGGCAATAAATGAATCAATAAAAACCTGGGTCTTTGTCCCCAGTAAGACCGCTGCCCCTCCTTCCTCACCAGGGATGGACACGGTGCCCGCCCAGGGGCCAGATCCTGTCCAGGCAGGTGTCCCCCATGGGTCCCCCTGAGCTTGCCATTGGTGAATGGAGCGTGCCAAGTAGAGTCTCATCTTCAGGCAGACTCTCTCCACTACTTTTCCCGAAGTAAAAGTCTTTGGAAAAGATAAAACATCCTGACGGCTCTCCTCTTTCGCATGTTGACTTCTGAAGGTTTTGTGCTCCTAGAATTTGAGTTAGGCCCAGGTCTTGGCTCACGGTTTCAGTTAGTCTACTTGATAGGGAGCCTAACTGGGGGCCAGGAGCGCGTCTCCCTTCAGAGGAGCCGTCCACCCGCTCCATCAGCGGACGGGCCCACACGCACATTGTCTGGGCTTGCTGGCCCCGCAGGCAGGGCTGTGTCTCCTTCTGGGTCTCGAGGTCCTTTTCCAACACTGTACACTTGTTGGTGGAATTCAGTTCCCTGAGGCTGAAGGCTGAGGTCCCCACTTGCCCACAGGCGTCCTGTCGCATATGTGGCAGCTTCCTTCTTCGTGTGCAGGTCACTGCCTTTGTGGAGATCCTCTGAGGCTCCGGATGAAGCTGCCTTTTCGCATTGACAGGTGGGGCACCTCCCAAACGAAATGCAGGCAGATCTCCTGGGCCCCCAAGATACCCATATGGGCTGAACGGCAACCCCCCAAAACTCATGTTGAAGCCCCAGCCCCCTGGTGTGCTGGTAGCAGGATGTGGGCTTTGGGGGGTGATTAGGCTTAGAGAGGGTCACAAAGGTAGGATTAGTGGTGTTCGGAAGAAGGGGGGAGACCCCAGAGTGTTGTCTCCCCATCGAGTGAGGACACAGCCGGAAGGCAATAGCGGCCAAGCCAGGAAGAGGGTCCTCGCTTGGACTTCCCGCCTCCCTGCTCTCTGGCTTCAAGTCTGCTCCGATCTACTACAGCAGGGCCCGCCCTCCTCCTCTCGGCTCCCCCCACGCCCTTCCCTATCCCACCCCCCACCCTTGCTCTATTCCTGACATTTCTCCCCCCGACTCTCTTCCCGGGTCTCCCGCCAGATGCAGCTCTGGAGGGCAAGGCCTCTGTCCCGCCCCATACTGACTCCCGCATGTAACACAGCCAGTAGTGGATACCCCCCAAATCCATGTCGAGGGAGTAAAGGAGTTTTCTGGAGTAAATGAATGAATGACTCTTCTGACTGCTGAAGGCCTAGGAAAGCCCAGTCGGTACCCGTTGTTGCTTCCCTTTCTAGTCCAGAAGCCTCGGACGGAGCCCAGCACACAGCTGGACTTGGTATTTGTTGACCGACTCAGTGAGCAAATGATGAGGACGGGCGACCACTCGCGCATCCCTGGGGCTTGGGGCAGAGGAGTGGTTCCCCAGTAGGGTCTGCAGAGCCCGTGGGGCGCTCCTGCCTCCCTCCATCACTCCACAGCACCCTGGTACATTGTGATGGGCGGCCTCCCCAGTTTATGGTAATTCTCCCATCCCCGGGGAGCCTGGCTGCCAGTTGGCCAGCCGTCCTCTTCTCCTTCAGCGGTGACTGGCCAAGGCTGTTGCCATGAAAACGGCTGCAGTGGGAGGAGGGGACAGAGAAGGGATCCAGAGAACCTGGAATGTTCTAGAATGTGGCTAAAGATTGTGTGTGATCTAGTCATTGTGGCCAGCCTACAGCAGGAACTTAATAAATGTTTTGAGTGAAGGAATACCTGGGCCTCAAGGAGTGACCCTGTGTTGGGGGAGGGGTGCCACATGCCTCATTTCCACTTGTACTTACAATTTTCTTCTCAGTTTGGGGACGGAAACCTACATAGTTGGCATTTGAAGTCGTCCATCCACTTACCCGCCCACCTGCTCACGCACTGAGCTGTCAGTCCACCTGCATTAATTACGGTTTTTACCTTTCCGGGTCTTGGGATGTTTTGGTATCTCTGGGGGGTGGGTTGGCGGTGAGACTTACAAGAGAGACTGCCTTCTCCAGCGGTCCAGTTCCCACGGGGAATTAACAGCCACCATATGCAAACCGACTGATCCCACTCACCTCCTTCCCGACTGGCCGAGCCCCGTCTCCCCTGAAGTCATCCTGGGGCAGGTACGAGCCGTGGGAGCCCATCCCTTCCCTCCCTAGAGACAAAGGGCTCATCTCAGTCCACCTCTGAGTGCTCAGAGGATGCTGCTTCTACCAGAGGCCTTTTTATTGTTGTTGACACTTGGGATTTCTTTAGGGGTCCACAGAGACCCAAATAGTCAAATTCTGACCCTGCCCCAGAATGCATTTTTTTGAAAAATCAACTTATTGGTGTGTAATCTACATACAGCTAATGGGTTTCGACAAGCGTATGCACCTGGGTAATCAACAACCACAGTCAAGCTGTAGAACATCCCAAGGATGCATTTTAATAAAAAATAAGGTCTGTGAGGCACGGCTGAGGCACTGGCTGACCGACCCCACAACGGTCACCTCCAGGGAGCTCGAGTTTCCCTCTCCTCCTGCTCACATAGTCTAGCCCCAGGTGGACCTACAGTGAACAATCTGTAGGATAAAGTTTCGAATGGAAGCATCTCCAAGCAGTCTCTTGTAGAAAACAAAACAAACAAAAAAACACACTGTAGGGGAGGAAAGATAATTTTCTCACTACCCTTCTGAGTTCTTGGCGGAGATCACTGTAATGAAGGACAGATTAACGAGCGTAAAACACAAGTTATTAATGTGTACACCTCACGTGTATGTGGGAGATATCCAGGCAAAAAGTAACTCCCGGAGGCGGCCTAGGACGCAGGCTTGCATACCGTCCTGCTAGGGAGAGGGACGGGAATGTGGGCCTTTTCTGGGAAAGTAAACGATTTTTAGGAAAGGAGGTGTGATGGCTTGTGCCGGTCTGTCTGAGGATGGTGTCTGTTTCTGGTCACCCCTCCTATGACAAGAGCCAGTCTTCCCCAGGGGGTTGAACTCCCCAGAGGGACTGACGATGTTGAGCTCATATCATGACTCGGGGGACTGTACTGTAGGTCGATGAGGGGCTCAGAGAAAGCCCTTCCCTGCATTTGCTCTTTTCCAAGGGCCTGCAGCTCAAAATAACCCACATCCCAAAGTGGAGTATTTGGGGCAGTGCATTCTGATATCAGTCTACATCGTACCTCTGTCTTCCTCATCATGCTGCTCCCAGGGTCTGGCATACCAGAGCAGGCTCTCAATGCATGTTTGTTGAGTGAATAAGTAAAAGAAGGGAGGAGACTATGGTGAGGACACTGAATGTTTATGGCATCGGGCACTCCTGGTGTGAAGACATGGGACTTTCTCGACCCTGTGAGCTCAGAGCCAACTTTGTGCCCTTGCACAAAGACGCTGTAGAAGGACAAGCACACAGGATGTGCGGGAACCGCTGATGAGGGCCCCCCGGCTCCCCACCCCTCACCCAGGCTGGCTGTACACGGGGAGCTCCAGCCTGTCCCTCCTTGGAGCCCTTTGGTTCCTTAGCAACCCAGACAAACCCAGCCTGTTACCATGGAAACTGCTGCTGGGCTGAGGAGGGGTCGGTAGCTGAAAATCAGCAGAGAGAACCTCAGAGGAGGGAATATACTGGAAACTTGTATTAAACCAAGTGTATGTTTAAAATCCCTGCCTGGAATTCGCTCGTTTCTCATTCATTACTTGTGAATAACTAAAAATATGGGTCCTTCCCCTGCGCGGCTTCCTCCCTTCCTGCACGGCTGAGGAATACAAAATGGTGCAGCTGCTGTGGAAAATGGGTCCGGTGGTTCCTCAAAGCAACCAAGCCTGGAATTACCGTAGGATCTAGCAATTTCGGTTCTAGGTACATTGCCCCGAGAGCGGAAAGCAGGATCTCGAAGACACCCCTGCACACCAGTGTTCATGCAGCATTATTCATCAGGTGAAGGCTGCCCAAAGTCCACGGACAGATGATGGAGCAGAAAAACGGGGTGTGTGCAAACAGCAGGGTATCATTTAGCCTCAAAAAGGAGGGACGTTCGGGCGCACCCCACAGCGGGGATGAACCTGAGGATGTGATGTGTGAAATAAAAGCCCAGAAAGCGGAGCCCACGTGAGTCCCCATAGCCGAGGTGCTCGGAGTGGTCACAGTCCGAGAGACGGCCGGCAGGATGGCAGGCGCCCTGGGCTGGGGAGCGGCAGCGGGACACCACTTCGGTTCTGCCCGCTGGCGAGAGTTCAGGGGGGTCGGGTTGCCTCCACGCTGCACTGAACGCCGGAAGTGGTCAGGATGACAAATTGTATGTATGTGCATTTCACCCCCGTTGAGAAAATAAATACGGAAAACTGCATGTTCCAGGGGAGGTGTTTCCATCGCTCTGAAACGAGGCTGGTTGAACTTCTTTTGTGTAAAATTGGAATATTAATCAGTCCTACCTCGGAAGACAATAGTAACAGCATGGAACACATGGGCTAGCATCTTTTCAACTAGAATTTGACCAAAAGCGGTTGGTGGACTGGCCAGTGGGCTTCCTTTGGAGAATTTTCCCTAAAGGTGAAGCTTCCACTCATCACAGACTGTTTAACTTTCCATACCGGGGATCCCTTCCCTCTGTAGCTTTCTTTAGCATTGGCGTCCCCGCCACGTTAGCATGTCGTCTGCCACACTGGAGTCAGGCCAGCTGTCCGTGTACATGCCCTGTCTACACTGGCTTCTGGTTTGGGACTAGAACATGGGTGCGAGGAGCACCCCTACCAGGTGAAATCCTGGGCTGCAGAGGCCACATGGCTTCCGTTCCAACCCCAGTGCCGCCGCTGACTAGCAGCAGAATGTTCCAGAGATTGTCCAACCACTCTGCCACATGTCTAAATTTGAGATAATAATATCATCCACCTGTCCCCGGGCGCCCAGCACAAGGAAACACCGCAAGCTGACAAATGCACTAAATACGAACATGACACTCTTGAAAGGCGTCTGTGATTAATGTGATTAATGTGATTAATCTTAGGATCCTCAAATAACTGTGAGCTCCGCAAAGGCAGGGAACACGTCTGACTTGATGTTCCGTGTAAACCCAGCTCCTGGCCCTGGATCTGACCCACAGGAGAAACTCAGCAGCACTAGGATCAATATTAATAATTGTTAGCAAAGCCCCATGTTTTAAGAAGCATTGCATGATGTGGTTACCTTGGACTCCCTTGCGTGCACCCGGCATATTTCTGCTGCAGGACCTTTGGACCTGCTACTCTCTCTGCCTAGATTTCTCTTCCCCCAGAGGGTCTCGTGTTTACCAATCAGCTTCCTGCTCACATAGTACCATGGCCTTAGCACGAGTCGAAGACAGTCCTTGCCTTCCATATTAACGCCTTCCTGTTCTCAGGCCTGATGAACGTGTGAGGCTGTGTTAACCTTGCTGTTCTTCATCTCTCTCCCTTGCACCAGGGTAGAGAGGCTTACTGTATACTCAACATCTTTCTTAAGGCAAGGGCCAAACTTTTAGAACCCACGAATGCGTCTCCCACTGGAACAAAGCACAGCGTTGCCCAACATTAATTCTCTGTCCTAGACCAGAGATTGGCGCAAGGAAAGGCCCCAGTCTATATCTACCAGACAGACAGCCTGACGGATCCTGAGGACAGACAATGCTTTTAGAACCGGAGGCTGCAGGAGACGTGTGATTTCTACCTGACTCTCAGAGCCCCCCGCATGTGTGTCTTTGTTCTTGTGCAAACCCCCTTCAGAGGCACCCAAAGATGTGCCTGGGCCATTGTGGGGGTGCAGAGCTGAGCCCCTTTTGAGTCCCCGTGCCCACCCCTCCTGTTTCCACCGCCCTGTCTCGGTGAGATTAGCCAACCCGTGGCCTGCTCCATCTCCAGATTGCTCGTGGCCCTTAGCAACAGAGGGAGGCTCAGGCTGTCGCCATGGAAACTGCAGCTGAGTGGAGAAAGGAGGGTGGGGAAGGGGCCCAGAGAGCCCCTGAAACAGGAATGTTCCAGTCTGGAAGCCTGAGCTGATGCACAGTAGGCCTTCCTTAAATAGTTACTCATTGAATGGAAGAGGCTCAAGGCAGGCTCGCTCCGCCGCTCATTTTATCTCCAGTGGAAAAAGAAACCCCTTTGCTGGGCAGATTCTCTCCAGTGCACTTTTTTCAGCGGTAGTGAAATGCACAACCCGAACCACTGAGTGTTCACAGTTACGGAGCGCTGACCCGAGCTAGGAGCTCTCTAGGGACGGCACGCTTGTGGCCCCCCCGCCCCCCCCCCCCGCCCAGTGTGACGGTATTCCGGGGTTGAGAACTTTGGGGGTGATTAGGTCATGCGGGTGCAGCCCTCCCGGTGGGATCGTACCCTCCTGAGAAGAGACAGGAGAGACGATCTCTCTCCCCGCCCCGAGAGGACACAGGCAGACGGGAGCAAACTAGAGTCCTCAACCAGAACCAGCCTGTCTGGTACTTGACCTGGGACCTTCCCGCCCCCAGAACTGCGAGGAATGCACTCCTGCTGGGGCAGCCCCCAGCCTGGGGTAGCTCGGGAGGGCAGCGCGCACTCCGCCGGGCCGGACAGCAGCTGGGGCTGATTCCTGCAGCCCCGCACCCCACAGCCCAGCCCTGCGCTGTTGCCCTGTGGCCAGGAAGAGAATGGTTGCCATGGACACAGCGCGCGGTCAGGGTCCCGGAGACCCATCCGTTTGCAAACCGTGGAGTGTTTAAATGCTAGCCATCTGTCTGGCACATTATTTCCTGGAATGGCATCTTGCGTCGGAGTGTCCCTAGCTTTCTTCCCAAGCGTTGCGTCTTCTGTGAGGCTCCCCCCATCAGCCGTTCAAAGCAAGTCTTTTGGGTGGACTCTCTATTTCTGCCTCTTTTACCACAAAGAAACCTAATCTAAAGTGCCCCGGCTTTTGTCCCCCCAGCAGTAAGAGATCTGTTTGAATGAATTGAAACTCTCTCGCTAATTTGTTGTTTTTCTCTTGGTGAGGCTGTGGATTTTAAGGGGCAAATTATTTCCGGCACCATTATGAAACAAAAATGCAGTCTCCTAAATTACAGCAAAAAGCCAAAATCTGAAAAATGTCTCAAATTAATGAGATTCCTTTTTTTTTTTTTTTTTTTGCGCTCACCTTTTACTCTGTCCTTGTCTAGGATTTCACTATGATCTTCACTGTCACTGTGTGATTTGGGGGCACGTTACGTTCGCTTCTGCCTGCCAGCCCCTCAGAGCTCCCGCGCTGTCTGACACACAGCAGGAGGCCAGCAGCGTCAATGAACGAAGGAATGAATTTTGCTTTTGAAAAACTAGAGTCGTAACGTGTTATATTTTTTGGCTTTCCGTCTCTGTCTCTCTTTTTTTTTAAACCTGAATTGTAACCTAAACACATTGCAGATCATTAGCTGGCCTGGTACATTGCTAAGATGAACACAGAGATGATGCAGAACTTTAAAAAATCAAAAGGTACACAAGGATTTTGTCAAAGAGCCGGTGCCTAAAATCACAGTGATGTCCTTTCGTTTATTCTAAAACATCTTTTTTTTTTGGGGGGGGGGGTTAACATCTTTGCCATAATTGAGTAGATGGTAGCTTTCTTTTGCCAGGGTGCCTAAAATAATTCACAACTTAAAAATCCGTGGTCGCAAACAAACGAAAGAACCAGGGAGTTCGCTTTTTCGGTCCCTGCCGCAAGCACAGAAACTTGTTTTCAGTGTGTAGGAACACACAGTTTGCGGATGAAAGCTCTACTCTCAGATGTAAATATATCGAGCAATTTTCTTTTACAGACTAATGACATTTAAAAAGCGTCTGTCATTTCTTAAAGAAAGATTGGCCTGAATGGGACCTCAATTATGATA
Organism: Enhydra lutris kenyoni; assembly: GCF_002288905.1. Taxonomy (NCBI): domain Eukaryota; kingdom Metazoa; phylum Chordata; class Mammalia; order Carnivora; family Mustelidae; genus Enhydra; species Enhydra lutris. Next base: position 291,554 of record NW_019154198.1, read on the forward strand.
ATTAGATAATTCTAATTATCTAACAAATTAATGCATAAATATTTTCTGAAGACAGAGGGCTGGATTTTTCAGTCACTACAACTTTTTTTTAAGTGTAAAAGAATTTCTTTACATTTTCCCATTAATGACAATTAATACACTTTGTAATGAGCTCATTAAAACAAACAAAAACCCCCCACGATGTATCAGTTATAAGTCAAGTCAGAGTGACTGAGAAAGAAATCTGGAAACCTGTATTCTGTTTTTACTTTCATCATTTTGTTACGGTGAAAAGCTTATCTCATTGTGTCACAGACGTCCTGCACATTCATATTAGAAAATAACCTTATATTTGAATAGACACAAAATATGAATCGCAGCATTTCCAAAACACGAAGAGTAATGTTAGACATTACCAAAAACAGGAAATGGAGCGAGCAAAGCCAGTACACACCTTTTTCAGACCCCAAGCGATCAGAACAAGAACTTTTAGCTTCAGAGTAACGAAAGACACGTGTCACTCTCCTAAAATGTCAGATAGCTACAGAAGCCTTTTTTTCTTTCTTTCTTTCTTTTTTTTTAAATACACTGCAATGTTTCAAAGTTTACATTTTAAGGTTTGGAGTTTAGTAAATATAACAGCACATCTGGTCACCAAATTGTAGAAACTGACACCTCACAGCTGGAAACACTTAGGAAAAATTATGTTTGCTTGTTTTTAGTTGAAAGTGTTAAGATTAACAGGGATGGGTACATTAAATGAGTCTGGAGGTTGGTATGCCCCAAGATGGGTCTTTATAAGCAATTCTTGACGACTCAGAGAAGATGTTCCTTTAGAAAATGAGGTCCATTATTTTTTTCTGCTTAAAAATACTACATCCTCTTTAAATGTGCATACGTGCTTCTTCTACAGAGAAGTAGCCTCTGCCCAAACCCCAATGCGGCTGTCCCCATCATCCCCTCCCCCCACTTTGCAAAATTCCTCTGCATCCGGGTGAGGATCTCAGGCCCTCCTGGACTGGGAGACATTCAAACTAGACATGCCCCATCGCCCTCCCCTGAAACTCAGACCTATGTGCAGGAACTGCCTTGCCCACCCCCCTGAAGAGGTTTCCTGCTGCCCGAGGAAGGGGGAGAGGAAGCCTCAGGACACCCAGAGTTGGTGCAGGGCACCCCAAGCTGCAGGAAGTGGACCCTTAGCCCACACCTGCCCCTTTGGGGTGAGAGTGCCGTGTAGGGAAGGAAGGAGAAGGGGACGGTGGAGTCTTCCCTGATTCATAAGATAGGCGGGAGTTTCTTGTACAGTGAGTCTAGAGGACCCTGCCTGTGTCTGCCAGAGCCTCACAGAGTGCTCTGGGAAGCTCTCCCTTCGTTCCTTCGTTCGTTCGTTCATTCATTCATGCCACTGATACTCGCTGTGTTCAGGCCTGGGAGTACAGTGGTGGACAAGACAGGAACAAGTCCCACTTTCACGGGGTTCAGACCCCTAGACGAGAAGCCGATCAGAGAAACAAGGAAGAGTAACTTCTAATAGTGGTCCCCGCCATGGAGAATGGGCAGCAAGTGGCTGTGATTTTGTCTGGAGAGGCCACTATAGCTAAGACGCTGGGAAGGGGGCGGGGATTCCTCCCGAGACTGCCGTGGAGAAGAATCCAGCCTCGGGAGACTCCAGGCAGAGTAGAGACTGGGGGAAGCGCTGAGCACAAGGTCTCCGAAGGAGGGAAGGGCTTTGCACGTCTAAAGGGCAGTGAGAAAGTCCGGTGAACGTGGAGAGCAAAGTTTACCGGGAGAGTGTCGCAAGGGGGACTGGAGAAATCGGCTGGAACAGAGCCGCCACTCTGTCCGTCTATTAGATAACGTGAGCCTAAAAAAACAGGAAGGTCTTTCCCGTCAGGCAGATACAAGGGCTGTAATAATTTTCTAGGATTGCCATAACAAATCACCACAGATGGGAGGCTTAAACAAGAGGAAATTTCTTCTCTCCCCGTCCTGGAGGCTGGAGGTCCCAGATCAAGTGTTGCTGGGGCTGGCTGCTCCCCAGGCCTCTGTCTTGACGTCCAGACGCCGTCCTCCCCTGTGTCCTCACATGGTCTTCCTTCTGCGTGGGTCTGTGTCCGCATCTCTTCTTCTTGGAAGGACACACACCAACTGGATTAGGTCCCACCCGTGTGGCCTTGTTTTAACCTAATGACCTCTTTGGAATTCCTCTCTCCTAAAGGACTAAGAATTAGGGCTGCAACATAGGAATTCTGAGGGGACACCATTCAGCCATAACCAGGGCAGAGCTGACAGGCGCGGGTGGGTCATGGGGTCGCTCAGACCTTGAGCGCGTCCTGGCACCGCAGGCCGGGCCCCCAGTCCCATGTGTGGGATGCGTGGGTGAGCGGGGAGAGGGGGCAGTGCCCCTGCCAGGGCCGTGGCAGGGGTGGGGCATGATTTCCGACCCTTGACACAGAGAAGCTCTGTGGGGGCTCTGGTCCAGGGACTGCTTCTGGGTCCCCCACGGCCCCCCCTGCCCTGACTCCACCCTGGCTGGATGGGGGCTCGGGCTGAGGCCACACACACCTCGGCCGCATGAGGAAGGAGGGCACGGCAGAGTGAACAGAGGGAGCCCCAAGACTGGGCCTTTCCAGAATCGGGTGCGAATCCTCCGCCGGGCACACGGGGGACACTGAATCAGTGCTGCTGAAGGAGGACGCGCACCTCTCCAAGCGATTCCGCTCCGAGCACCTCGGGGCCCAGACGTAGGCCCCTTGCGCAGGGGAGCGCAGGGAGCACAGAGAGCGCAGACGCAGGCAGGAGGCTTTGCTCATGTCTTCTCCATTCCTTGACATTTACTGGCCAAACTGGGACTTGAGATCTCGGAAGGAGGCCGTTCCGACGTTGCTCGGGGGCCAGGCAGCGGGTTAGGGCCACGTGCAAGGTTCTCCCTGCAGCCAGGGGTGCGTCCGGGAGGATGGAGGCGAAGCTTCTGGAAGCTGAGCGGGGCGCGGCCGGTCGTGGGGAGCCTACGCACAGCAGACAGCACCGGGCGGCCTCCTACACATACACAGCAACAGCAACGATGGTGACCGGCCCAGGAGGGAGCTCCGCGAGGCGTTAGAGATGTTTAGGGCTGGGATGGTGGCGACGGCTTCCACACGCGTGTGCTTATCCCTAAACTCCCCCTGCTGTGTACACGAAATATGTGGGTTTTTCCGTGTCAAGAAGAAGGGGGGAGAAGGTGACAGAAGCAGGCTGGCCTCAGCACCCCTCACCGGCCACCTCCCACGTGACTGCACCCCCGAGCCAGTTCCTGCCTCCCACGCCCACGCCAAGTGTCCGCTCTCCTGGAAGAGGGAGCCCCATGTGTGGGATGCTCAGATCACGGACGACACTTTTTTACGTCGTGTCAGAAAGCTGGTGGAACATGGAGTGTGCACGTTCACTCCTGCTGCCCGAGGGGCCACCCAAGGCCCGGGACCCCTACTTTCCCCTCCTGCCCCTGCAGCCCCTGCCCCCAGCTGCCAGGCCCCTGTGCAGCCGGAAGGATCGGGAACAGGTGTCTGGGGCACTGAGACCCTCCCCAGGGGCTCCCCGGCTGGCCCAGAGCCGACCGTGTCTCCGTGCACTGGCCCACGCGGACGGAGGTCCAGTGTGAACAAAGACCCGAGATTCGGTGTGGTGGGGACGGCATCTGGGACCTTCCCACTCTCCCCTGCCCTCCACAAGCCGGAGCCAGGGCCTGCCACAGCACCAACGCTCGCTGGGAAACGTTCAAGGGCTTTTCCAGCTGGCTAAGCACATTCTTCAGGAAGCATTAAATCACATACGCTTAAAATGAAATAAATTACATGAAAAACAAATGCGTCCTTTCCTAATTAGGTTACCGGGGTCCATGTCCTTGCAGCCGCTTCCAGGCATGGAATCTGTGGGTGGGGGGAGTGACACCACGTGCCACTGGGGTCCCTCTCGTTCCTGCTCACTGGGTCTGAGCACAAAGGCCACCTCAGCACAGAATGGGGGTGTCCCGCTTACAATAAGCACCCCATTTTTCAATTCAAGTGGCAGGCAGTTGGCCGACCCCTGCACTAGATGGTGGGCCCTCTTGACCAGAATGGTCAGGCTCCTAATCTCCTCCTGCGTTCTCCCTGATGCCTGCACTCCAGCCGCCCTGGCCTCCTCGCTGGTCCCCAAGCAGGGCAAGCGTCCAGCCTCAGGCCTTTTCAAGGTGTAAATTCCTCTGTCCAGAGTGTTCTTGATTTCCCCATGACTCCCTCCCTTCCTCCCTCCAGTCAGGTCCAAATATCACCACCTCCAAGAAGCCCTCCTTGACCACCCACTCTAAAATACTGCTCTCTCTGCCTTCTGTCCATCCTAGCATTCACCGCCACCTGAAATCTTGACTGTATGTTCAACTTAACACACCCCCAACCCACTAGAGTCGAGCTCTAGGGAACCGGAGCTCTTTGGGTTGGTTCTTTGCTGTTGGGCCTGCCGCAAAATACGCTCTCAGCAAGTATTGTCTGAGGAAGTGGGTGGGCGAAGGAATCGTGAGGGCCTGGAGAGCTGCCTCTCCTAGTTGTCTCTCTGCTCCGGAAGGGCAGACAAGGGCTTTCTTTCGGCTCATCATTTCATTCAGTTGTCCAGTGAGGGAGAGGGAGGGGTGTTGCATCAATATTTCTGATCCATCAGTATTCTGGCAACGTGACTCACTGGTGTGTAGAAGACACTCAGGATTTCTACGCACGACCCCAGAGGCTCCTGACGCCAGTTCTCCCCTTCTGCAGGGACGCTGCTGATGGTGACGCATTTCAATGCGCAGGAAGTACGCACAGAGCCTCTGGTGCAGACTCTGGCCTGTTGCCATGGAAACTCCAGCCTGAGTGGGAGGCCAGAGGCTGGGGAGGAGGCAGGGAGGGCAGCGGAGGGTGGGACCTTGCGGACTTTGCCGTGAGATGGTGGGTTCCAGCCACCGACCCCAGCCGGGGCTCTCTCCTGCCGGACACCCCTCCAGACCTCTTCTCACGTCGCCGTCCTCACTCTTTGCCCCGTACCCCCCACCTCTTGCTCGTACTCCTTGGGCGTGATAATACCCGCCCTGCCTATGCCACTGTCCACTCCACCAACCCCCTCAAGTTTTTTTATTGTGGGAAGACACGCATAAGATTTACCCTAGGGCGCCTGGGTGGCTCAGTGGGTTAAGCCACTGCCTTCGGCTCAGGTCATGATCTCAGGGTCCTGGGATCGAGTCCCGCATCGGGCTCTCTGCTCAGCAGGGAGCCTGCTTCCCTCTCTCTCTCTCTCTCTCTGCCTGCCTCTCTGTCTACTTGTGATCTCTATCTGTCAAATAAATAAATAAAATCTTTAAAATTTACCCTAGTCGCTGTGTTCTGAAGCGCATAGGTCAGTGGTAATTGATCGAGTCATACGCTTGGGCGGCCGTCACCACCATCCGTCCACAGAGCTCTGCATCACGCCCAACCCAGACCGTGTCCTGGGGAGACGCCCTGTCCCCAGCCCCTGGCACCTGCCCTGCTGCCTCCTGCCTCTGAGACTCTGACTCCCCTGGGGACCTCACAATCATAGTGTTTGTCCTTCTGTGACAGCTTGCTCCACATTGCACACTTTCGTCAAGGTCGGTTCACTCTAACAGGTGTCAGGACGTCTTTCCTTTTAAGGTTGAGTCATGTTCCACAATGTACACATGCACCCTCAAACACACATTTTGTTTCGTCGTCCATCGACGGACATTTGAGTCGCTTCAGCTCTTCTGCTGTTGTGAGTAATGATACTCTGAGCATGGCTGCGCGGATATCATGTTGAGACCGTTTTCAGGGCTTTGGGGGTATATACCCAGAAACCGGTGGAATTACTGGATCATAGGATAATTCTTTCTTTAGTTTTTGGACGGACAGCCATACTGTTTTCCAGAGAGGCTGTGCCCTGTACAGTTTTAACCACGATAAACAGGCTCACTGAGATGGGCTTCCAGATCTGGCATTTACCGTGGGCATATCTGTGGTGCCTTTTAGGGAAACTAAACATGTGCCCTGTTCCCATGGTTCCCAATGTTGAACCCATGCAAGAATCATAAAAATGATGTTATGGTGTCTAGTTTCACGGACAATACTATAACACTTACTCTATGCCGTTCAGCTCTCTGAATTCTCCTTCCTTCAAATGCTCGTGAGATATGTTCTCACATTATTACCCCAGGGTACGTATAAGGACATGGGGGGACACAGGAGTCAGGAAGTTGTGGAGACTCACAAAGCTAGTGAGGGACAAATCTCAGATTCAGACGATACAGAGTCTGGACTCTTCCCCCAAGGGCTGCTTGCCGTCTGGGCCCTAAGGCAGCCACCTGTGCGTCAGAGGATTTGTCTTGGGGAACCTTGACCTGCTGGCGGTGGGCTGGGCTTGGTGGTGGCTAGGCTTGCACTGCTCATGCTGAGTGTCGTCTGAGGTGGAAATCCGGTTCACAGGTGAATGCACATCTCTGTATCTCATGAGGGAGATCTGGACTCGGGATGGGACTCTGGGAGCACTGGAGACCACAGAGTCGTACTACTCCGAGGATGCCATCCAAGCAGATAACACTGTGAGTGGGGGTTCTCACTGAGGCTACCTGGAGAGAGTGGGGCACACGACAGGGGCACTCAGACCCTCACCAACTACTCAGAGTAACGGCACGAACATTACCCAACCGCACAGATGTTTGCATGCAAGGAGGAGGCCGTTGGCGTCATCCTTCTCTCACCACTGCCGTAAATACGTACCTATCTCCCAAAGCCGTCACCTGCACAGATGAGTGGTGTAGACAGAAAAGAAGCGGCGAGTTCTTGGATTCAGAACTGACTCTTGGAGAAGCATCCGGCCAGCCAACCCTCGTTCCTCTAAATACCCACCCGGCCTTCACTCATCAGCCTCTGTGTTCACCCACACACTAACCAGCCATCAGTCTACCCGACCGCCCATTTGTGGACGCATCTAACCGCCTTCCCTCCGTCCACCCAACAGAGAACTGGAAATACGTCTCAGAAAAACAGTGGTGAACACCTCAGTGATAAAGTGAGTTGTGTGTTTATTCACCACATGTAAGCTCAAAAGCCCAGCATGTCTTGCCACCAGGGACTGTGACGTCACCCCTGGGGCCTGTCTTCCTTATTCTCTCCTCCTCAGACCCACTGGCCTCCATGTCCTTCAGCATCACAAACATGCTCCGTCTTCAGGGCGCTGTCTGCGCACGCGTCCTGCAGACGGAAGATGCACGAGGAGGACCTCGGCCTTGGTTTCCACTCCACTGATCACGTTTAACTCCATGCTGACCCACACAGGACCGCGATAAATGCTTGCAGAAGGAGCGGGATTGTGCGGCTGAAGGAAGGAGTGATCCACCAGCGGTCAGAACCTGGGCCTTATTTCTCACAGTTCTGTTTTCCAGCGTCTAGAACCTCGCCCCAGCCCTGGCCCTGCACCGACCCGTCTGCTTCACCGAGCTCAGCCGGCTGTGACTCAGGCTGTTGCCCTGGAAGCCAGGAGGCAAGGGGCTGGAGAAGGGGGCACAAAGAGTCCATCGAGGCCCGGACCCCGGTCCCACCTGGTGTGCAGCACGCCCTTAACACATGCAGTAAAGCCAATGTCGTGCATCCCTAAAGCGCAGGGAGTCCCTTTATCCAAGGGACCCTGTTCTTCCAGGTATTTCTAGTGTTTCTAACCCCGAGTCCTGGGTCTTGGGATGTTTGATGTCTTCTCTGCAGCAAATCTGTACCAGGACCAAAAGCAGGTCCGAGAGCAAACCTGACCTCTGTGTTATCCCACCATAGTGCAACAGTGACCAGAGGCTCTTACCACCTGGTCAACTGATGGGGGAACCCCAGGTCCAGGGTCAGCATGTGCAGCTGAGCTCAGGAGGGCAGGAGGCAGTCACTGACGACCCCCGTGAGGCTGTTCCCGCCACAGGGAACAGCAGGTGCAAAGCAGAACAAGTCCAGCGACGGCCAGGGGCCTCTGGAGCAGAGGCTGGGAGGAAGGCGGCGGCAGGTGGCTGAAAACCAGGCACCAGGGCCTCCCAGGGTCTCCCTGGGCTGGGGGTTTAGTGCTCTGAGGTCACCGTCATGAAAGTCTTTGTCTTATCTTTGAGGTTTTGTTCTGCACGTGGAGTCCACTGGGACAGGGAGCATGGCTTGGAGAATCACCTCCCAGGGATAGGTTGTGGACCCCTGGTCCCCCCACACCCCGCCCGCCCCTGAGCCCCTGCTGCCCTCAGAGTGTGGGTCCTGGCCGGGGTGGGGGGAGGTCAGCCCAAT
>NW_019154198.1:300223-381029 GCF_002288905.1 Enhydra lutris kenyoni
ATTGGGCTGACCTCCCCCCACCCCGGCCAGGACCCACACTCTGAGGGTAGCAGGGGCTCAGGGGCGGGCGGGGTGTGGAGGGACCAGGGGTCCACAACCTATCCCTGGGAGGTGATTCTCCAAGCCATGCTCCCTGTCCCAGTGGACTCCACGTGCAGAACAAAACCTCAAAGATAAGACAAAGATTTTCATGACGGTGACCTCAGAGCACTAAACCCCCAGCCCAGGGAGACCCTGGGAGGCCCTGGTGCCTGGTTTTCAGCCACCTGCCGCCGCCTTCCTCCCAGCCTCTGCTCCAGAGGCCCCTGGCCGTCGCTGGACTTGTTCTGCTTTGCACCTGCTGTTCCCTGTGGCGGGAACAGCCTCACGGGGGTCGTCAGTGACTGCCTCCTGCCCTCCTGAGCTCAGCTGCACATGCTGACCCTGGGCCTGGGGTCCCGGCGAGGCACCTGGGTGAGATTAGGAAGGGACGGGGGAAATTCACAGCATTACCTACTTTGTGCGCTGTGACCTTACTTCCCAGCCTAAGGTAATGTGTCCCTCACCAGGGGACACTTGGCAACGTCTGGGAATGTTTTCTGTTGTCACAACTGGGGAAGGGAGGACAGGCTCCTGACATCTGGTGGGGGGTGGTGTGCAGGGGGTCAGGGACTCTGCAGAGCACCAGGGGCCTCCCCAGCAGAGGATGGTCAGGTTTGACATGTCCACAGCGCCAAGGTTGAGAAAACCCATGCTTGTGTGGGATTTCCTGCAATTAAAGTATCTGAGAGTGGGTCTGCCTCACCGCAGGGAACATGAACCATGCTCAGGGCCAGCTGTGTGCTGAACCCCCTCCCAGGCACGTAGGACAGGAATCCGTGATGTCAGGCCCTGAGGAGAAAAGACAGCCGGCCCCAGGAAATTCGGTGAGAGCTGGCTGTTGGCAGCCTCGGGGGACCTAATCTGCGCACGGACAGCTGCAAGTTGCCGTTTGGCGGGTTTGAGGGCAGGCAGCCCAGGCCTGCTGGCCATGCCGCGCTGTTCCCGAGAAGGTCCTCTCTGCCTGAGGTCTGCAGATATGCATACGTTTCCTGGGTGTCTTTGGGGGCCCAAGCGCGCAACCCTGGGAAAATTCTTCCGGGGTTGTCGAGCTGAGACTTTGTTTGGCAAATGGGCCAAGTCTGGGATTTCAAGTGCGTCTTCTGGGGCGCCCGTCGGAATGTTCCCTCCGTCTGCGCCCCCCTCCCCCGCTCAGGGCTGGACTGAGCCCTCCTGTGAGGTGTGTGGGAGGGCAGGTTCGGGGTGCAGAAGGGCTCTGTGAGTGAGGACCCCCCAAACCCCTACCTCCTGGTGTTCACCTCCCCCGCCACAACTTGAAAACAGTAAACCCGAGCATGGGAAAGGCAACGAGCCCTCACTCCCGTGATCTCGTAGTGTTACTTAAGATGCGCTCTTGCCCGCAGACTCCCTCAAGGGGCCCCTGCGGGTTTATAAAGTGCCCACGTGGGGAGAGCACAGGCCGCAAGCAAAGGCCGGTGGCCACTGGGGGGCGGGGAGCAGGGCCTGCAGCTGAGGCGGGTCCCGGGCTCCACGGCCACAGGCAACAAAGTCTGCTAACAAGCCTGGCATGTTTGGCATCGGATCTGGCTCCTTCTTGCCCAGCCTCCAGAGAGGCTCCGAGGCCTCCACGCCGCCCTGTGGCCACCTTGACTGCAGCCTCGTAAGGCCCAGAGCAGGGGACCCAGTTCAGCCGTGCCTGCATCCCCGACCCAGAGAAACGGTGGTGGTTTGAAGCCAAGTTTGTGGAGAGTGTGACACAGGGTTGGACAACTCCTGTACTGCTGAACAATGGGTGGGTGGTTTTCTATTTTGCAAAGGATGCAAGAGGCCTTGTGAACCATGATTCCAAAACCATCCGTCGGAAAAATAATAGCTGAACGCATCTGACCACATATGCTTTGAAGATGTGGGCCGGGGGGCAGTGAGGGGAGGGCGGAGCTGCCAGCATCAAGGTCCACACTGAGTTACTCTCGGGGAGCCATCAGACCCTGTGATCACCCAGCACAAACCCCCAGTGGGTTCCCAATGTTCGCATAGCAAAGAGGAGGAGTGGGTCCAGTGGGCAGTGAGGGCTGTGGAATTTCCTCTGTGGGGAGCGACATTTTGCAAGAAGCACGGAGTTAGGAGCATATCGGGAAGCTTCCTTGGCTTTACCTTCTTGACTCATGCCGCATCGCTGTGAAAAAAAGGAGACAAATGGATGATATTATTCCTGTGTGTGTGTAAATACACACAATGCTTTTCCTTTAAGTAGGGGCTATTTTTAAGGAACTCATAGCAAGGAGCATTCGTGGATGACTACGTGTGGGACATTACCATTAGCACCCAGGATGCTGGCCATTGCATTCCAAATGCAAGGGCCGGTGTTTCAGCCTCTGAGAAACCTGGGAATGATTCCAGCCAGCGGTACCCATGGAAACAATCAGCAGAACGATCTCAGTGGATTTGGACGCCTTTCGTTTTCTTTTTTCTTTTTTGCCACGTGGAGAGAGACACCTCATGCGTGCAGAGGTGACCATGTTGCCCCTGAGAACCCACCGTGTTATCCAGCACGTCGAGTAACAATGCATGAGCTTGTACAGCCCGGACCCCCATCACACATCAATCATTAATTTGGGGAGCGTTAGTTTGGGGAGCATTAGTTTGGTGTGTGCCCCCCACCTGGGCCACAGTCCCTTGTGCACACACTGGGCTGGGGACGATGTACTTGGGAAGAAATTGCAGACCAAAAAGCCTGGCCTGATTTGGAACCTTTGCAACCTCCATCCTCTGTGTCTCCCTGAAATCCATCAGCACATGCCGTCTCCACGGCAACCCTGGGTGGTCTCAGGTGCACCCTCTGTCTGCAGGCGACTTCTGTGGTTCCCCGTCGCGTTTCCCCATGTAGATACCCCGTGCACCCCCTCCTCTCCCTCCTCTGACTCTGCCCTCAGCCAGAGGTCTAGCTCACATCGATGTGTCACTCGATCATGCAGAAACGGGACAATTTACTCTTGCCTCTGGTGCAGTCGCTCCTCTTAGGATACGAACACACTCACAGAATGTGTCTCAAATAGAAATCTCACATCAGCAACCTCTTAACAAAAGCAAGAGGTTTTTCTGTTAAAATAACTCATCTCCCCCACCCTGACCCAGTGTCCTGAGCTTCCCTCAGGCCTCATTGGCGCAGGGCTGGGCTCTAAGGTGGCCAGGGGCAGCCTCCCAGGCGTCTGCCAGGCTTACGTTCAGGGAGCCCCGTTTCTCCTCCAGGGGATCAGGCCCACCTTCCTTCCTGCCTTCAACCCCCCATCTCACAGGTCCAGACCTTCTGGACGCTGACAACGAGGCTTTTGCTTCCCTCCCACCTAAATGGCACATGCCTGGACACAGCCAGCTCGGTCCCTTCTGCTCTTTCCCCCCTAGATTTTCATCATCATAAAGCTACCTTAAGCGAGTACATTATGCATTTTTTTAAAAGTCAAACAACACCGATTTGTGCATGAGTGAAGTGAAGAAGGAGAAAAGGGGGAATCCTTCATTGTGACAGAATGGGTTTTCAGCATTGCTCCGAGATCACACCCCTGCTGCAGGGGTACCGGGCTGATTTCTGGGAGGGTTGAGGCCATGGAGGCCGAAGTCCCCGCTCCGGTAGCCTCCTCCCCTTCCTGTCCACGGCTCTCTTTCCGTTGGCCTCACTTGCTGACTTCTGCTGCAACCATCTGAATGTGTATGGCGTGTTCACTGGCATCTGTGCCCTGGTTTGTCCCGGTGACCGTGTCAGCCCCCGAGCACCGAGATCCTCGCCTGTCCAGTTCGCCTCTGCATTTCCAGGACCCAAACCACGCTGATCCTTCCTGATGCTCCTTGACGTACACACTGTGAATGAAAATAGGGGGCATGTCCTTTGGTTCAACAATACTGTTTCTAGAACGTATCCCGAATATGTGCCAGATGAAGTGATTTTCTCTGGCTTTTCTGGAACCAGGAAACAGTGGAAACACCTCCACTGTCCATGGGTGGGGAACGGCTTAAGGCAATGTTGGTGTCTTCACACTATGGAAGATTCTGCTAAAGTCCAAAGCTGGTGAAGATTGCTCTTAACATCCAGAGAGGGAGCAGAGCCCAACGGGAATTGTCGCAGGAGGAGGACATGGTGCCACATTGTAAAGACTGTCATTTTGTATAATGTGCGACTATGAGAGTGTACTTATACAGAACAACACACGCATGGTCCTATTCGTAAAACTAAGCTCTAGGGTGAGACAAGAAATTGGTGTTACGGGAATTGGACTGGAGAGGCAGAGCGAGAGGTGGGAGAGAGATTGCCTTTTGTCCTGTCGGTTCAGTGCTTTTGTCCTTCCTTCAAAATGAATTACCGAGAGCGAGCGTAACTACAGACAATTAATGATTTCTGTTTTATAAACTGGGCCAGAGGTTAACATTTATGTGATGTGCTCAGTCCTTTCCAAGTAAGGGTCAGGAAAGAAAAAAAAGATTAACAAATATGATAAAATTATTTACAGTTTTACGTCATGGAAAAAAATGTAAGCAACATCCAGACAGGGGTCATGCAAAAACAATTGGAAAGTGAAATTTTAAAAACACCACTTACGTTAATATCTGAAAAATATGCAATTCCTAGTGCAAATCTAGCAGAAGATAGGCATGACCTCTACTCTTAAAAAAAAACAAACACAAAATGCTGCTGAGAGAAATGATATGAGACCTAAATAAACAGAGACCTAAGGCTTTCTTAGATGTGATAATGTTAGGACAGCCGTTCTCCTGAAGTCGTTTTTACAATCCTGGTGCCATCTTCTGTGGGAATGGATACCTTGATCCTAAAGTTTGTATGGAATGATGAGGGACCGAAAATTATCACCCCCCCAAAATCTTCAAAACAAAACAAAAGACCAAAGTTGGGGGGTTTACTATCAGCTCTCAAGACATGATACAAGCCTACAGTAACAGCAATAAAATGGTGTGGTCTCTGCATCCTGAGAAACATATAAATCAATGGAACAGAATAGAGTCCAGAAATACATCCACATGTATATGGTCAATCGATTTTTGACCAAAGTTCTAAGACAATTCGACAGGAATGGACAGTCTTCCCAGGAAATGGTGCTAGAACACACACATAACTTAATTCAAGATGGATATTAGACCTCAGCATGAAAGCACTTCTGGAAGGCGTGTTAGAAGAGTATTCTCATAACAATGGAAAAGGCGAAAGTTTCTTAGGAGACAAAAGAGCTAACCATAAAAAAATTTAATAGATTGGACCCCATGAAAGTAAACATCTCTGCATTAATATGCAAGCCATACACTTGTGTAATACGTAAATCTGCAAAGGACACGGAAAGAATGCCTACAACTCAATAAAAACACAAGGAACATGAATTTAATAAAGAAGATGTGAGGACATCTGGTTGACTTTGTCGGCGGAGTGTGCAACTCTTGATCTCAGGGTCATGGGTTCTAGCCCCACGTTGGGTGTAGAGGTCACTTTAAAATAAAATCTTTAAAGAATTAATAAAAAAAAAAGATGTGTGAATGGACCATGAGTGAGTGCTTCAAAAAACACACAACTCAGTTGTTGGCGTGAAATACAAATTGAATCCAAAACGAGATATTTGAAATTGAAATGGAAAACCCTGGAAACACCAAATGTTGGCAAGGACTTCGAGCAATGGGAACTCTCACACGGCACGGAGAAGAGTGTAAAACGGGGCAAGCATTTTGGAAAAAAAGTCTGACGGTTTCTCAGAATATGATCTCTACACCTAACATTTAGCCACTTTACTTATATGTATTTACCTCAATGGTTTGGAGACCTACCTCCGCTAAGAGAGTTATACAAAATCATTTGTAACAGCCTTATTCACGATAGCCCCACACTGGAAACAACCAGAATGTCTGTCCGTCAACAAGAGGAGTGAGGAACAAATTTTGAAACATCCATACAATAAAAAATACTACTCAGAAAAAAAATTTACTGATACATGTCATAAAGGTCTCACCTCTAATGTCACTCCCTCGAAAGGTCATTCCAAACCCACCCTGGCTAGCATAGTCCCTCCACTCTGGTCTTTGTCCTCATATTACTTTGTTTTACTTCCCCCATCATTTATTATTTTTGGAAAGTGTCATTTTTATTTTCCTGCTCAAACACACACACAAGAATTTAATCTGAGGTCAGGAATCTTGTCGATCTTGTGATCCAGTGACCAAGTGGGCATTCAGGTACAACCAAACAAACAAAAAAGGCATGGTCTTGAAATGCAGGTGTCTGTGGTTTCCTGATTAATAAATCACAAGAAATGCAGGGGGCACCTGGCTGGCCCAGTCGGTGGAGCAGGAGACTCCTGATCTGGGGGTTGAGTTCGAGTCCCACACTGGGTACAGAGATTATGTAAAATAATAATAATAATAATAGTAATAACATTTTTAAAAGAAATGCTCAGTGTTTTAATCCTGGTGTCTCCAACAGTACCTGGTCCATATTAAGTATTCTCTCTAAATATTTTTTTGCATGAGTAAATGAATATGTGAAGAGACAGAATATTATTATTACACTTAAAGAAGCTGCTCATCCCAAAGCTAGTGTCTTTGGGAGTCTGAAAAGGTCCACACGGCCATTTCTTTGCTCTCTTGTAAATACTTCGTTCGAGTCCTGTCTTAATAAGTAATAACTATACGTTCTGCTGGGGACACAAGCCCCCGAGCTGGCTGCTGTGGCATTCCTCTTCCTCTGAGGCCCTAGCCTGCAGTCGGGACAGTGGGTGATCAGGCTGTCCCTACAGAGAGGGCAGCTGGAATGGGGAGGGAAGGACTGGGGACCCGGCAGAGAGAACCCAGCTAAGCCTTCCAAGCTGGAGTTCCTTTTAAAATAAGGATATGGGGGGGGGGGTGCCTGGGTGGCTCAGTGGGTTAGGCCTCTGCCTTCGGCTCAGGTCATGATCTCAGGGTCCTGGGATTGAGCCCCGCATCGGGCTCTCTGCTCAGCAGGGAGACTGCTTCCCCCTCTCTCTCTGCCTGCCTCTCTGCCTACTTGTGATCTCTGTCTGTCAAATAAATAAATAAAATTTAAAAAATAAAATAAAATAAAATAAGGATATGGGGCACCTGGGTGGCTCAGCAGGTTAAGCCTCTGCCTTCGGCTCAGGTCATGATCTCAGGGTCCTGGGATCGAGCCCCACATCAGGCTCCCTGCTCAGCCTGCTTCTCTGCCTACTTGTGATCTCTGTCTGTCAAATAAATAAATAAAATCTTAAAAAAATAAAAAATAAAAATAAAATAAGGATATGAAATGACCTTTTATTTATTTTTAATTTTTTTTTTTAAGATTTTAGAGTAATCTCTATCCCCAAGGTGGAGCTTGAACTCATGACCCCAAGAGTTTCATGCTCCACAGACTGAGCCAGTCAGGTGCCCTTAAAGTCACCTTTTATTTATTTCTATTTTTAATTTATTTTATTAAATCACTTTTTAAAATAACACTGTTCACTGGGATAAAATAGGCACAAGGGTTAATTTCCCAAACGTACAGACTTCTTAACGATTATGAGACAGAAGACCAGCAACCCAAAAGAACAATGGGGAAAAGACATGAACAGATAATTCACCAAGAAATAAATGAAAATCATATAAAAGTAAATAAAACCAAAGTTGAAAATAAAGATAACACATAAAATAAAAATATTATAAAAATGAATGTAAAATGTTCACACTCACAATGAGACTAACACAGGCTGAAGCGATACTGAGATACCAGTTCTCACCTGTCAGAAACCTTTAGAACATACGGACAGAACATAAATACACAGACAACGAAACGCATGAGCACATACGTGTGTTGATGAGGTGACGGAGAAACAGCTTCTCTCATCTGGTGGGACTGCAGAGTGGACAATCCTTCAGGACAAAACTACACCCCCGCTTTCCTTTCAGCTGAACCACTTCTGGAAATCTACCCTAAAGGGACAGCTCCAACAGCAGGAGAACATGTGGGCACAGAGTAATTCATTGGAAGATTGCGATTGCAAACCATCAGAAACCCCTTAAACACCCGTCCGTGGTGGGGAAAAGTCACCCCCAAATTCAGAGGGGTTCCAATGGTAAGTCAGAACTATCCATTCTGGCCCATGGAGAATTATCCCACAGCTCCTGGCTCTGGGGGATATAATTGCCCTCCTTGTGGGGAAGAGAACCGCCATTCATTCAGTCACTGGTGAGCTACTGATCCGTCTCCAACTCTACGCTAGGCACCGTTTAGTGCCCACACCCCCTGGACAGAAAGAGCCAGTGAATTTTGCATTGTTTCACTCTTTAAAAAAAACAACAACTTAATTTGTGAATAGTTGCTACATTCACGTGATAGGAAACTTGACTGATGTAAAAGGGAAATTACCGCAGTTTCCTTCTGTCCTCGATCCCCAACTACTGAGTCCCCTTTTTCGAGGCCACTGGGTACCAGATTCTTGGTGGATCCTTACAGAGATCCTGTATATGCCAAAGAAACGTTTTCTGTTTGTTCTGTTCTTAACACAAAACGTGATGTTATGTGGGTTAGGTTTTGTGTTTCATTTCTTTTCCGTACACAATGGTGCGTCTTAGTGCTGGGTCCATAGCAGCATGTAGGAATTTGCCTCGCTCCTTTTCATGACTATATAGTATTCCACTGCTGGCCCCACCACAATCTGCTTTATTCCCTCTGCCTAGATGTTTAGGGTGTGTCTAATCTCGTGCTGCCACAAATTCTGCTGATGGGAGTAAAGTTGTTGGTGAACGCTTAGGTCCAGGCACAGCTGGACAGGGAGATGCTCGCACAGCAGCTTACCCTGGACATACCCGGACAGTGTGGGCACCCACCAGAGTCACCTCAGGAACGCCTGGATGTGTCGGACTCTACTTTGTATATCCAGTCCATCTCTGAACTCTCCCTGAAGCTCTTTGTCTCCCTTGCAAGGTAATCTGAGGTCTGCTCAGGCTTATAACATTTTAGAGCCAAAATCATTACCCTGATTCTGGACTAGTATGTATGTAGGATTTATTTATTTACTTCATAGAAAATATTTTATTTATTTATTAGAGAGAGAGAGTGTGTGTGAGCACAAGCAGACAGAGGGGCAGAGGGAGAAGCAGGCTCCCCACTGAGCAAGGAGCCTGATGTGGAGCTCGATCCCAGGACCCTGGGATTGTGACCTGAGCCGAAGGCAGATGCTTATCCGACTGAGTCACCCAGGCGCCCTGTACTGTTTCTTAAAATAAATGAAAGCCAGGGCGTCTGTGTGGCTCAGTTGGTTAAGCAGACAACTCTTGATTTCAGCTCAGGTCATGATCTCGGGGTCCTGGGATAGAGCCCCGTGTTGGGCTTGGCACTTGGTGGGGAGGGCCTCTGGTCCAGGATTCTCTCTCTCTCTCTCTCTCTGTCTCCCTCTGCCCCTCCCCCTGTTCACACACACTCTCTCTCTTCAGATTCAAGTAGATATCTTTAAAAATACATAAAAAATAAATGAAAGCCTATTCGGTATATCGAGAGGAATCTATAATATTTGATGAAGCAGATGTTTTCAACTCCATGCGCTGTTCCCATCAACCTCTTCCTGGGTTTCCAAGGCGGCATGCATTCCCCTTGCCAGTAATTGTTCTGCTTTGCCTTCCTGTCTAAGGGGCTGGCATTTACGTGATAAATGTCATGTCTCAGAATCCGGCACAAAAAGACATCTCTGTGGACCTGGTAAGAGCCATTTGCACTTGCAGATTTCCAACCTGAGCTGATCTCCCCGTGTTCACATTACTCAGACAATTTGGAAAATGACTCATAGTTAGGGAGTCGTGATTCTCTGCAGGGCACGATCTCTTAAGTTGCTGCAAAACAGAAGCTCTCCACATCTTTCCAACAAGGCAAATATTCACCTTTTTTCTCTTGGGTATTACGGGATTGTCTTTTCTTATAGCAAGGGCTCACTCACTGATTTTTTAAAATGTCCACATCATTTTTCCTGGTGAGATACACAATACAGAAAAAAAGGTGCATCTAGCTCATTTGTTCAGGTCAACATGTGATTGGAGCTATTTTCCAGGCCGATGAAGGAGAGCTGGCTTCCCAGAAGCCCACTCCCCTCCAGAGCTAACCACCATCTTGCTTTTCATAATAATAATTTCTTTGCTGTTCTTGATAGTTTCACTGCCTGGGTAAACCATTGTTTTGTTGTTATTGTTGTTGTTGTGTTGTTTTTGTTGTTGTTGTTTTTAAAGCGTAATCTTAATTGTTAAAATTTTGGTAATCTTTCTTTCCTTTTCTTTTTTTTTCCCTACTTCTCCACATCTCTCCCTTCCCTTCCGTTCATGGCAAGTGAAACTGGTTTGTTTTCCAATCTGTTGTGGGGAGTCAAGTATCTCTTTCTATCTTTTTAAAATTTGAATTGTGGGAAAACACACATAACATAAAATTTACCCTCTCGTCCGTTTCAAGTATACGTTCGGGGCATTAAGGACTTCCATATTGTTGCGCAGCCAATCCCGCCCCCCCATCCATCTGGAGCTCTCTGCGTCTTTTCCACCTGGAGCTCTGTCCCCATCAAATACCATCTCCCCACCCATGCCCCACCCTGCCCTAAGCCCCTGGCACCAGCGTCTACTTTCTGTCTCTATGCATTTGAGAACTCTAGAACCTCACAGAAGTAGGATCACATAGTATTTGTCCTTTCATGACTGGCTTACTTCACTCTGCATAATGTCCCCAAGGTGCACCCATGTCAAATCTCGTGTCCAGATTCCCTTCCTTTGTAAGGTCGGTCACATTCCACTGCGTGGATACACGTGGCTTGTTTATCTGGGCATCCGCCAATGGGCACTGGGTTGCTCCCACCGTGTGGCTATTGGGAATAAGGAGCCACTCCCAGTTGGTTCCTGGGACACACAGGGTGCAGAGCCCATAGGAAGACGTCGGTCAGCATTTGTATAATGACAGAAGGGATGAAGGGGTTAATCAGCAAAGAGGAGGAGACGGTCATCATGCCTCCCACACCCATACAGCTGCTGGGCGACTCTGACCACCCTCACTGCCCCCCGAGCCCGTGAAGGCCAGACTCACTCTGGGTTTGCCCTCTGTAAAGCTCTTGTCCAGAAACGGGATTCGACACTCATGAAACACAGGACTGAGCCACTGATTAAAGTCCCAAGTCCGTGCCTCTCCTCTGGACCCCTATTAGGCCACTTTGAGGGTCCCCTTTCCCAGCACCCACGTCACCAGCACCAAGAGCTCTCACAGCTGTGGGTGACAGAGGCAGGCTCAGGTGGTTGCCATAGAAACTAGCACCACAGAGAGCTGAAGAATGATCCCCAACATTAAATTGTAAATGCCAGGTCTTAAATAGTAGATATGATGATGCTATTATTTGCTATAGAAAATATGAAGAAGTGTGGTTAGAAACACACACACACTCTCTCAATAGCTCTGGAATGGTAAACATGAAAGGTTGTTCGTGGGGATGAGTGGGCAGGAGGGAAGCATAAGGAAAAGTGAGTAGGTAGACCTGGGAGGTAGGTTTGATTCCACCCCCTCTCTCCTGTTCTCATGCAAATCGCCACCTTTCCCAAACACCAAAAATGACACAAGCAAGCATACCCAGAACATTTTAGCTACGACATAAAGTCCAGTCGGCTTCCGGATCTCAGCTTACACCAAGAGTGCCCCCAATGACTTAAAGGCAGACACTATGGTTAAAATAATAAACCGAACAAAAACAAAGTTTTAATTCTTGGAAAAAATAACCAAGGAACAACTTAATCAACACACACAAGATATCCACTGTATGCCATACAAGAAACAATTGATTGCCTTAATATATAAAGAACTCTTAAAAAATCAATGAGGTAAATATCTCAAGAGAAAAAAAAACCCTATGGCAATCAAGAGGTGATTCGTAAGAGACATGCGAACACACTGGAATCCCAATGAGCAGTGGTCATAGTAAGAACGTTGCCCCCCCAAATTCATATGTTGAGACTCTAAGCCCCAAAGTGATGATTTTTGGAGGTGGGATCCGTGGGAGAAAATTAGGTTTAGATGACCTTGTTAGGATGGGATCCCGGTGATGGGATCCCTCATAAGCAGATTCGACAGAGAGCCATCTTTCCTCTCTCTCCACCTTGCGAGGACCCGCAGAGAGGCAGCCATGGGCAAACCAGGGAGACAAGTCCTCCATCTTGGATTTCCAGCCTCCAAAACCACGAGGAACAAATGTCTGTTGTCTCAGCTGCCCCGCCTGTGCTCTTTGGTTACAGCCGCCCAAACCGAGCAAGACCCGGAGGATCAGGGAAAATGGGTGCTCGCAGAGTTCCGTGGAGGGTCCGCTGGGGCGGCCATTGCAAGCCACGTGACCCCGCACTTTTTCCTCAGGAAATAACAGGTGCACGTGGACATGTGCACGGAGGTGTTCACTGTGTCACCAGCGAAACAGGAATTGGGAAGAACTCTGGATGGAGGGAAGAGGAGATGTGACTCGGGAGGCCGAGGCTGGAGGGACACGGGGCCACAGCCAAGGCATGCAGGCGCCTCTGGAAGCCAGACACGGCCAGGGACAGAAGGAGCGCCGCCCTGTCGTCTGTGGATTTTGGTCACGAGACCCACCCACTCTGGACTTGGGACTTGCGGGGCTGTAAGATGGTAAGTGTGGCCTGTAAGCCACAAGCTCGTGGCACTTGGTGTCAGCAGCCCTAGACACTTGTGCGAGCCCGAATACCCATGAGCAGAGAAAGGGGTCACTGCTTCAGGGGTGTTGTGGATGGTATTTATGGACGTGGAAACAGGCCTGTGTATACGATACAACTGTGGGAACTGTTGTCGACATGAGGAGGTAACACACGCGGGTCTACTGGTCTCACAGCCCTGTTGAGGGGTGGGGGTGGGGCGGCCAGTTCAGCAGTTGCCATGGGAACAGCAGCCCGCGGAGAAGGGAGGGGCTGGGGAAGGGGCGGAGAGAGCCCTGGGGGCAGCTGAAGGTTCCAGGCTTCTGGTCAGACGGGCACGGAGGGGTTCAGGGTGGGGATGGAGGCTGCAGGGCCCATGCAGGTGCATTTGCGTGTGGCCTCTGACGTCCTTCACTGCGGTGTCTCAGATTAGGGGAACCATCTTTCCTAGCTCGTCGGGCTGCTGCAAGCACCTGACGATGTTTGCAAAGCATGTGGCCCTTTTCTGGGATTTTCTATGGTGACAGGTAGAAACACACAGCAGGAGAATCACTTGATGTGGGGGGAGGGCTGAATAAAAGTGCAGATCCCTGGGGCTTCGTTCAGTCCAGCGAGGAAGATCTCTTAGTGCGAAACCCACACGTCCCCTCCAGACAGAATGGGGATCTCTTAGCCTCCTTCCTTCCTCCCTCCCTGCCCTCCTTCCTTCTTTGTGTATATGTCCATCCATCCATCCATCCAGCTGTCTGTCTGTCTAAAGGTAGAGAGGAATTTTTTCACTATTATGAGCCGAATTACTTTCTTACTCTATTAGCTGACATTCTCCATCTACTCTAGCGCTCCCTGGAAGCAGAGATATTTCCATCTTCTACATTCCTTTAATTCATAAACCACAGAAAATCACTGTTACAGGTTGAAGCGTATCTCCCCCAAACTTACGTATTGAACCCCCCCGCCCCAGCCCCTCAGAATGTGAGTGCACTTGCAGACAGAGCCTTTTAAGAGGTCATGAAGGGTAAAGCGAGGTCAGCAGGCCTAATCCAATGTGACTGGTGTCCTCGCAAGAGGAGATCGGGACACGGACGCACACACGGGGAGGACCGCCTGAGGACACAGGGAGGGGACGGCTGCCTGCAAGCCACAGAGAGGCCTCAGGAGAAAGCCGCCCTGCCCACGCCTGCATCTCGGACTCTGGCCTCCAGGACCGGGAGAGAACACACGTCTGTTGTTCAAGCTGCCCAGGACGGGTGCCTGGTTTTGGCACCATGACAACACCCAGGAGACAGAATTGGTGAACATTTAGAAAAATCACATGCACATTTCCCCTCTGGCCCAGAAGCCGATTAATCAATACTTAACCCAAATTGCAAACACACACAACCTTGAATCTGCAAGGACATCCCACGAGTTCATCCAGAAGTCATGGCAAGATTCAGATGAAATCACATCTGTGCGATTAGACTGTTCCCTGCGCTGGGACTTGACTGCTCCTATGATGCAACAGGAACACGATAGAAACTCCTCGGGAAACCGGGCCGTGAGACTGTGGGGTCCACACATGGAACGTGCTAGGCCGTAGGTAAGAATACACATGACGTCCTCGTGCGCTGCTAGGGGATGACCCTGGGACACCGTGTTTAGTGGAAAAGCCAAGCAGCAAAGAACGCAGCGTGGGCTACTCTCTGTGTCTGGGAAAGGCAAGGGGGCGGTTTTGGTGCCGGTCCACGTGTTCAGTAGCTCCGCAGAGACACAAAGGGATTGGCGATGAGGTTTACCTCGGGGGGGGGGGGGCAAGCCTTTTCTCTCCCCAGGCCTGGCCCTGGGACGGCGAAAGCAGCTGCAGAAAATTCGTAAGGAACGGGCATGACTGGGTCCCAGCAGAGCTTCATCTGAAAACACAGGGAAGCCAGATGTGGCCTGTGGGGACAGTTATGTGGGTCTCGAACTCACGACCCCAAGATCAAGAGTCGCGTGCTCCACCAACCGAGACAGCCGGCGCCCCAGGAGGACGTCTCCTTCCCGGTCTAGAGCATGGGTCTGGGGGATGAGGGTCAAGACTGAGAAAGAAACCTGTCAACATGTCCCCCTCCGTGGAGTTCACTGAATCCTCGAGCAGCAGCTGCGTGAGAGCAACGGCTTTCAGCCTCAACACACAGATCCGGAAACCGCTCTGAAGAAAATTTCACGGAGGCCAGCAGGGAAGTGGGAGGGCCACAATGCACCGTCCCCCGCTCAACTGACCCTTCCCTACCTCATTCCCTTTACACCAACATTCCCCCAGGGGGTCAGACAAACATGGCTCACTCTGCCCCCGTCAGTACCTACTGAGGTATAAAGAGACCCCTGAGCCGGCAAGGGCCTCACACCCTGACCTCTCTGTTCCTCTCCCCATCAGGCCTGACCCCACGGCCTCTTGGCTCTGCTTCCAGAACACTCCAGATGCATCCATCCCTCCGGCCCAGCCTTGATGAGCACAGCAACCTCTGCCCTCCCCACCCCGACCACCTCTTCACTATTTTCCTTCTTTTAAAAATGTACCTAAGGTTTTTATTTAACTCAAGAAATCCGAGTATTACCATGTCAAAACCTCATCCACATCACAGTGATGAGTATCAGAAGTTACGCCCTCGGCTTCGTTCTGGGTTTCGAGGCCCAGGGTGCGCGTCTCTGTTACAGCACATCGCCGTGTGAAAGTTAAGTGTGACCAGACACACTTGGTTTGCTGTCACGCGCCTTGGAATGTCCCTGTAACCCGGCCAAGCCTCGCCGTTCGGAGCTGGATCTGCACCGGCACCCGCGGCTCCGCTCTCCACTTGTCCGGGCCCAGCTTCTGCGATCCCCCGACAGCTGGGACGGTGCGCTGGGTTCTCTCTGGGCCTGGTGTGCTCGCCGAGCAGCTATTCCCCAGGCTAAGCTGAGCTGCTTCAAATACAAGGGTCTCCTTTTCGGAGCCTGAATCGTATTCCGTGGTATCTGCAACCCACAACTGCTTTATCTCATCATCTGTCTATGCACAATTAGGTAGTTCAAGTCTCCTGCCTGTTTTCTGACTGTGTCATTCGTCTCAAACACCCACGAGTGTTTTTGTTCCTATCCCATCGCTGATTTTATAGGTAAGCAAGCTGAAGCACAGAGAGGTTAAGTGACTTCCCCAGGAAGGCACAGCTTATGATAACCGGAAGAGCCAGAAAACAGGAAGCCAGGCCATGTCCCTGGGGAAAGGAAGAGGGAGGCCCTCACCCCTGTAGACAGATCTTAAGAGCATGCAGTCATTCTGTGTTCTGAGAAACAGCTCTGGACCATGTTCTGGAATCTGATCTCTCGAGGAGCTCCAGATGGCCTGGCTTGTACCCACCTCGGGGCCTCTGCACCTGCTGTTCCCTCAGCCAGGAAAGTCCTTCCCCAGGACATTCTCCTTGTCAGCGTTCAGGCGCCAGCTCCAACATCATTGCCTCGGAGGCCCATTTCCTTCGGTTTGTGGACTTGTTTGTTGTCCGTTCCTGCTAGGGGGGTTTAAGCTCCGTGGGGTCAGGTGGCTTGTCTGTACGCAGACAGTCTTCCGACCCCAGCCCCGTCTCATCCAGTCCTCTCTCCAGCCCCGAACATTTGTCATGTCTGCAAACGTACCAGTCCCTGTCGCTATACCGCCCAACACAAGAGATGAGCAACACATGCTCATCGAATGACATAATGAAAATAGCAAACGTGGAAATTTGGAAATGGACTGTTTTCTTAAAAATTGGCAACCAGAGGATTAGAATCATGGAAATTGTCTTCTCCTCCTGAGAAAACAAATGCTCTTTTTGTTCCAGTTCTTATTCTCTGGCTCCTGGCGAAATTCCGTGTACAATATCAGGTCAGCGAGAGGAGTTTTCCTGCGCCCCGACAGTAAGACCATTCTGCCGTAAGCTCTCACAGCCCTGGGCACCTTTCCTCTAGTAACGCTTACCATGGACTGTCATTTTTCCTGATACACATCTGTATTGGTCAGGTTCACAAGAGGTACAAAATGGTCACATCATTACAAAGTCAGGCAGGTCCACACCCTGCGGGGTGGGGGGCAGCAGGTTGAAGATCCAAGGTAGAGCTCTTGCTGCAGTTCAAGTGTAAAGGTCATCTCCTCTTGCTTGGGGAGGTTAGTCTTTGTTCTGTTCATGCCTTTGATGGATTGGGTGAGGCCCACCCACATTAGGGAGGACAACATAATTGACTCAAAGTCCACAAATTTAAACACTAATCTCATACCAAAAAACACCCTGAGAGAAACACTCAGAGTAGCGTTTGAGCAGGTGTTGGGGCTCCGTGGACGGCCCAGCATCCGTCTCCCTTGCTGAGAGGTAATTCCCATGAGGTGAGGACCAGATCTGTGCTCTCTCTCTGCGCCGCTGCGTGGTGGCTAGCATGGAGGCTGACGCGGAGCTGGCGCTCACTCAGTGCTCATCGTGGGAAACCTGACGCTGCAGCCACTTCCCACACCCGGGATTCCCGGGACAGCCCTTTTTGGGGTTTCATGGCCACCATATTCCTCTTTTCCAGTCTAATCTTCAGCGTGGTTTTCTAGAACATTAATGTCAACAATAGCTGATTGGACTGTGAGCATCCTTTACTTAAATACTCATGGCAGATCCCACCGTCTACCAAAGAAAGCTTAGCTTGGCCCATACATCGCTCTCATTCTGTGGATCTGAAGATGGTCCCCAAGCCTTACACTCTTGGTGTACACACCCTGTGTAATCCTCCAGGGTATGGCTGGGAGGTCTTGCTCCTGTGATTGTGTTATGTTCCACAGCAGAAGGGAGAGCCCCCTGAGTGGGCCTGACCTAATCAGGTGGGCTTTTAAAGGAACAGCAGAGGATGCCAGAAAGACACACGACTTCTGGCCTGGAAGAAGAAGCAACAACGGCTTGTTTGTGAATTGCCTATGGGAAGCATGCGGCAGGGAACCAGGGGCAGCCTCAGGGAGCTGAGAGCAGACCACCCCCGTGAGAAAAAGGGTCTCGCTGTCCAACAGCAAGGAAATGAATTCTGCCAACAACCAGTCTTGCGCGCGCGCACGTGTGTGTGTGTGTGCGTGTGTGTGTGTGTGTGCTTGGAAGCGTGCCCTGAGCCTCGGGTAAGACCACACCTTCATTTCAGCCTGGGACCCCAAGCAGAAGGTGCAACTAACCCCGGCCTGAATTCCTGACCAGAAAATCCACGAGATAACAAATTTGTGCTGTTCTAAGCCGCAGGACTGTGGTAATTTGTTACGGAGCAGAACGTGAGCACACCTTCCACACCTTCCATCGAATGCTGGCACCAGCTGGGCGCAAGGGCCACAGCACCAGGGAAGTGGAGCTGGGAGGTCCCGGGGTCGTGGCCACAGATCTTGCGACAGCGGTGGGGCTTGAGCTAGAACACATATTTTGGGGCCCTCGAGCAATACGCTTCATTATAGGGACGAGCTGGGTGTCACGAGGACCTGGTCCGCAGCCGGGCTTTGCTCCCTCTGGCTGGTGCCAGAGCCTCTCTGACCCCGAGCTAGTCATCCATAGGGTAGGGGTCAGGATGGTGCCTTCCCTGTGAGGTCCTGGAATGAAGGGGTTGGACTTCTTCCTAAAGCACGTGGCATGGGGCCAGGAATCCTTCCGCACGTGGGATAGACATGCTACCTAAACTCATCCTCGCCAAGGCCTTCATCCATGTGTCTGTAACCGTGTGTGTAATGGCACGCACGTGCCACACATGTAGGCACGCACACAACGAGGCTCGCACATGAATGGAAGCTCCCCCTGCTCCCACACCTGTATCAGTGGAAATTGTGCAGTCAGCATTTAACTGACACCAACTGGCTCCAAGACACCGTGAAGGGTCCCCGGGACAGAAAGCTATTTCCTTCGAAAATAACATTGTGAAATGAGCAGTTCTCAGATTGCAGAGGGAAAAACTGGTTAGAAAGAGAATGTGGTGATAACAGTTTGCCAAACAGATGGTTAGTATTACTCTCTTTTCTCGTGTTTTGGAAAGGGGTGTCTCCACACTGCGGTCTGTACCGAGCCAGGTCCAAGAGAGACATTCCCGTCCTTGGTCCCATGGACGTATATACTGCTGGTATCCGGCCTGGCCGTTAGCTCAATGGAAGTTCCGTGGGATTCTGGAGCGCTGAGGGTCCGTCTGGGCCACTCGACCGGCTTCCCTCACACTGGACTGTTCCTTGTTTCTGTCGCATTCAGCAGGGCCGGGACTGGGGTGAAGCAGGGGAGGCTCTCAGCTTGGGTGTAAAACCAAAGTGTGGGTTTGAGCGGGCCACAGACATCTCAGTAACAAGAGAAACAATATTTTAATGCAGCACTTAAAAGTTTCACAATTAATGCAAAAAATATCAACGGTGAACAAAACAATGTGTTAACTGAAGTGGATCTGATAGGATCGGTATCGTGGTGAGAAGAGGGAGAAGAGTTGCACAGTGTAGCATTAGATCCCATCCTGAGCGAGAATTTAGGTTTGGGGTGCATCGTGGGTTATTTCTACATAATTTTTTAACTAACAAGGTATTGCATTCAAATATTATCTTGACTCTTGGGCTGCCCGTCCCTCTCTCGCGTCCTGTCACTCTGCATCCTTTCCCTTCGACTAAATGGCTCTTTCCTCCTTCCCCACCACCCTTGTCCTCTCCGTCTTCACATCTGGCCTGAATGGCCACAGCAACCTCCGGGCCATCCTGTCCACGCCCTGGCCTCGTCCATCTTGTGAGATTCAGGATTTAATCTTCCTCGGGACTTTTCCTCGAAGGCCACGTTCATCCATCCACGAGTCCCGCTGATTCCACTGTCATCCCCCACTATCTAGAAATGTCTAACCACTGGCCCCTGCCCCCGTGCCCATGCCGTCAGCTTTGGTGTGGGTGGTCACACATTCCTCCATCCTACCTTCTCAGCTCTCTTCCATTCCCCGCCCAGGGTTCCCGGAATGTGGGGCACACTGCACCGTCGTGATGTCATTTCATGGTTCAGCTTTTTTTTTTTTTGCTTTTTTTTTTTTTTAAGATTTTATTTATTTGACAGAGAGGCAGGCAGAGAGAGGGGGAAGCAGGCTCCCTGCTGAGCAGAAGAGCCTGATGTGGGGCTCGATCCCAGGACTCTGAGACCATGACCTGAGCTGAAGGCAGAGGCTTAACCCACTGAGCCACCCAGACGCCCTCATGGTTCAGCTTTAAACGCAGTTGAATTTCTCTGTAAAAATGCTATTTCCATTTCATTCCAGAGGAAGTTTCTATGAGGACTTTAGTCCCTCCTCAGCACTTGCTGATGGCTTTCTAGGTTTTTGGGGGTTGTTTTGTTTTAGATTTTTTATTTATTTATTTGACAGAGAGAGAGAGAGAGAGATCACAAGTAGGCAGAGAGACAGGCAGAGAGAGAAGGGGAAGCAGACTCTCTTGCCAAGCAGAGAGCCAGATGTGGGGCTCGATCCCAGGACCCTGAGATCATGACCTGAGCAAGGGCAGAGGCTTTAACCCACCAAGCCATGGAGGCACCCCTTGCTGATAGCTTTCTAAACAAAGGAGAGCTTTGCGCAGAGCCTGGGCAAGCAGCAGCCCCTGGCCCAGGGGTTCCCCGCTCAGCACTGTGGCCCCGGGCCAAGAGAACCATTTGTGGTGGGGGTGTCCTGTGCAGGGTGCCTGTCTTGACCCCCCCAGATGCCAGTAGTGTGGCCCTCCCCTATGCGGTGCCAACCAAAACCGTCTCCAAGCAGGACCCGCAGTCCTGCAGTGGGTGAAGTCACCCCTGATTGAGAACCACTGGCATAGTCACACTTATTCACACTGTTTGGTTTCTACTGTGTTTCCTTGAAAAAGCAGGAGTGCCTGGGGGTCTCAGTCAGTGAAGCATCCGCCTTCAGCTCAGG
The DNA here is from genome assembly GCF_002288905.1 of Enhydra lutris kenyoni. Classification (NCBI taxonomy): domain Eukaryota; kingdom Metazoa; phylum Chordata; class Mammalia; order Carnivora; family Mustelidae; genus Enhydra; species Enhydra lutris. Next base: position 320,825 of record NW_019154198.1, read on the forward strand.
TCATGATCCCGGGGTCCTGGGATCGAGCCCCATGTCGGGCTCCTGTTCCATGGCGAGCCTGCTTCTCCCTCTTCTTCTGCTGCTCTCCATGCTCGTGCTCTCTCTCTGTCAAATAGAATCTTAAAATATATACATATTTTTAAAAACAACTTCATTTTTTGGGACGTCTGGGTGGCTTAGTTGGTTAAGCCACTGCCTTCGGCTCAGGTTCCCACAAGGGGCTCCTTGCTCAGCAGGGAGCCTTCTTCTCCCTCTGCCTCTGCCTGCGTGTGCTCTCTCTCTCTCTCTCTGACAAATAAATATTTTTAAAAATAAGATCTTTAGGGGCACCTGGGTGGCTCAGTGGGTTAAGCCTCTGCCTTTGGCTCGGGTCATGATCCCAGGGTCCTGGGATCAAGCCCCGCATCGGGCTCTCTGCTCAGCGGGGAGCCTGCTTCCTCCTCTCTCTCTGCCTGCCTCTCTGCCTACTTGTGAGCTCTATCAAATAAATAAATAAAATCTTTTTAAAAAAAAAAAGATCTTTAAAAAAAGACCTTTAAAAAAAAACTTTATTTTTTAAGAGCAGTTTCGGGTTCATGGTAAAATTAAGGGGAAAGTACAGAGATTTCCCATGCACCCCTGCCGCCACTCCTGCACGGCCTCCCTACTATCCACATCCCCGTCCAGGGTGCATTTGTCACCACTGGTGAGCCTATGTCGACATGCCATTGTCACCCGGAGTCCATAGTGTGCACTCGGGACCGCTCGTGGCACTTTGTGCACACTGCAGGTCTGGACGGATGTGAGGTGACATGTCTCCAACCTGTACATCACCCAGTATTTTCATTGCCCTTAAAGTCCTCTGGGCTCCACCTGTTTGTCCCTCCCCCTCCAACCCCCACCAGCCACTGCACACACGTGACATACACACACACAACGCAATCCCTCGCGCGCTCACACACAGCTAGTCACAGTCTCTCGCACACGAGACCCACCGTGGTCGGCTGTGTGCGGAGCACCACCCCTCCTGTCCCTCACGTGGCTCTGGAGGTGGGGACTCTGCTGCCCCCCAAGTCAGCAAGAGAGTCTGTGCTGTTGGATTCCTTTTTTTTTTTTTTTTTTTTTTTAAGATTTTATTCCTTTGAGAGACAGAGACAGACAAAGCACAAGCATGGGGAGAGGGAGCAGACTCCCCGCTGAGTAGAGAACCCAACTCGGGGCTCAATCCAGGACCCTGGGATCATGACCTGAGCCGAAGGCAGAGGCTCAGCTGTCTGAGCCCCCCAGGCGCCCCTGTGCTGTTGAACTCCCCACACATGTTTCCAACACGCCACACGGACGTTCGGACGTGGATGGAACTTAAAGGTGAACAGTGACCAGAGCATAGGGGCCAGAAGGATACGCAGAGGAAGCAAATCTGCTCTTGGAGGCCCCATGAGCCATTCTCGGTGCCAGAGTCCCGGGGACTTGGTCTGGATCTTATTTCTTTTGTTCTGTTTTGGTCAGACATTCTGTTCTTCTGCTCTGCCCTTTCTGCCCTGCAACAGCCTCATCTGGAGTCCTAGGTTTCACTCCTAAGGAAAAGCCCCCTGAACCCCATCCCCAATTGTAGGAAAACCCAAGTGGGTGTTGTAAAACCACCGAGGGGGGCAGGACAGTTTGGTACCAGGCAGGTTGGGGCAAGGGGTGCTTGGTGATGCCACAGACTCCCACCTTTCCATGGGGGTGCCTCTTGGAACCACACGACTGGGGGGACTCTGCTGCCCATGATGGTCTGGGACAAATTTCCTGGCGCCGCCCGAAGTTAGAAACAGCAGCCCCTGGTCAGCTGCTGTCCTCAGCCACCTCCAGGGGGACCGTGTGCTGGACAGAGGCAGCTCGTCATGCCGTGGCAGGAGGATTAGCTGTAAGGAAAGCCGAGCCCGTGACCAGTGTGTCAGGTATGTCTGCCCTTGGGCTCCGGGATCACCAAGGTTTGCTTTGTAGAGCTGGTTGGTGCCAAAAGCTGGAGAATGGGTCTGTATCTTGAGGCCCCCAGGGAGTCGTGACATGGACATCGCTGAACGGACCCAGAGAAAGAAGACAAGTTGCACGTCACACGGAGGCTGCAGGTGGCACTCAGAGCTGGGGGCTGGGACATTTGTGTGCCAGGACCGCCTGGGGTGGTTTGCTCCCCCGTCACTGCTGGTTCTGTTTCTCGCTCAGAGTTCCGATCAGGGTGCTTTGTGATGAAAGGGGGACAGGAAGGAAAGTGGGAAGTGTGCTGCTTGGGGAGGGAAACCTGAGGCCAGAGGCGCCCAAGGTATCACCGGAGGCCTTAGTGGAATGTCCCCATCTCCCTGGGCAATGGATGGGCATCCAAAGCCCTAGGTGTGGAAGGACTTAAGCAAGATTGAGATGTGAGATTATGAACCTGTACAGTGAGAGAGCCCCTCTTTCTGACTGTTTTCAGGAGGGCATCGGGGTTTGAGGCTCGGCAGGGGAGTGGTCAGGTTCAAGGTCCAGAACGGTTACAAGTGCTTTGAGTTTGACGAGAGGCAGTGGGGGTTCTGTGTGGAGGAAAGCCTGAAACCATGCAGAAGTCGACAAAAGAGCATCATGAATCCTCTTAGATTCATGGTTTAGACGACAATCTGCCCACAACCCCCTCCTCGGCCTCTCATATCCACACTCCCGTCACCCCACCCACGAATTTGTTTAAAGCAAATCCCAGACATGATACTATTTCATCCATAAATATTTCTGTGTCTATGTCCTCAAGAGAAAGACTCTTGCGTGAAGCTGGCGTGAACCCATGCAGAGCAATGGTCACGAAATAGGAAGAGTGCAAATGCGTTGCCCGATTTGATTTTTTGTCAGGATTCTGTTGGTCTCCACAGTTCACATTCCACTCAAGGTATCTGGTTTCGGTTTGGTTTGGTTTGGTTTGAGTTCTAGTATGTTAAGTAATCAATTGCTTTCATACCAATTATACAGGAGTGTTCTCAGAATGGAGTTACTTAAAAAAAATTTTTTTTTAATCTTTTCCTTTTGTGGGGCACCTGGGTGGCTCAGTCGGTGAAGCGTCTGCCTTCGGCTCAGGTCATGATCCCAGGGTCCTGGGATCGAGCCCCACATGGGGCTCCCTGCTCAGAGGGGAACCTGCTTCCCCCCCTCCCTCTGCCCCTCCTCCTGCTCATGCTCTTTCTCTCAAATAAATAAAATATATACATGACTTTGAACCCCACGCTGGGTGTAGAGACGACTTTAAAATCTTAAAAAAGAGAAAGAGATCGGGGCACAGAAGGAAGACCGTGTAAGGACATAGGGAGAAGGTGACCGTGTCCAGGCCAAGGAGAGAGGCTTCAGGGGAATCGTTAGGAAATCATTTCTGTCCTGCAAGCCTCCCAGGCTGCATGCTTTGTTCTGGAAGCCCAAGCAAACTCGTAGTCACTCATTTGGGTGGGTGGGAGGGAGTACGTATAAAGAGTTGATTTGTTTTTTTAAAGATTTTATTCATTTGAGATGCAGCCCTGCCTCTCCTCCTCTCTGCTCCCCTTTCCCTCCACGGAGAAAGGAAGGGGTCTCCAGCCAGAAGCCTTTTTCTTTCTCAGGTTCAGCCATTCTTTCCAGTTGTGTGGTTTTTAAAGTGGACGATATTCTCAGACGACCTCTGCTGGCCGCTTTTCGCAGCAGGTGATAACGGTCTGTCCCTGGACAGACACGCGGCAAACATGGCTGTGGAGCCCTGGAGATGTGGCCAGAGCAGGGTGACGTGGGCTGTGAACTTCAAAACAGGCACTGGACCTTGAAGATTACGTGTGAAATAAAGAAGGTGAGATGTCTTGTTAACAATTAGATTGATTACATGTGATCAAGCTATGTCTTGGGGCGCCTGGGTGGCTCAGTCAGTTGGGCGTCTGCCTTCTGCTCAGTCTTGATCCCACGGTCCTGGGATCGAACCCCACCTTGGGCTCCCTGTTCATGGAGGAGCCTGCTTTTCACTCTCCTGCTCCCCCAGATTGTGCTCGCTCTCTATGTCAAATACATAAATAAAATCTTAAAGAAAAAAAATAAGGAGGTGAGAGCCAGGATTTTAACTTATATCTCCCTGGAAGGCCAGAAAAATCCAGAAGATATGCTCCAGTCCAATCACCCCATGAGACTATGGTGTGACAGGGAAGCACAAATTCATGCATCTATCCATCACCTAGGTCTTACCCGTACTGTAGGCCTCCTATGTGCCATGCGCTTCCGAAGTTGGAGGTCCAGAGGGAACTCAGACAGACAGGCTCCACTGGCAGGGACACACTTCTCCTGAACAGGAGACAGGGACGACACACAGTAGGAGCAAATAAAAAATAAGAGGGCAGCTGAAGGTTATTTGGAGAAGAGAGAGAGGAAAATGATCGGGGTGAAGTCAGTAGAAGATTCTAGAAAGTGTTTTTCTAAGGCGGAGCCCTCAGATCCTCATGCGTGGCAAACCTCCCCTCGGTGGTGAACCTGCAGAGGGAGGCTTAGGGTCCCCCTGAGAAACACCTGCCAGGTCGGACCTGCTAGGCTGGGGCCACCTGAACTAGTCCCCATGGGCCTCGAGCCCAGGGCTCCTATGCAGTGTGCAAGGGGGTACAGGTCAGGGGGAGAAGCCATCTGCCCACAACGCCCCTCAGTGATCCCTCCACAGCCCTCAGGGCCCTCCTGCATTACAGGCTGGGATTTGAACAGGCTAATTCCTGAGCCTGGACCCACCCAGCCCCCTCCTCCAGCCAGGCTGGCTACGGTTTCCATGGCAGCGGTGGTCACCAGGTGACAGCTCCTGAGGCTGGGAAGGTGGAGGCAAGGGCCTTAGTCTGTGGGGGCCGGGGTCCCTATTAGCAGTCCGCTCATGACTTCTATGCAATTAAAATGCATCCTCAGACAGGGTCTTTGCAGAAGGGGAGAAACCGGTCTGCACAGGTCTCTGAAGGCTGTGTTGGAAATCCCAAAGCCCCTGAAGGAGCCGCGGCATAAACTTTATCTGTCCTCCAACTCGTTCATTCATTCATTCATTCATTCACTCCACCACTAATTTATGTCACAAAGAGTTATTCAGGTTTGTTTTTTTGTTTTTTTGTTTTTTTTTTTAGTTATTCTGTTTAATAGATGAGGAGCATGGATGATTCTATTAATATACTAATTCTACACCTATTTTAAGCCCCAGACTTCGTTCTAGGGATGAAGGGAAAAAACCCCAGTGCCTCCTTTCCTGAGGCTTTGTCGGTCTTAGATGTGCGGGCCCCCATGCAGAAGTGAGTCTGTAAAACGTTTGGCACTGAAAAGTCTCAGGACGCAAAGCCATCAGTATTGTTTTCAATTTCATCTCCTTCCTCTTTTAACAGTAAGACAGTGTAAGTGGCGGTTACTTCGTAACTCAGTGAATGTGACAGTCCACTCCCTCCCCCATCCCACACCACGGGTTCCCTTCCCGGAAGCCCCATCTGTCACACGCTCTTGAATGCATCGATATTCCAAGCACGTGACACTCTCAGGCCCCCATTTTTTTTTTTAACAGAATAGTAATTTGTCCTCTTACTTAACCCATCCCGTCCCCATGGATACTGAGGTTGCATGCGATCCTTTGTTATAAGAGACGATGCCACCATCAGATCCCAGGTACACATGCTTTCTCACACGTGTGTGAGCACTTCTGGGCCAGATACTCCTCGAGGTGGTGCTTCAGGATCCCAGGTTCAGGCATTCAGATTTGGCGTGGAGAACAGCTTGTGTCCATCTACACGCCCGCCCATGATGAATGAGCGCTGAAGACATTTCAACCCCAAAATATGGTTTTCCGATTTCTCTTGAATATTTCAGAAGATGTGAACAATGCTGCGCTCGATTTCATGCACAGAAGCCATTAAGCAGTGTCTGGTAGCCCTTGTCCGCCTCAGGAAAACGCTCTCTGTCCCCTTTACTGCACTCCCCATCCCGCCCTGCTGTCCTCGGGGTCCAGACTCCGTCAGTGCCCTCTTTGTGTGCTGCTTGAGGTGCGAGCTCCCCTTCCCAGGAGATGTTACTCTGCATGCTTGAGAACACCGAGGCCAGGCTGACAAGGTAATTTCTGTTAAGAAAATGCCAGTCCTTTTCCACAGTGGCTGTGCCATTTCATGCCCCCACCGATGGTACTCGAGTGTTGCCCTGGCTTCCCATCCTCACCAACACTTGGTGTTGTCTTTGGTCTCTTGATTTTTCCCCAATCTGGCAAGCGAGTGGTGAGAGTCAAATGTTTTTAGTGAGTAGAGGGAGGGATGCATCTTTGCGGACAAGGAGAGGATTCCAAATGGCCTAACTGTGCACCAGCACATGTCTGTTTTCATCCTTTCTGTGACCTGGGCAACACTTACGAGTATCTAAGGTGGGGGGCTCCCCCGCGGACTTCAGAAGCGTCTGCAAGCTTGGGAGGCAGCGACTTCTGATACTGATGTCCCATGGGTTGGTGTCCCATGATTGTTTCCAGGGTCAGAGATGCCCTCCTCCTCCTACCCGATCCTGCATGCCAGCCTTGCCCACCTCAGCTGGCCTGCCTTCCTTGATGGTGTCCCTCCATCATAGCATCCTCTGTCCCCCCTTCCATTTCATAGCTCTTTCTCCTTTCAGAAAGCTTCTGTCCCTCCAGACAGGTCACCGATGCTCCCATAGATTCATAAACATTTACACACAACACACCTGCTATGTGCTGAGCCCTGGGATGGGCGGAGGGGCCAGGAGGAGATCAAGAAAGGGAGGGTCCTCATGGATTGGAAGAACAAATATTATGAAAATATCTATGCTACCTAAAGCAATCTACATAGTTAAAGCAATCCCTATCAAAATCCCATCCATTTTTTTTTCAAAGAAATGGAACAAATAATCCTAAAATTTATATGGAACCAGAAAAGACCTCGAATAGCCAGAGGAATATTGAAAAAGAAAGTCAAAGTTTGTGGCATCACAATTCAAGACTTCAAGCTCTATTACAAAGCTGTCATCATCAAGACAGCATGGTATGGCACAAAAACAGACACACGGATCAATGGAACAGAAGAAAGAGCCCAGAAATAGACCCTCAATTCTATGGTCAACTAATCTTTGACAAAGCAGGAAAGAATGTCCAGTGGAAAAAAGACAGTCTCTTCAATAAATGGTGTTGGGAAAACTGGACAGCCACATGCAGAAAAATGAAACTGGACCATTTCCTTATACCACACACAAAAATAGACTCAAAATGGATGAAGGAATGTGAGACAGGAATCCATCAAAATCCTTGAGGAGAACACAGGCAACAGCCTCTTCGACCTCAGCTGCATCAACTTCTTCCTAGAAACATCGCCAAAGGCAAGGGGAGCAAGGGCAAAAATGAACTATTGGGACTTCATCAAAATCAAAAGCTTTTGCACAGCAAAGGAAGCAGTTCACAAAACCAAAAGACAACTGACAGAGTGGGAGAAGATATTTGCAAACACATATCAGATAAAGGGCTAGTGTCCAAAATCTATAAAGAGCTTATCAAACTCAACACCCAAAGAACAAATAATCCAATCAAGAAATGGGCAGAGGACATGAACAGACATTTCTGCAAAGAAGACATCCAGATGGCCAACAGACACATGAAAAAGTGCTCCACATCATTCAGCATCAGGGAAATACAAATCAAAACCACAATGAGATCCCACCTCACACCAGTCAGAATGGCTAAAACGAACAAGTCAGGAAATGAGAGATGCTGGCGAGGATGCAGAGAAAGGGAAACCCTCCTACACTGTTGATGGGAATGCAAGCTGGTGCAGCCACTCTGGAAAGCAGCATGGAGGTTCCTCAAAAAGTTGAAAATAGAGCTGCCCTACGTCCCAGCAATTGCACTACTGGGTATTTACCCTAAAGATACGAATGTAGTGATCCGAAAGGGCACGTGCACCCGAATGTTTATAGCAGCAATGTCTACAATAGCCAAACTATGGAAAGAACCTAGATGTCCATCAACAGACGAATGGATAAAGAAGATGTGGTATATATACACAATAGAATACTATGCAGCCATCAAAAGAAATGAAATCTTGCCATTTGTGACGACGTGGATGGAACTAGAGGGTATCATGCTGAGCGAAATAAGTCAATTGGAGAAAGACAATTATCATATGATCTCCCTGATATGAGGAAGTGGAGATGCAACGTGGGGGGTTTGGGGGGTAGGAAAAGAATAAATGAAACAAGATGGGATTGTTTAATCTCACAAAACAAACTGAGGGTTGCTTGGGGGAGGGGGGGAGGGAGAGGGTGGTAGGGTTATACACATTGGGGAGGGTATGTGCTATGGTGAGTGCTGTGAAGTGTGTAAACCTGGCGATTCACAGACCTGTACCCCTGGGGCTAATAATACATTATATGTTTATAAAAAATATATTTAAAAAAAAAGGCAGGGTCGCCATTCTCACGGAATGGAACTTACTTGGTCGTGAGGGAAAGACGACAAAAACGAAATGAGGGTGCGGGAAATGGGGAGATGTTGGTCAAAGAGCATGGTTCCAGGGGCGCATGGGTGGCTCAGTGGGTTGAGTCTCTGCCTTCAGCTCAGGTCATGATCTCAGGGTCCTGGGATCAAGCCCCACATTGGGCTCTCTGCTCAGCAGGAAGTCTGCTTCCCCCTCTCTCTCTGCCTGCCTCTCTGCCTACTTGTGATCTCTCTCTGTCAAATAAATAAATAAAATCTTTAAAAAAAAAAAAAGAGCACGGTTCCAGTTGTGGGGGATGAATGAGTCGTGGGAGTCTAACACACACTGCGGTGACTCTAGTGAACCTTAGTGTACTGTTGCCTTGACATTTGCTACACACACACACACGCACACGCACACACACACACAATCACACAATCACACAATCACACAATCACACCCAGATCAGCCCCGTGTAAGGTGATGGATGTGTGGATTCGCTCGCTTGTAGTAATCGTTTCCAAACACGTATCAAAATGACGTAAATGCATATACCATTTTTGTTTGTCAGTTAGACCTCCCTAAAGCCGGGGTGGGGGGAGGAGTGGCGGGGGTGGGGGGCGGGGAACAAAGAAGCTTCAGGTGCTCAGAGGAGGAGGGTAAAACAAAGCCAGAGGGAGGAGAGCAGAGGCCCCGGGCAGGGAGGGTTCTTCCACGTCTGCGGCCCATGACTCTGCATCTCCATCATCCCTCTCTCCCCTACACACACACACACACACACACATCTATTAAAACCCTCACCACGATCTGGGGCTCCAGGGGAGACATTCCCCACTTTGAGAAGAGAAAACTAAGTCCTAGAAAGGTGAAGTCACTTTCCCACAACCTGTGTTTTCATCCAATCCCCACACAGATATTTACTGAGAACCGTTAGTGTGGCAGGCTGGGATTCTAACCCACACAGAGTCTAGAAAGTTCCATCCTCTGAGTGTTTCCCAGCCTCCTCCCCACCGCCACTCCCTCCCGCTGCAGTTTCCATGGCGACGGGCAGAGCCTGCCTACCTCATTGAAGCCAGCGAATTCTCTTAAGGACCAGGGCAGAGTAACAGATGCCAGAAAAGTTGAGCTGGGCCTGGAAGGAGGTCCGGGTGGGTGGGGGCACAGGCCTGAGGTACCCCCATCTGGGATTTTGGGCATGTCTTTTGGGCACATTTTAAATGGTTTCTCACCACAAGGGGAAAACAAAACAAAACAAAACAAACAAAACAACAACAAAAAAAACCCTGCCTGCCTGTGCCTTTGCAGACACGAGTAGAAATCACGGGTTTCTGTTCCATGGCGGCTACCGGCACTGACGATGGAAACAGCCTTTGTTCTTAGCTATACTAATTAGTTACTTGGCTGATTCATTCATTCAACAAGTATTTATCTCTAATTTTTCCAGAAACCAAAATTAACAGATTGGAGGAGATCCAGGTTTGGCGGAAAGAATGGCATCCGTGAATGATGGAAGGAAAGAGGCCTATGTTGGAGGGTACCACTTCCAGCTGATCAGTGACTGAGAGTTTTCCATGTCTCTCTGACTTACAAGCATCTGTCCTCTTGCCAAATATCTACTTGCTATCTCAAGCAATCATTAAGTGAATATATGTTGGGGGCTAGTCCCAAGTTCTGGGAATGCAGGATAAACAAGATAGATAAGGTCTTTGCTTTCTTGGAATGTTCACCACCATGCAGAGGTGCAGAAAGCAAACGACTGAGAAATAAATTAGCAAGATTATTTCTCACTCTGAAGCGAGGTCTGAAGCTGTGCTGTGGGCATACAATGTGAGCCCCAAACCTACACCAGGCCTGTAATTTTAGATTTTCCAGGAGCCATATTTAAAAAGGTAAAAAGACACCAGTGGAATTAATCTTAAAAAAAAAAAAAAAGATTTTATTTATTTGACAGAATGAGCACACAAGCAGGGGCATCAGCAGGCAGAGAAAGAGGGAGAGGGAGAAGCAGGCTCCCTGCCAAGCAGGCAGCCAATGTGGGGCTCGATCCCAAGACCCTGCAATCATGACCTGAGCCGAAAGCAGAGGCTTAACCGGCTTGAGCCACTCAGACACCCCAATGGAATTAATCTTAACAGGTTTTACTATTCTTAATAGGTTGTATTTAACCCAATATATGCAAAATATCACCATTTAGACCAAGGACACTAATGCAATAGAGTGATTGAAGAGATACCAATTTTTTTCGACTAGATTTTCAAAATCTGGTGTTTGTTTCACAAGTACGACATCTCTCCGCTGGGACGGGCGGCGTTTCAAGCACTCAGCCATAAGCTTGCGGCTTATATTGGAAGACAGACCTAAAGAGCACTGTAAGGAAAACTATTGAGTAAAGAGAGAGGGATTTGAAGGTGGGGGATACTTTGGACAAGATCTTTTGCTTCAGGAAGTCTGGAGAGGAGCCCAGGAATTGGCATTTCTACAAACCTCCACCTGCCAGGTGACTCTGAGCCGGGGGATCTCAACGGCACCCGCGCGTCATAAGGCCTGGGTGGGCAGGGAGTTGATTTAACAGTCTCCCCCTCAAGGTCCTAGTAGTGGGGAATGACGGTTATGCCCATTTGCAAAGGGCAAACTAAGCCTTCAGAGAGGTCACCTCCCTTCCCAAAGACCCTGTATTTTCATTTGTTCACAAATGATAAACACGGGTCTTTACGGACCACCCGCTCTGTGCTGAGACTGGGACTTTGCATCTGTACATTGTGCGTCTTGCAGGCCTGGAAACTTCCAGTCTCCAAGCCCCGCACTGCATCTCGCTCTCCCCTGCGTGCCTCCCCTCCAGTGGCAGTTTCCATGGCAACAGTCTCTGTGGAGCAGCAGCTCAGCCCCCTTGAGCTGGGGAGAACCAGTTCACGTCAGAAGGACCTGGGCTGGGGATGCTGTGGCTGGGGGTCCGTTAAGGCCCGAGATCCCCCACCCCACAGTACTGGTCACTCAGGCCTTTAGTATCATTAAAAGGTCTCTTTGGAAGGGGGAAAAAAAGTCTCTTTGGATGCGGTTCTTGGAGAAGAGAAAAAAAAATAATTGGCCAAGGGAATTGCTGCTGATTCTTAAAGAAACCGTGGGTTTGCGACCCGTCATTGCAGGTGCCGGTGACATACCCGTGACCTGTTCTCTGCGCTCAGCAGCACCTCATTGTCCCTTCCGCACAAATTGATTGAGTGCCCGGGGCGCGGTGGCACTTGAATATAATTGCAAAACAGCAACAACAAAAACCCTATTATAAGGAGTGAAAATAGGGCTGCAGAGCTTCAAGGATCTTTCTCCCCAAGAAACACAAGTGCGAGGGGTCCATTTACTCTGGCTTCAAAAGATGTTGGGCACCTGTTTCCCAGCACCCGTTCGCACCCAACCGCTCTGAGAAACTAACGGTAACTTGAACAAAACCAGAGGATCGGCCACAACTCAGAGCTCAAATTCCGTTACTTGCAAGATCTGTGAGGGGGTGGGCGGAGGGGGCGGGAGCTGCAAATGGAGACTGGTTTTGGCAGTGTATTCAGAAACAGATCGCTATTAATTTCGAGACGCTGCTATTACTAATCACAATTCAAATTCTTGGGGCAGGTGCTTCGCAGTGGAACTTTGGGTGCCTGGGGAAATTCTCAATTCGTGCCTCAAGAAGGGAAGCAGATGGCATGAGGGACAAAGCCTTGAACATCTGCTGGAGCAAATGTTTGCTTGTTTTTGTCCACGACACCGTAGAAACTGCTAGTGTTTTCTTCTAATGGTTACGGGCATTTTCACCGGTTTTTTGTCTGGGTTTTTTTTGTTGTTGTTGTTGTTTTTTTCAGAAGCCCAGCCATTCGGCTCTAAAATACCGTGGTCCTAAGTGAACGATGGCAGTTTCGAGGGGAGAATGACCTTAAAGTGTTTATGTTCGTGATCCTAAGCAGAATGGACAGAAGATGAAGAATTCAGAGATTGTGGCAAATATCCCTCCAGAGAGAGATTCTGAAACACACAGAGTACGAGGGAGTCCAAGGCAGCCAGAGACGCAGAAGCCCCTTAATTATTCCTGCTGGCCTCCCTCTGCTTGGTCATACGCAAACTTCCCTTTTTAACAACTCGTCTTTATGGCCCCATAACTTGCAATAACACAATTGGAAACAAATGCAATATTCTTCAAGAAGGGATTCAGTGGAATTCGGTGCAGCTGTGTGGAATTCTAAGGCTGTTCTTTAGGGACTGGAAGGGCCAAGTGCACAGGGAAGTGAAAGTGAGCTGTATAATAACGGAAGGGTGGCCACCACTGTGGAAAAAGGGGAAACGGAAAATGCATTAAAATCTATGTATATAATGCACTACAATGTCTTACATTGCGATACATAATATGTATGTAATAAATACTACAGAAAGCACGTGTGATAAAATAACAACATATAAAAAGACATATATGTATAGGCTACCTGTCTTACAGCACGAAGGAGGCGCTGGGTGGCTGGTGAACACGGGTGACGTCTGAGGTTGTTGAGACAGACTGAATGCTGCCTCCTTCCAAAAGTCATATGTTGACAGCTGATCTCCAGTGTGATGGTGTTTGGAGGTGGGGCATTTGGGAGGTAATTTGGTTGTGAGAAGCCCTCATGAATGGGATCGGTCCCCTGATAAGAGGCCCCACACAGGCTCCTGGGTGGCTCAGTGGGTTAAGCCTCTGCCTTCGGCTCAGGTCATGCTCTCAGGGTCCTGGGATCGAGCCCCGCATCAGGCTCTCTGCTCAGCAGGGAGCCTGCCTCCTCCTCTCTCTCTGTCTGCCTCTCTGCCTGCTTGTGATCTCTCTCTGTCAAATAAATAAAAAAATTTTTTTTAAAAAGGCCCCACACGGCGACTATCGTTAATAACACCACATTGCATGTTTGAAAGTTGCTAAAAGAGTAGATTTTTTTTTATTTTATTTATTTATTTGACGGGGAGAGAGAGAGCACAAGCAGTCAGAGAGGCAGGCAGAGGGAGAGGGAGAAGCAGGCTCCCCACTGAGCAGGGAGTCCAAAGCAGGACTCGATCCCAGGACCCCGGGATCATGACCTGAGCCGGAGGCAGGTGGTTAACTGACTGAGCCGCCCAGGCGCCCCGCCCCGTTTACTGAGCGATAGCAAAGTGACAGCACAAAGCTCCTGAGGAGGGAGGGGACTCGGCCCAATAGTAGATCTTAAACGTTCTCATCACAAGGGAAAAAAAAACTGTGAGTGTGTGTGGTGACGGGTGTTAGCCAGACGGATTGTGGCGCTCATTTCACAGTACACAAAAACATGAAATCCTTACGCTGCGCTCTGAAAGTCATAGAACGTTATCTGTTCGTATACCTCAGAGGGGAAACCAGGAGCTCCCGGGAGCCTCCTTGTGCCCTTCCATCGTGCGAGGTTGTGGTGAGATGAGTGCCGTCTGGGAGCCGGCGTGCGGGCTCTCTCCAGGCACCCATCGCCAGCACCTTGACCCTGGACTTCCAGCCTCAGAAGCAGAGCTTCGGGCTCTGTGTGTGACTCCAAGAGGGGAAGACGGGTCTATCAAACTCTTCTGCCTTTTTTTCATTTCTGAGAAGTCACCAGGTCCTGGTGTGTTATCCTTGTATATATTGTTGGGTATCATGTGGCAGAATTTAGACCTTTTACGTGTCTGTGCGTGGTGAGATAGGCCTGCCATTTTCCATTCTGAGGACACCTCTGACAGGGCAAAAATAGAGATTTCTGTTTCCACGGCGATACAAGGATGGCCAGGTGAATGGCCTCGAAGGGACCAAAAAAGACCGATAATACCAGTGGCCCAGTTGGGAGGCCCGAAGCAAGGCGCCAGCCCGGTTCCCAGGCCTGAGTTGCTGGTGGTCAGGTCTAGGGCCAAGAAACACGCGCCCCGCACGTCAGAGACGTCGGCAGGCGTCGGGGGATGGCAACGCTGACACAGTGGGCCGTGCAGTGGGTTGACCACGGGGACCCCAGAGAAGGGAGCAAATGGAGGATTTCTTCTGGGGCTTCATCCTGTGGAGAACTTGCTGGATCGCCTCTTCCGGGCCAGCCTGAAACACAGGAGGGGGATGGAGGCACGGCGGTGTGGGGAGACTGGGGGCGGCGGGGCTGGGGAGAGAATTGGTGGGAGCTCAGTGAGAGGCAGTGTGAGAAAAGAAAACCACGAAGAGAGCTCGTGCTCAGGGAGAAAAGGGAGCGAGGAGCTGACCATTTCTCCCACTGCCAGATGACAATCATCACGAGAATTTTCCACTGAGCTAAAGGCCAGGCCAGATTCCAAGAAGTATATGCATCCCGTGTAAGCAAGGATGGGGAAGGTTTCTCTTAGACATGAGACAGTGTGGACAGCATCTGGAGACATCTGTTTAAGATCACGTGTGTCTGAATACCCCCTTGTTGAGCAAATTGCCCCTGGACCCGATCCTCCCCCGGTCTTCATCCAAATTTTAGGAACTGACAACACTGGATTTTACAATCTGCGGGCGTTATTTATTTAGAAGTGTGCACCATGGTGTCTGGCACATCGTAAGTGCTCCGTGGAGCTCTTCTGGGATCAGTTTCCCCAACTCAGAAAGAAGGGAACGTTTCGTGTTAACCTAATGCATACCCTGTTTTTTAAAATGTAGGCATATATTTTATATTTTCCTAAGTACGTGCCTTCATGTGTGTAGGTAAAGGCATATCCGTAAGGATTGATAAATTCAGGTGGAAGTTAATTTCCAGGGTTTGGGGTCTACACCCGATGCGATGACAAATGCTTTATCCAAATCAACTCACTTCCCCACCCAAGGAGTCCCAGGGGTGGGCATGGGGGAGTCTAATCTCCACTTCAAAAGACAAGGAAACTGAGGCGGGGAGAGAGGAAGCTGTCCCACAGTGTGAGTGCCACCAACCACTTTGCCCCCAAAGTGAACACCTCACCAGCAGCCCGTCTCCAACTCCAGCGGACACCATGCTCCCTCATCACGCTCCCTCCCTCGGGGTTTCATGCAGGCCCTGGGCTTTTATCACCAACATCAGGCCAGAATGCCTGTCCGGGTCAGAGAGCCCTGAGCGGGGTTGCCAGAGATCGCAAATGAAAGTGCTGGACGCCCGGGTTATATGACTTTCAGACAAACAGGTAATTTTTAATAACCTTTGTTTTAGAAAAGATTGAGATTTGGTAAAAAGTTGCACAGGCCTGCAGAGATCTCCCGTAGACCCTGCCCCTGGTTTCCTCCATTACCAACAACCTAGGTTAGCATGGTTTGCCACCGTTAACGAACTACTACCAAGATGTTGTTGTTTAACCAAAGTCCATTACTGTTAACTCAGATTTCCTTCACTTTTACCTCATGTTCTTTTTTTTTTTTAAAGATTTTATTTATTTATTTGACAGACAGAGATCACAAGCAGGCAGAGAGTCAGGCAGAGAGAGAGGAAGGGAAGCAGGCTCCCCGCTGAGCAGAGAGCCCGATGCGGGGCTCGATCCCAGGACCCTGAGATCATGACCTGAGCCGAAGGCAGAGGCTTAACCCACTGAGCCACCCAGGCGCCCCTACCTCATGTTCTTTGACTATTCTGGGATCCCAGCCAGGACATGGCATCGTATTTTTAAAGCATTTTATTTTTATTTACTTATTTTTTTAAAGATCTATCCATCTCTCTTTTTTTGAAGATTTTATTTATTTGCCAGGAAGAGAGCACAAGAAGGGGGAGAGGCAGGCAGAGGCAGAGGGAGAAGCAGGTTCCCCCTGAGCAAGGAGCCTGATGCGGGACTCGATCCCAGGACCCTGAGATCACAATGGGAGCTAAAACCAGGAGCTGGACGCCCAACGGACCGCGCCACCCAGGTACTTCATCACATTTTTAATTCTCACGTCTCCTCAGGTTCCCCTTGGCTGTGGCAGCTTCTTCAGCGTTCCCCGTATTTGATGACCTTGACAGTTTCGGGAACTGGAAAGACATTTTGTCGAATGTCCCTCAACTGGGCCTGTCAGATGTTTTTCTCATGACTGGACTAGGGTTACAGTTTTTGGGGAAGAAGACCCCAGAGGAGAAAGTGCCATTTCTTATCACACCGTATCAAGAGTACATACTGTTGATGTGGCTCGTGGCTTGACCACCTGGACAAGGTAGTGTTTGTCAGGTTTTTCCCCCATAAAGTTACTCTTTTCCCCTCCTTTGCATATTTCCTGTCTAGAAGGAAGTTACCAGGCACAGTCCACCCCTAAAGAGTAAACAGTTGTGCTCCACCTACTTGAGGGCAGACAATCGACACCAATTATTTGGGATTTTTTCTGTACAGGAAATTTCTCTGTTCCCCCTGCAAAACTAATATTTATTTATTTATTTATTTATTTATTTATTTATAAAGCAAGCTCTAGGCCAACATGGGTCTTGAACTCTCGAACCCAAGATCAAGAGTCACGTGCTCTACCGACGGAGCCAGCCAGGTGCCCCCACTAATAATTGATTTGATGTGCAAGTATGTCTGTGCAATCTCTGAGACACACATGAGAAAGTTACTTGTTGTTTATCTGAAATTCAAACTTAAGTGGGCGTCCTGCATTGCATCTGGCGACCTTATCCCAGAGCCATGTATCTACGGGCATTTTTGACATCCCACTATTGGATGTCCAAAAGGCATCTCGAAAAATCTAATCCCAGTCGAAGCCACTGACATCCACTCTCCCCCACCCGGCCAGCTGCTTCTGCAAGGTTCCCATAAAGGCATCTCCTTCCTCCGGCTGCCCAGGCCGCAGAACCGGGAGGATCCTTGACTCCTCTCATATCTCATTGCCCATCAGAAGATCAGGGCTGATCCTCATCAAAAATATATTCAAAAATTCAACAACTTCGCACTGCCCTGGGCCATGCCACCAGCAGCTCTTGATGGAATGATGGCAAGAGCCCACCACGCGCAATCCGTTCTCCCAACCTCTGTTCTTGCCCCTGAGTCTGTCTCAACGCGGCCTCGTAATCCTCGTTATCCTGCATGGAAACTGGAGGATGTCCTTCCCGGTTAGTCTGCCTGTGGTTCCCATCTTGCTCGGAGTAAGGGTTGCACTGAAGGCTGAGAGCGCCGTGTCCTTCGCTTCCCCACATCAGCCGTCTTTACTCGGGCCTCTCTTCAGTGGCACACACCTCTGGCAGGACAGAAGCAACTCCACGCTGTTCTGCTGTCAGGAAAACCGACAAGGCGCCCTGTCTTCACTCACTCCTCTCCAGCCCCCCTACTGGGAGCATCACGTCCCCCTTCTGTGTTCCCCATCTCTGCTTTGCATTAATTGCTCCTGAGGAAGAGGAAAGCAGCCCCTGATCTCCGGGAGGAGCTGGCCCGGCGTGTCGTGGGAACGGGAAGCCCGGCCATGGGGTGCCCTCAGCAACTGTCCTCCAGCACGTCGACATCAGAAGAGGCCGCTGTGTAACCGGGCGGATCGGGACAAGACACACCCGCTCTGTGATCGCGTCTGAACCCAGACGCGGACACCGTCCAAGACGCAAAAACGAGCCAGCAGCCCTTTGTCTTGGCCGAGGCTTCCGAGCCTTCCAGCGCGCTTCCTCGACCGCCACCGCGCTGGCCCAGCTCTACTTGTCCCCAGACCGGCTGAGACATCCCGACACCCCGTCACAGCTCCACCATCCGTTGGGACCACATTGCATCTAAACGAAGCCTCGCCTCCCTGGACTCTTCCTCGGAGTCCCCTAAAGCGAATCTAAATTCCAGGCTAGGTCGTTCCCGACCCCCTCTCACTTCTGCGGGGCCTTCTCCTGCATTCCAGAGTGACCCCCGTGTTCGCCTCCGGGGGTCTTCCTGGACACTCCTTAGCCCTAAAGGACACTGACATGCTCGTCATCGTGTTTATCCTCTGTCACCCATTTCCCCGCGCTCTGAGGACGGGACTTCTGCCCGGCGGTGACTGGCTGGATGGACAGTTTTGAATGATGAACTTGGAGCTCAGGGGCCACAGGGCGCACATCACGAGGCGGTGGAGCCACCTGTACCCCAGCTCTGGGCGCCCTTGCTCCCGGCTGCTGGCTTCCCGCCACCCCGCCTGGGTGTCGGTGGCCTTCGCGCTCCACCCCCTTCCGCTTCTCGAAATTTCCCTGGTGCCCCTCTGGGGAGGTCGCTTCCCTCTTTGAAAAACAATGGATTGAAGCGCGTCCGGAGCAAACGCATCCTTCGTTTTCGACCCTCTTTTCCCGGCCGGGACGTTGTAGACACTGTTCCGGCAGCGCCATCTCTTGACCGTCGGCCTCAGTCACCGACCCCAGGGCTGGGGAGGAGGTGGCTCTGTCCTCGCGCCGCCGACCTGGGCCTTCTGAGCCCGAGTTCCTGCCCTGTCCCTCAGAAGTCCCTGAGCATGTGGGAGCTCACCCCGCAGATGGGGGGGCCCCTCCAGCCGCCCCTTTTCCCGCCACCCCTGCCGGGAGGCGTTTTCTCATCCCCCCACTGCAGGGCTTCCCCAGCCGCTGTCTCTGTCCTCGCTCCACGCCCTCCCCCCCCCCACTCCTCTGACTTCGGCGTTCCAGAGACCTGCTCTCTCTCAAAATTGTTTTTAAAGATTTTATTTATTTATTTTAGAGAGAGAAAGCTGAGCAGGGGAGGATGGGGAGGGGAGATTCTCAAACAGACCCTGAATCAAGCATGGGGGTGGGGCTTGATCTCACGACCCTGAGATCATGACCTGAACCGAAAACCAAGGTTTTCAACTGAGCCCCCTGGTGCTGCTCGGAGTAGGTTTTCGGCACTGCTGTCCCTTCAACAAGGACACATTAAGAGGACGCCCGGGTGGCTCAGTCGGTTAAGAGTTTGCCTTCGGCTCGGGTCGTGATCCCAGGGACCTGGGACCGACTCAAGGAGCCTGCTTCCCCCTCTCCCCTGCTTGTGCTCTCTCGCTCTGGATCTCTCTCGTGTAAAAATAAACAAAATCTTAAAAAAAAAAAAAAAAAGAAAGAAAGAAAGAAGAATACATTGAAAATTTGCTCCTCTCCAAGCCCCGCTCTAGGTCGGGGACCCCCTGGGGGACAAGGTTGACTGTGTCCTCGCCCAGAGGTAGCTCACACTGCAGGGCAGGAGGACAGATCGTTAGCAGACGAACCAACTTTAAAAAATCATTTTGGATACGGACACATACAGGCCCTGAAGAAAATGGAGCAGGTGACATTTTAAAGAGTGAGCTGGAGCCGGAAGGTTCTGCTTCCTTAGTCTCAGGGACCCCAGGCCCCTGCAGCTGGGCGCCCTGAGGCCTGAACTTTCTGGGCCCCACTGTGAGAAACAGGTTCCGAGGAACCAGATCCGGCGCCGGCATTTATAGGATGACTGGCTTCATGCTCACGCCGACTCTATGATCCTAGAGTGGCTGTGATCCGTGTTCTAGAAGAGGAGTCTGGGGCTTGGACAGGAAAGGTCCCTTGCCAAGTCTCAATATCCTTGGTTGTGAGGCTGGGCTGACTCCCACACGCGGTCTGACTGTGCAGCCTGGGGGAGCTCGGGCGGGTCTCTGGGCGCCGGTCCCTCCTCCAGCGCCCCCATCCCTGCACCTCCAGCCTCTGTCCTCACCCAGGTGGATTCCCTGTGACAGGAAGAGGGGAGAGGGGGTCCCTCACAGCTAGGCTGTCGTCACAGGATACCCCAGACCTGGCAGTTTCTTCCTCACGGTCTGGAGGCCGGGAGTCGGAGATCAAGGCACTGACAGATTCGGGGTCTGGTTCACAGACAGCACCTTCCCTGTGTCCTCATGTGCGGAAAGGGGTGCCCTGGGGGTCCCTTGAATGACGGCCCTGGTCCCAGCATGAGGGCCCTGCCTCCCAAAGGCCCACCGCCTCGTGCCATGGCCTGTGGCTTAGATCTCAACGAGTGACTCTGGGGCATACAGACTCTCTGTCCCCTGCAGACCCCAGACCAGTGTGGCTGGCAAAGGAAGGGCTGAGCCTGGACTTGAACCTCCCCTGGCCCCAAAAAGCCTATCAGGTATGTTCTGGCCCCAACTAAAACGGGAACTTAAGAGTCCTCACACCAGGACCAGAAAATGCGATGGCGTTGCGGTCTTCTGCAGACGCCTACAG
The DNA here is from genome assembly GCF_002288905.1 of Enhydra lutris kenyoni. Classification (NCBI taxonomy): domain Eukaryota; kingdom Metazoa; phylum Chordata; class Mammalia; order Carnivora; family Mustelidae; genus Enhydra; species Enhydra lutris. The sequence continues at coordinate 341,295 of NW_019154198.1, forward strand.
AAATCCCACGTTCCAGTCAGCCCTGCTGAAAGTACCAGGGCCTTAAAATACCGCTTATATGACTGAAAATCAAGTATATGATGGGATATTACTCAGGCACCAGAAAGAAAGAAATCCTGCCACTGGCGGCACCTGGGGTGGACTTGAGGGCATCCTGCTGAGGTAAGTGGGACACAGAGACCAACCCAGCCTCATCTCGCTTACGTGGAACCTTAGAAAGAGACAAAGAAGGAGCGAGAGTCCGACTCACAGAAGCAGAGCCCAGGGGTGGCTAGCGGCCCCCGCAGCGGGGCCCGGGTTGCCGGTCCGGTCACGGGTCAGAGCCTCTGGTGAGGAGGCGGGGGAGTTCGGGGAGCTAATGCGCAGCGGTGACACCGGGCGGGAAAGCGGCTTCTGCCTTTCAGGCTGCTTCCAGCTGGTTCCAGGATCAAACTGACAGGAGCCAGATGGACAGGAGGGAAACGCCCGGCGTTTAGTCCGGTGCTGGCGCGGGAGGCCCACTCTCAAAACTGCCGTGCGAAGAGATGACCGCGGCGAGGCGTTTTTATGCTTTTTAGACAAAGTGACAGTAAACAAACGTGCGTCCGGAGCTTTGATTAGTGAAGAATTCGAAACAGAACTTGGGCCGGGGAGTCAGTTACTGACAAGTGGCGGCGGTTTCTGCGGGCTTCTGGCTCTGAAGCTTCTCACCCAGCCGATGAGAACGTCTCTCCGCCGCCGGTACCCGCAGGGCCCTTCTCGCCGGGCACTTAGTTCCTGCTTCTGGAGACGGGCTCAGAGGGTTTTAGGTTTCGTGCGGGGGTTTTGTTTGTTTCTGTGTTTTGCACTGGCTGTTTCTTAAGACACTTTTTTTTTTTTAAAGATTCTATTTATTTCACAGAAAGAGAGAGAACACAAGCAGGGGGAGCAGCAGGCAGAGGGAGAGGGAGAAGCAGGCTCCCCTCCGGGCAGGGAGCCTGATGCGGGACTCGATCCCAGGACCCCGGGACCATGACCTGAGCTAAAGGCAGCCGCTTAACTGACTGAGCCACCTGAGCGCCCCAAGAAACTTTAAATTTAAAATAATCAATATGCCGAAATGGCCCTTTCAGAGGCAGCCTGCCCTTGGCCCTGTAATTACTGTGGTTAACAACACTGTATTGTGTACTAGAAATCGCTGAGAGGAGGCATGACACACGGCACACACACACGCGCGCACACACAGACACACACACACAGTCATTCAAATAAAACCACCAGGTTTTTTTTTAAAGATTTTATTTATTTATTTATTTGACAGAGAGAGAGATCACAAGTAGGCAGAGAGGCAGCCAGAGAGAGAGGAGGAAGCAGGCTCCCCGCTGAGCAGAGACTGATGCGGGGCTCAATCCCAGGACCCTGAGATCATGACCTGAGCCAAAGGCAGAGGCTTAACGCACTGAGCCACCCAGGCACCCAAAACCACCAGTTTTAAAAACAAAATAAATATTCGTGAAGGAAATGGTAACTGTTATTCTGGGGTGATTCTCAGAAACAGTTCGCACAAACGTGACAGACTGTGATAGACACACTGGCGTTTCGCGGGCATGCACAGACGGGGGGTGAGTTGCCTCAGCGTCGTGGAGACAAGGTCGAATTGGCACCGGCCCTACCCTGCTCTTCTGTTTCTTTCTTCAAATTATTTTTCTTTTTCCGATTTTCTCTTTATTTTCCCTTATTTTCTCTTTCCCTTCCACCAGCGCTCCTCAGCCCAAGGGGGAAAGGACAAAACCCAGGAACCTTCTTCTGCTTCCTTCTCATATTCTCTGTCTCTCCGCTCCCCTCTCTCTCCGCAGCAGAAAGCTCCAGAAGGAGAGGAGTGCAGGGGGCTGAGGGGAATGTGAGGGCTTCGTGCTCTGGCGGGGAGCACAAGGCGGGCTCTGGGGTCTCCGGACCCCTCTCCAGCTGCAGAAACACCCGGAGCCTCAAGGGAAAACATTTCTAGCGTCACCATTTTAGGAGTGAAGGAAACTTTCTCCGAAGACCTCTCGGCGGACACCATCTCACGTCCCATCGCCCAGATCTGGGTCACCTAACCGACCCTAACGCAGTCACCAGCAAGGAGAACGGGACCTGCCTGAGTGAATCTGACCCACCGAGTTCACTCCTGTAGCTCGGAATGGGGTCACTCTTCCATGACTCAAGTGCTTGTCCCGGGTTTGCACACACCTCATTCCCTTTCATCACTCAGGCCTCCGCACAAATGCCACCTCCTCAGAGGAGCCTTCCAGGAATACCCCACATAGAGTGACCTCGCCCAGGCACCCCTCTCTTCTGTTCTCCCAGCATTTATCACGATCATAAATCATCCTGCTCATTGATGTTTTCCACCACGTAGACACCATCGTTCTTGGCATCTTATGGGCAAGGAAAGCAAAGGCATGTTCTTTGGTCCCTTTAAGGGTCAACACGGAGTCTGCATGGATGTGGGCATTACCACCTTGGCTCCTCCCATCACTTACCTGTGTTCCCCTAAATTGTGGATATGGGGTGCCCTTGATTTTTTTAAAATGATAAATCTGAAAAAAATTACTATAATTTGGGGCACCTGCTGGGCTCAGTCAGTGGAGCATGTGGCTTGATCTCGGGGCTCTAAGTTTGAGCCCCAGGTTGAGTGTAGAGATGAGTTAAAAAATAATAATAGTAGGAGCACCTGGGAGGCTCCGTCGGTGAAGCCTCTGCCTTCGGCTCAGGTCGTGATCTCAGGGTCCTGGGATCGAGCCCCACATCTGGCTCTCTGCTCAGTCGGAGCCTGCTTCTCCCTCTCCCACTGCTCTTCCCCCCACCTCGTGTTCTCTCTTGTTCGTTCACTCTCTCTCTCAAATAAATAAATTATCTTTTTAAAAAATAATAATAAACTTAAAAAATTACTCTAATGCCCCGAACGGGCTGGACAGCTGTGCCAAGTGCTCCCAGGTGGAGCCCATATCCTTGGACTTGGCCAGGACCGCTTTAGCACTGACTAGTGCCCTACCTGTGAAATACGGAGAATATCTTCCGTGCCTGTCCCAGTCGGGGGCAAGCACAGGTCGCACAGACAAGGAGCTGGCGGGGGCAGGGCAGGAGCGCGGGCGGTGGGGGAAATTCGGTACTGGTCTGTGGGGCTTCTCAACCTCTGCGCTACTGACAGGTGGAGCTTGATAATTCCTTGCTCTAGTAGGATGTTCTGTGTCCCAGCCTCTACCCACCTCCGTCCCCTTCCCCCAGGCCAGCTATGACAACCAAAATGTCTCCAGGCATCCCCAAGCGTCCACTGGGAGGCAGAATCACCTCTGATTGGGGCGCCTGGGTGGCTCAGTCGGTGAAGCCTCTGCCCTCAGCTCAGGTCATGATCCCGGGGTCTCAGGATCGAGTCCCACATCACGTTCCCTGCTCAGTGGGGAGCCTGCTTCTCCCTCTCCCCCTGTCTCTCTCCCGGTTTATGGTCTCTGTCTCTCACTTGCTAAAAAAAAATAAAAATCTTAAAAAAAGAACCACCTCTGCTTGAGAACCACTGCTCTGAATGGTTGAACCCAGACTTGAGCCTGCATCAGAACCCCATGAGGGTGGGAGGCAGGGACTGGGGGGGCTTGGGTAAACAGTGCTTGCCCCCACCCCCCCTCCAGAGTTTCTGGTCTGGGGGGTCTAGAAAACTTACCTGGAGAAGTCCCTGCTCTCAATAATCAAGATTTCTGTCTTTTGTTGCTGTTGTTTTTCTTCTTCCTCTTTTTTTAAATAAAGATTTATTTTCTGTTGCAGGGAGATGTGAAAGCCATCAACATACGGGGGTGAGCTAAGAGCCCACCGGGACGTGTGCATCATGCTAAGGTATGTGCAGCCCAAGAGGAAGCGATGATCTTGCGCTCCTGGGGACAAAGGCTCCCGTGTGCTTGGGGACAAAGGCTCCCGCGTGCTTGGGGACAAAGGCTCCCGCGTGCTTGGTGTCACCCTGCCTCGCACCTGTGAGCCTGAGCCTGCGGACTTCCGTGGCAGTTGCCATGTGCGACCACTAGATGGCGGCAGAGGCCGAGTCATTGAGTGGCCGGTCTCCCGCAGAAGCCCGGCGCGGGCAGGGGTGGCCTTTTGAAGGCTTTCTTCCCGGCTTAACACAGGAACCCCCACCCCTGAGACAATCCGGTGCTGCCGTTATGCAGTTTTCTAGATTATCCGACTCTGCCTAACAGTTTTCCATTAAATGGCTCGATTTACTTATTGATTTTTATTTTTTTAGAGACAGCGAGCAGGAACGCAGGGAAGTGGTGCGGGGGGGCGGATAGAGGGAGAGAGAGAATCTCAGGTAGAGGGTCCCTGCCCAGCGAGGACCCCAGCTGGGCTGCGTCTCACAACCCTAAGAACGTGATCTGAGCCGGAACCAAGAGTCCGAATTCGGCTTAACTGACTGCAGCGCCCCGGAACCCCCTACCCCCATGTACCTATTTTTAAATATTTTATTTATTTATTTATTTTAACATTGTATTTATTTATTTGACAGAGAGGCACAACGAGAGAGGAAACACAAGCAGGGGGAGTGAGAGAGGGAGAAGCAGGCTTCCCACCAAGCCTGGAGCCTGATGCGGGGCTCGATCCCAGAATCCTGGGATCATGACCTGAGCCGAAGGCAGACGCTTAACGACTGAGCCACCCAGGTGCCCCTTAAATATTTTATTTTTGAGTAATCTCTACACCCAAGGCCGTTTGCCCCACTGAGCGAGCCAGGCGCCCCTCTTTGGACAGCTTCGAATGCATTTGCAAACATAGGCCTTCGTTCAAAAGCAAGCAGCGCCGCGCTGGGTGGAGAACCGGCCACCGCTGTGAGAAGTACCTGTGAGAAGCCCGCGAGGTTCCCAGGAGGAGCCGTTTCCCTTCAGGCCTGTCCTTAAAAGGCAAGTGGGTAATTATTAGACATTTTAACAACGTATTGACACCAGCGGCGCTTTCTTTTTGAAGCACTTAGTGGGACTTAAGAGCACTCTGCAGCATGTCCGTATATATATGGCCTTAAAGTGACCGCTCAGGTTGGGAAAGTGAGCTCGGTCCTGCGCACGTGGGGCAGCGGGCGGCGCCGTCCTGGTCGCAGTGGTTCCCGCAACTGCTCCAGGCGGTCGATTTCAGAGCCCAGAGAGCTCAGAACGTGGACGATCGTAGTAGTGATAATCAACATCATCGTTACATCGTAAATATTTTTTAAAAACATTTACTCATTTGACAGACAAAGATCCCAAGTAGGTAGAGAGGCAGAAGGGGAGGGCGGGGTGGGGGGGGGCGGGGAGCAGGATTCCCGCTGAGCAGAGAGTCCATTGTGGGGCTCCATCCCAGAACCCTGGGACCGTGACCTGAGCTGAAGGCAGAGACCTTAACCCACTGAGCCACCCAGGTGCCCCTATAATCGTTAAATATTTATTCAGCGGCTCTGCTCTTAAAATATTTGAGAAACATATAGTTAATATGGCAGGTAATGAGGCATTATTCTGTGCCCCATGAGGTCATTCAGTGCATCTCCTTCAATCTCTAAACAAACGGAAAAACGGCATAGTATGACGGTCCCTAGTGGCTCGGGTACCTGCCGTCACACACCCAGCCCCAGCCCTTATTTCGTTTAAGAAATGGAAACCAGCTTCGTTCACGTGAGCTGATCCATGGTACGTCTGGAAGAAAACCTTGTGATTCTTTTATCTTGTGGCCTTATGTGCATGAGAATGTGTGTCTGTGCACGCGCACGTGTACGTGCACACACACACACACACAGGAGGTTGTGCTTCCTGGTGCCACCAGGGAGGGACAGAAACCACATGACAGCACGATGTCTAGAAACACCACTGGGCTCCCCGACAGTGTTAACGTGAGGTGTCCATTTGCTTCCATTCATTTGCACAAGTAACTACTGAGCGGCTGACATGCGCCCAGGACAGTTTTGTAGTCTCCGGATACAACCACGCATAAGACAAAGTCCCTTGGGCTTTGTTTGTTTTTAAGATTTTATTTATTTATTTGACGGAGAGAGCCAGAGAGCACAAGGGAGAGGAGGGAGGAATGGCAGAGGGAGAAGGAGAAGCAGGCTCCCCATTGAGCAGAGAACCGGACATGGGCCTCCATCCTGGGATCCAGACCTGAACGAAAGCAGATGCTTCACTGACTGGGCCCCCCAGGCGCCCGCCCATGGGCTTTACCCTGCTGGCTCCGAGGAAGGCAAGGATCTATTTTCTTTTCTTTTTTAAAGATTTTATTTATTTATTTATTTTGACAGAGAGAGATCACAAGCAGGCAGAGGCAGGCAGAGAGGAGGAAGCAGGCTCCCCACTGAGCAGAGAGCCCGATGTGGGGCTCAATCCCAGGACCCTGAGATCATGACCTGAGCAGAAGGCAGCAGCTTTAACCCACTGAGCCACCCAGGCGCCCCAGGGATCTATTTCTGAATGGGAGGGGAGTGAGGTGTGGCTAACCAGCCGCCCCTAGTGACCCAACAGAATCCACTTCAAAGGTCCATGCAAGAGATGACTGAAACTTGGCAATGGGAAGCCAGAGGAGGTGGTGGACGGGGTAGGTGCTTTGAGGGAGGAGAAACAGGACTTTCTGGCAGTCGGAAAGTAGGCAGTGTGGGAAAAGTCAAGGTTTAAGGCTGGACCACCATATCCCTGGCTTGGAGATGATGGAGGATATGGGACTCTGCGTGTTTTCTCCACACATAGAGTAGGCACCAGGAGTGTTATATGATATCAGAACTAATATTCTGCTCTTTTAATGCTCTGGAACGTCCCTATTAAATGTTTCTGAAATATTTTTAAAAATTTACCCAAGAACTCTGCTCAGCCTTTCCTAGAAAATCACTCATCTGAGATTTTCAAATGTATTACTAAAAATGAGCATCTACTATCTTTCTACCCTAGAAACCTGATCTGTGTATGTGTCTACTTCTAGGTCATTCAAGATTCTGATAACGTGTGCGTTCTGTCCTTTTTTTTCCCTGACTAGTCTGCCAACCATGGGACTATTTACAAACTTCAGGCTCTGATATTTGCATATCAATGCCTCTTCTTTTCTGGCTTCTGATTCCTTGATTACTGCTTTTGTCCTTACTGAGGTTGGTCTTATATCGGCTTCTTAGATTTTCTGATTTTTTTTTTCAATGTTACAAAGTTGTTGTATGTTACAAAGATACAAAGTTGACCTACAATAGACGGGAGGTACTTAAAATGAACAATTTGATGCTTTCTGATAAATGTATACCTTCAAAACCACCACCACAGTCAAGACAGGAAACCTATCCATCACCCCCAAAAGTTTTAGGCATGCACCTTTCTAATCCCCCCTCATGCCCTCCAGCAGCCCCCTCCCCAGAACACCACTGATCTGCTTTCGGTCGCTATAGATTCACTTGCATTTTCCAAACTATTATAGAAGTGCAGTTATATGATACACATTTTCGTGTCTGGCTGCTTTTTTGTATTGTAATGATTTTGAGGCTCATTCATGTTCCTGTGAGTAACAGTGGTTCATTCTTTTTTCCCCCACCAAGTAGTATTCATTGATGGCTATACCACAATTTATGTACTCATCCACCAGTTAATTGGCGTTGAGTTTGTTTCCAGTTTCTGACAATTGTCCTGTGTCTGGCGGCAGGGGGCAAATGTGGATGCAGTGACATTTCTGTAAGATCCAAGGGAGAGAAAATGGTAGTTCCGACCAGGATAACAGTGTTGAGAAGATTCTAGATATTTTGAAAATGGAGCCACTGGATTTCTGACCATTCAAAGAGAATAGGAGATTGCAAGAGATTTCCATTAGAAATCCGCCCCCCTCCATTTCAACCCATGTTGTCTGGGTAGAATTGACCCCACACTCAACTCTAAGAATGTTCCAGAGCCTAACTAGTCAGTGAACCCCACCTCCAACTCAACCACGCGAATGGTCCTGAGGTTGGTACATATCTCAGGCACAGCCAGTGAGCACACAGGAGGCATTTGCTAGGGTTTCTGGAAAAAAGATGATTGCTCTCTTGTCCCCGAAATGATCTGGTGTGGTATGGTGTGTTCCTGCCCAGAACACAGAGGCTGGGGCTACCGGGAGACCATGAGGTAGAAACTGAGGATCAAGTCAACACAGTGGAAGTAGCATGAATAGAGAAAGAGAAACTAGATTACTGTCAACATTGTTTAAGCTGCTGGATAGAGCCTCACCTGATTCCCACATATCCCTGTCATGTACATCCACGAATCCCGGTTATTTTTAAAGCCTGTCTGAGATCACTTTTGAGATAGTGAATGGAGGAGTTGGTGCTCTGGGTGAAACGTGCGTATAAGGTGATAGACCAGAGGGACAGGCAGTCCGTTGCTTATGGGAGATGAGAGAGAAGCAGGCATCAGTGACCATGCTCCCGGATACCTGGTTTCACAACCCACGGCAGGAACGAGTAAACAGGAGAGGCAGCTTCTGCAGAGGGATAGGGTAAATATTGGGGCGTTGAAATTGAGATGCTACTCAAATGTCCACGAGGCATGGCACTGGAACACGTGGAATGACGCACCACGCGTGTGATGTGCTCAGTGCCGCGTCCCCCTGGCTGTTGGGGGTTACTTCGGCTTCAGATCTCTCTCTTCATAGAGAGGATGGGGCAGAATAGTGCCAGAAGCACTTTTATGTATAATGACATTGGAAATATTTTATTAAGTGTGTGCAAATCTTGTCTTCCCCAAGGGCCGTGTCTATTCTTCTTTTGAGTCTCTCTGTGCCGAGCAGCGAGTGGGTGGCCCGATAGCGACAGGCATCGGAGGCCGGGCCACTGAAGGATGCCACATCTGGGCTACTAGGAAAATATTTAGGCCTAGGAATCTTGGAAGCTCCAAGATGAAAAGAAAAAAAAAATTGATCTGGGAGCCAAGGTGGGATTTGGGGGAAGATTAGGAAAAGCCCTACTTACAGGGAAACCAGTGTGCCCAGAGCCCCACAACCATGCGTCCAGAGCTGCTAGGGTTTGGAATGGACGGGTGCAAATTAGGGACCAGCACCCTCTGGTCAGACCGACCCCTGGATACATGGTTTGGCTGATGGGTGACACTTTTTTGGGAAGAAAAAGGCATCTGTTCCTCGAGGCAGGTGGAGCAGAGAGCAGGGACCGTGGCCTGGTGAGCAGACAGCAAGCTGCATTTCAGCTCCTACTTCCATCCTGGGTGGGAGTTTCCATGCAATGCACAAACTGCACAGTTGTACGCAGTGGCCCGCCGGTGAGCATGTTTCTTTATGGGTAAGAGCATGGGCTTGGGAGTCCTGTTGCCTGGGTTCGAAGCCAAGCTTTGCAGTTTGCTCTGTCCTCAGGCAAGTTTACAACGTCCTCGTGCCTCCGTTTTTTTTCTTATCTCTGATATGGGGAGGATACCATGAGGATTCAGTGACCTAACACATGTGAAGTGTTAGAACAGGGCCTGGGCTGCCAGGGGTGCCTGGGTGGCTCAGTGGGTTAAGCCTCTGCCTTCGGCTCAGGTCATGATCTCAGGGTCCTGGGATCGAGCCCCGAATTGGGCTCTCTGCTCAGCAGGGAGCCTGCTTCCCCCTCTCCCTCTGCCTGCCTCTCTGCCTACTTGTGATCTCTCTGTCAAATAAATAAAATCTTTAAAAAAAAAAAAAGAAAAGAAAATATCTCTGCTAACTCCAATCTACTCCCGAAAAGTAACCACAATGGCTCATCCTGTAGATACTGTTCTCAACCTGGACACCAGTGATAAAGCATTTTCCTTAGTGGAACCTGGGCTCAGTTGGTTAAGCATCCAACGCTTTTCCTTTGCATCTTTTTTTTTTTAAAGATTGAGCCATCCAGGCACCCTGACTCAGGGGTTTCATAGCAAAAGAGGTGGATGAGAAAATTCACATTCATCTTAACCCTGGAGTGTCCAGGACTGGTGGGATACCCGACACACAACCCACTTCTTTTTCATGAACCTCCCAACACTTATTGGCTCGGTTTGTTCTTCAGATCCACATCCTTCTATTTGTTTTTTTTAAGAGGGAGAACATGTGAGCAGGAACAGGGGGAGGGGCCAGAGGGAGACGCAGACTCCCCACTGAGCAGGGAGCCTGATGTGGGGCTTGATCCCAGGACTCGGGACCATGACCTGAGCTGAAAGCAGATGCTTAACCTTAACTGACTGAGCCACCCAGGGGGCCCCAGATCCATGCCCTTTTAAACCTAAGACCACCTGGAAACCTTTCAAAGGCTCCTGTGTTCTTCTAGAAAGCTTTCTTCTAGAAAGCTGCCCCCCCCCCCCCCCCGCACTTCCTTCCTCAATAGCATCCTTATCGGACAGTCCCTCCGACCCTTTCTTACCTGGAACTCTGTCTGAAATCTTTTCCTCTAGATCCTCGCGTAGTTCATGCGTTCTCCTACTGTCATTGTTGGCTCAAAACATCACCTCACCAGGCACGTTTTCTGACTCCATTATCTTGAGGAACCCTTGCCCCCAAACTACTCAGATTACTTTATCTTCATTTAGTATTTATGCTTTCGTTTCATTTAGTACTTTTTCCAACTTCTGGGTTCACTGCCCGCCTGCCATTACTAATATTCATGTCTTCTTTTCAGGTGCCTTAGTGCAATATTTTAGGTTTCTTCATTTGGGTTGTGTACATTCTCTTAAAATTTATCTATCCTTAGTTTGGGTTCTGTAACTGAGCCCAAGTCCCTCTGCCTGACAGGCAGCAGAGCCGTTCACTGGTTCGCAGCAAGAAAAGGGTTTATCTAAGAGGCAGCTAGATGAGGAGACAAGGAGGTGGGAGGTAGAGCTTCAAACCCACCTTCCGGAAGGGGGAGAGAACAAGTTTTTTATAATCACAGGAGTTGGGGCTACATGCATATTGCTGAAAAGGGTCGGGGAGCCTGACTTCTCATGAGTAAAGATGGAGCGTGCATAATGAGCAAACATATATGTAACATATATCCCCTGTTCATTTGGGGGTAAAGACATCACCAGAAGGAAGCAAAACCCAGCCCCTGATGTCGGGACAAAGGGAAACCACTTAGGGCATGTTCCAGGAGCTGGGATAAGCTGGGTGGGGTCTGGGCTCATTTTCTTAAGAAATGCAGGGCCTTCCTTATTCACCGGCTGGGGCTGTATCACTTGACCTTGAGTTCCAGGCTTGTGCAGAGTCACTAGTGGGTTTGTTGGTGGGGTCTGAAAAGACAAAGTAACTTATTGGGGGAAACAGTTGTCTAAAAAACAAGATTAAAAATTTCTGCTACTTTTAACCTCATTAACCCTGGGGCACTGTTTCAGTTTTGCTGTGATTAAGATAGAGTTTTACATTATACTTTCTAACCTACTAATGCCATCAAATAAATAGGTACCAGTGTTTGAAGAGCACATTTATAAAATTGGAAAGATGCCGCCCATGTAATGTTGAATGAAACAGTTCACAAAATGCTTTCTAGATCTGCACCCTTCAATAGGGTAGGGTAAACACTAGCCACATGGACTATACATTTTTTTGCCTTTTTAAATTTTAAATTCAATTAACTTATAGTGTATTATTAGTTTTAGAGATCGAGTTTAGTGATTCACCAGTTGCATGAAACACCCAGTGCTCTTTCCATCAAATGCCCTCATTAATGCCCATCACCACGTTACCCCGTCCCCCCACCTCCCCTCCAGTAACCCTCAGTTTGTTTCCTAGAGTGACTATACACATTTAAATTAAAATAACTGGGCGCCTGGGTGGCTCAGTTGGTTAAGCGACTGCCTTCAGCTCAGGTCATGATCCTGGAGTCCCGGGATCGAGTCCCGCATCAGGCTCCCAGCTCCACGGGGAGTCTGCTTCTCTCTCTGACCTTCTCCTCGCTCATGCTCTCTCTCACTGTCTCTCTCTTCTCTCAAATAAATAAATAAAATGTTTAAAAAAAATAAATTAAAATAACTTACGGAGCACCTGGGTGGCTCAGTCAGTTAAGCGACCAACTCTTGGTTTCAGCTCAGGTCCTGATCTCAGCGTGGTGAGATCAAGCCCCACATCAGGGCCCCTCCCACTTGTGTTCCCTCTCTCTCAAATAAGTAATGCTTAAAAAAATTAAAATAAATTAAAAATGCAGTTCTTGTCACACTAGCCATATTCGTCCTACTCAGTAATCAGCTGTGGCTTGTGGCTATTAACAGCACTAAGAAAGACTGTTTGCAGCAACATAGAGATTTCTGTTGGATAGTATTGACTTAGAATATGAACTTAATTAAAAATAAAGTATATATGTCACAGATATCTTCGTGTGGGGGGGCACACATGAATTAAAGATTCTCCATCTATTACATAACAGATTTATTTAACTTTTAATTTTTAGAGAATGCAACTTTATTGACTGGGTATGAAATTTCAGAATATTTGAAATTATCACACTCCTTTTAGAAATCCCTATTTGACCAGATACTTTACTTTTTAAAATATCTGCTTTAGGGGCACTGGGCTAGCTCCGTCAGTAGAGATGTGACTCTTGATCTTGGAGTCATGAGTTCGAGGTCACATTGGGAGTAGAGCCTAGTTCAAAAAAATAAGGTATTTTAAAATTATTATTGAATATTATTATTAAATATTTTAAGATATCTGTTTACTTTAAAAATTCTTCATCATATGGTCCAACAATTCACTTCTGGGTGTATATCTAACCCAAAGAATTGAAAACAGAGATTGAAACAGATATTTGTACCCCCTGTGTTTATAGCATCATTATTCACAATAGCCCAAAGACGAAAGCGACCTACATGTCCATCCATGAATAAATGGATAATCCCAAAGTGGTGAATACACATGATGGAGTATCATTCAGCCTTAGAAAGGGAGGCAAATTTGACACACGCCATGAGACAGGTAAACCTTGAGGACATAATGCCATGTGAAAGTCAGACACAGGGGCAAGGAGGGCGCCTGGGTGGCTCAGTCGTTAAGCTACTGCTTTCAGCTCAGGTCGTGACCCCAGGGTCCTGGGATCGAGCCCCACATCAGGCTTCCCTGCTCTATGGGGAGCCTGCTTCTCCTTTTTCCTCTGCCTGCTGCTCCCCCTGCTTGTGCTCTCTCTCTGTCAAACAAATAAATAAAATCTTTTAAAAAATAAAATAAAACAGCCAAATTATGGAAGCATTCCAAGTGTCCATCCATAGATGAGTGGATAAATTACATATACATATATATGATGGAGTATTATATATATGGAATATATATAATGGAATATATATAATATAAATAAAAATAAAGACTATAAATATATATAATGGGATATTACTCAGCCATAAAAAAGAATGACATCTTGCCATTTGCAAGAACATGGATGGATGTAGAGACTAACACGCTAATGAAATTAATCAGAGGGTGCGCAGTGGCTCAGGCAGTGGACATACAACTCTTGATCTTGGGGTTGAGAGTTTGAGCCCCGCACTGGGGATAGAGATTACTAAAAAACAAAAATAAAAATAAATAAAGACTTTTTAAATAGATGGGACACCTGGATGGCTCAGTCAGTTACGCATCCAACTTGGTTTCAACTTAAGTCATGATCTCCTGGATGGTGGCACTGAGCCCTATGTCAGGCTCTGAGCTCAGCAGGGAGTCTGCTTGAAAGAGTCTCTTCCTCCGCCCCTCCCCCACTCAAGTGCCTGGGTGTGCGCTCTCTCTCCCTCTCAATAAATAAATCTTCTAAAAAAGTTTTTTAAAAAGACACATGTTAAAATATAGTATACTAGTCAGAGAAAGACAAACACTATATGATTTCGCTCATATGTGGAATTTAAAAAACAAAACAAATGAACAAAGGAAAAAGAGAAACAAAAAACCAGACTCAACTATAGAGAACAGACCTGCGGTTACCAGAGGGAAGCGGGGGGAGTGGGGAACACAGGTGAAGGGGCCTGTGAGTACACTTACCGTGATGAGCACTGAATAATGTAGAGAATCGTTGAATCCCTATACAGTACAGCTGACGCTAATATAACACCGTATGTTAACTATACTGGAATTAAGATTAAAAAATAATAAATCATTGGCCATTGACAAATGGTTCAACCTCCAGACCCTCTCCCTTTCCTGGAGGTCAGGGAAGAAGACCAGAAAGTGCCAATTCTCTGATTTTTCTCATCACTGGAAATTCCACAGATTTTAGAAACTGTGCTAGAAATGGGGATGAAGACCAATAAATGTTTCTTACTAAAAAGCACAATTACTGTGATGGCTGAAAAAGTGCTCTATGTGTATGTTTATTTTCATTGTTCTCCAGATCTGCTGGACTCTGGATCTACGATCAGATCAGTCAGTAGTTTGTGTGGTGCCTGTATCTGTCTCTGCTCCCTGAAGCTCTGTTTATCATCTCCAGCAGGCTCAACTTCTGGAAAAGTGGAAGGTATGCTTAGAAGAGAGATTTAGATCCCAGGCTGAAGACATAAAATATACTGAATGTCTCGCTTTGGAGAAATAAGACAGTTGAGACTGAGACTGGTGCCATTTTGTGTAGTCTCTATGCCCAAGGGGGAAAGATAAGAAAGAGAAATGGAAGAAGCAGTTTGTATATTCAAACGTGAAAGTAAACTCAGTCCCACCTTCCTAGCCCAATGTGGAACTTACTACCCCCTGGGAAAGCCACACACTAGGCGGCCCTTGGCAGAACACACCTAAGGACTGATTCTTCTATTAAGTCAACCATACCTTCCACAAAAGTTTACTGATTGTTTACTGTGTACCAGGCCCTGGGAAGAAAACAGTGAACAAAATTCCCATTCTCCTGGGGTTTCTGCATTCCGGCTGGGAAGGTGGCCAGTGGAATTCCCTGGGGGGAACCATAACTTGGGGAGAGCCTTCAGACACTATAACTAATCCCCTTACTGCATGGAACCTGATAAGGCATTTGAGTAGGTTTGTCTTCTAGCTTTATCCTTCTAACCGATCCTTCTTCCAGGTTTATCCTTCTTTTGAGTAGGAATATCTTCTAGTTCCCAAGAAATAGTTGGGGTTGACTCCACCATGTGGGAGGATGGACAGTCAGGAGGCTCGGCTTGTGAGCAACAGCGGGATTACCTTGAACCCTCTCATCCCAGAGATCCTGTTGCTGGTCTTGTCTCTGTTCTCAGTCTTGATCATGAGGTTCTCTTTTTCTCTGGACATGGAATCTGGATCTCCGATTTTGAAACCAAATCTAAGTGGGTAAAACACTGAGAATTAATTAAAGCAAGTGATGTCATGGGAGTTTCACCGTTGCTTTTGTCATAAGGCAGAAGGAAGAGTTGGATGGTTTGTTTTAGGCTTAATTTCAAAATCACTGTCATTCCATATGATATCTAGGAAAGTCTATTGGGTCTGGAGGTAAAGCCCAAAATTCTGAACCTCACACCTAGTACTTGCATGATGGGTTTTATACCCTCTTCCATGACCCAGGATATTTTCTTTTTTAAAAAGATTTTATTTATTTATTTGACAGAGAGAGATCACAAGTAGGCAGAGAGGCAGGCAGAGAGAGAGGGGGAAGCAGGCTCCCCGTTGAGCAGAGAGCCCGATGCGGGGCTCGATCCCAGGACCCTGAGACGATGACCTGAGCCGAAGGCAGAGGCTTAACCCACTGAGCCACCCAGGCGCCCCAGGAAAATATTTTCCATTCCACAATAATACATAATGGATTGCTACTCCTAGCCTCTGCCCATAAATTACACTACATGCACATTAGACACAGACGTTAAATATATGTATACATTTTATAATAACATAACTTTAGAAAAACACATGTTTTTATATATTACACACACACTCATGTCCCACAGCTGCTACTTTGGGTTTTCACAGAGGTTGCAAGCAGAATAAAGCGCAGGTCTGGAGTCCAAAAACCAGGCTTTGGAAAAGTCACATAATATCCTGGAAACTTTCACGTCCTTCCTGACGGTCGAGGCCACCCTGCAGATGAATGCTGGTCTCGGGAGCCCGCACATACATAGATAGCCCTGTACGTGGCGTCTACACCCAAATCTTAACCCCCTTTCTCCATCCGCCATGCTTGTGATGGCTACAAGAATTAGTCCCCTGTTGACGAAGCCGTTCAGATAGTTCTCATTTTTTCTGCACCCACCCACATCTTGATCTTAAGGAAAAATTATTCAGCTTTGAATTCTGAGGAGAAAACTAGCCCAAAGAATATTGGAATGACCTTATTAGGACATGATTCACTTCATCTTCTACCGCTGACTTCTGCTTTCTTCTCTCTCAGCTCATGCTCTTTCAGAATCCCGCAGGACCAATTACTCAAAAGTCAGCCTGCCGTTTCCATCCGGCTTCTCTGTAAAGTCTCCCGGCCTTCACTGGGGTGCATCCTCTCCTCGCCAGAGCTTGGGGGCCTTGTGGAAGCTGCCTCCTAACTATCCGTTCTGGGTATCCCAGGTGGACACCTCCCACCTTGTGGGACTCCTTATATTCTTCTAGAACCCCGTCCTGCTGGATAACACCCATATCAGCCACCCAAGCCAAACACGCCGTATCTTCCGGGTTGGTTCATCTCTTTCCCTCTCCGTGCCATCCCTGTCCCCCGCACCCCGTCCGTGCCCTGGGCTCTCAGTCTGTGTCCATGCCGTCCCTTAACCCCTTTCCATGCCTCAGCCTCCTTGACTTTTCCCTGATTGTCCCACCTATTTCTGGTCTCCGTAGCAGAGTCCGTTCTTCACTCTGGAGGAAGAGAAGCTATTTCAAGCTGTAACCGTAGCATGCTTTCTCCTCTGCCTTAATTCCTCAAGCACATCCCTCCCACCCAAAGGATGAAATATGAACCCTCCTAGCGAACACTTTCCAAGTGTGTAATCCACTTCAAGACCTCTGAGCATGCCTGAGCATACAGGGATTAATCAGAGATGGGCCCCATCTCCCAGCTCACAGGCTAACGAATGATGTCACATTCGGGTTTTGTGTCCACCGTCTTAACTGGCTACAAGCAGCTGGTCCACACTTGAAGCTCCCGCAAGTATCTGTGACACGCTAGTTCACCAGCCCATAGATCTGCGATTCTCTGGAAGCCTCAGGGCTGCCCTCAGGAATCTGGTCTGCCGCCAGTGCTGCCCTTCCTAACCCCCTCTATCCGGGTCTTCCCCTGGGGAGTTTCCCCTGATTGTCAAGCCTCAGATCAAGTTTTCCTCTGTGAAACCATCTCTGCCGGACGCATCTGCTTCCCTATTGGTACCAAACTCATTTGTTCACTCGTGTTTGTTTAGAAGGCAAATTTGCGTGACCTCATCGCACCATCGAAACTGCGGTTCATTTGCCCATCTCCCTTACTATTTTCCAAGCTTCTGTCTTCATGAATGCCAGGAGGTAGGCCCGCTCCTCGCACACCGCAGGCACTTGTACGAGTGCGACATGAAAGACACAGAAGGGGGGAGGAAGAGAGCAGAGAGGATGGCACGTCGGTCCCCCTCGTGTCACTCGGTTCCTGGTTACTGCAAGGAACACTGGTGTGGAAATAACACATAGTACACCACTCTGGCAGAATCACCCTCCAGCAGAACCCTGCATTGCTGGGACACTCAGGTAGCTCAGCTGGTAAAGCGTCTGCCTTCAGCTCAGGTCATGATCCCGCGGTCCTGGGATCGAGCCCCGCATCGGGCTCCTCAGTCAATGGGGATCCTACCTCTCCCTCTACCTGCTGCTGCCCTTGCTTATGCTCCTTCTCTCTGACAAATAAATAAAATCTTCTTTTTTAGTAAAAGGATCCTACATTTTTGAGCTAAATGTTAAATCTCTAAAGTAGACAAAATAATTCCAACCTCATGGGATAATTAGAAAGGTTGAGAAATATGGCAGATCTAAAGACTTTAGCCAAATGTCTGGCTTGAATTCAAGGTAAAGTAACATTCCTTCCTTCCTTCATTCATTCAGTGAATTCTTACCGTCATGTGCCAGGCGCTGTTCGGAAAACAAATAGGAAGGCATCCAACGTGCCCCTTCCTCACCACCCTCCAAATCCCCATGGCCAGTGCCGCAACCATGATGCTGAAGCCGAAGAAGCAGAATCAGCAGCAGCAGCAGCAGCAGCAGCAGCCCTCAACGCCAGAGCAGGCGGGAAGAGATTGGAGATGAGAAGGACAGGAGTCCCACTGGCCCATGTGACCTCCTGGCCAATGGAAAGCCTGATGGCCCCAAGACAGCTCTTCACAGAGGTCCTCCAGAATCAAGGTCTAATGATTCTACCACTGCTGAGTCCCCCACCTCCTCCATGGGCAAAGGCCCAATTCAGGGAGGCCAAGGCCCCTGGTGTGGTCCAAACGGTTGTGGTTGGTGGAGGGGAGACTGATGCTGAATCTCCTTTTCCCAAACAGGGTCACTGGGGTCCCTTCTGGGGAGGCTTTCACAAAGAGCAGAGAAACTCTCGAAGGTTCAAAAGCTGGTCTCTTATCAAGAAGATCTGCCAGCCCAAAGATGGACCCCAGGTCACGGAAGACAAATCCAACTTCCCTGTATTGCTGACACTTAGCCAAAAAGGGCCACTGTCGATAGGAGGACTCTGCCTTCTACCACTCAGGCATGGGCGGACCTCCTCTGGGAGACTGCCTTCCCATCCCGGCTGAGAAGAGCCCACGGTGACCTGAAGGCCATATATTTCCCTGTGCCCCTGGGATGGCTACTGTGAGGCTGTTCCCCCCCCAACCCTCAGTCAGGAACCCCCACCTGCATCTGCCACCTCCCCGATTTGGGGTCCAGAGCTGTCTCTACAGTGAGGGACTCTGGCTGCTTTTTTCCAGCCCAGCTAGTATCTTTATAATCATTGTTTTAAATTCCCATTCAGACATCTTACTTCTATCCATGCTGATTAAATCCCTGGCTGCGAGTACGACCTCCTCTTCTTTCTTATGGGATGAATTTCTCCTCATCACTGTGTCCAGAAAAGAAGAAACAGAAGAAGCAAAAACAACTCCTACCTTCCAAAAGGTGGTTGTTTTTCTACTTGTAGAATTGGAGTATCTGT
This sequence comes from Enhydra lutris kenyoni, assembly GCF_002288905.1. Classification (NCBI taxonomy): domain Eukaryota; kingdom Metazoa; phylum Chordata; class Mammalia; order Carnivora; family Mustelidae; genus Enhydra; species Enhydra lutris. The sequence goes on from NW_019154198.1 coordinate 360,241, forward strand.
TTCCTTAGACCTCTGACTGATTTCTCAGGTGCTGAGAATGATTTGGTAACTATCTAGTTGTATTTGAGTGGTGAGACAAACTTAGGGTCCCCCTACTCCTTCGTCATCTGGACTCCTCTCCTGGGCCCAGAGTGGCATCTTCGGTGGTGTGCAGTGTGCACTCCTTCTGACCAGCCTCCAGACTCCCTTTCAGGACCCCATCTTTGCTCCCTTCATCTGCCTCCTGGGTCCTCGTCCCCCTGTCCAACTGGCTGCTGAACAGGAAACCTCTTCAGTGCCGTTGCTTCTGCAGCTGTCCCCGGTACTGCCATCAATTCCTGAGGGCCCTGGAGCACTTTCCTGCCGTTCTCCTCCTCCAGCTACTTGTTTCAAGTCCTTTCTATGTGACATGCCAGCGTGGCCAGCTGCTCTGTGGTACCCACCAGGTCATTTGACCTGGACTCCAGTCTGCATGGATGCGGGAGTTTCCCCCTGAAAGGCCACTCTCCTTGCTTTTGCATCTCATAGTTTCCATGTCAGGAGTGTGATCCCCACCCCTCCAGTCTGTGATCCCGGTGCTGGTGAAATTGGGCATCGCTTTGTAGCCTTTTGCAATGTGGGCGGCATCTTTGTGACTTCCTCATGCTACAGTTAAGTTTTTCTGCCAAAACGAGTGAGGCTCTTTGGTGTCCTCTCGATTTTCCACACCTCTCAACATGGGAGAGTTATGGAAATTTCCAGAAGACTGCCTCCCTGGTCCTCCCCATTCTTCTACTAGAATCGTTTCTTCCAGGTTTGAGGCGTTCACTAAAGGCTCTGATGGACTACCCTATCTCCTCTCCAGCCCACTTTAGTTAGACTATGTCACTAAGAGGTCACTAGTCCTTTTGTCTGAATTCTGTGACTCTCCACCCAGCTGGCCTCCGGGTGGAACCTGGACAATACTGTTGCCTTCCTCCAACCTTCTGCCACATCCCTTGCACTGGTTGCTTCCTGTGAAAATGGCAGTGGACAGGCTCAGTTTTGAACTGGTCCTGAGGAAATGGGTCAGGTATGTGGGCAAGAGGGATGAGAGCCACTGGAGAACGGAGAATGAATTTTTTTTAATTTTTTAAGATTAGCAATAAATGCAGTGAAAAGATGAAAAAAAAGAACATCGATTACAACAAAAAACCAACTGAAGGGGGTGAGAGCTGGCTGTGAGTGATCCTGGCTAGAGCCTACCAGAGGGAGGGAGCAGCTTGTGGAAAGGCCCTGGAGAGGAAATGTGCCTGTCATGTCCACGTAGCTCCCTTTCCCATATGTCTCTGTCTCTAGGACGTGGACCAGTCGAATTCTTCATCACTTACCTGGACTCTTGACTCTGGAATGCCAATTTCTTTAGCAAGTTGCTCTCTGGTATCGATGCCAGGATAAGGGTTGTTCGTAAATGCCTGGATGAGGGTGTGTAGTTGTGAGGGAGTATAGCTGGAACGGCGCCGTCTGTCTTCTCTGCCTGGGACGAATGTGAGATCAGGGGTCAAAGAACATTTCAGAGGTCAGTTTACATATTCAGACAAGGAGCCCAAACATGCCCCACTCTGTCTCCCATCTAATTTGAAGCCTGTTGCTTCTCCTTAAGAGGGCTTTGCCCCAGCTTTTACAGGGAGAAAGTTCTAGAAGAGATGCAGCATACGGCCAGGTTGCTGGTTCTTTCCAGTGGAAAGAATGTAAACACAGGAGAGTCTCGGGTCCATGAACCAGGGCACCCGGATGGTTCAGTCAGTTTAAGTGTCGGACTTTGGCTCAGGTCATGATCCTGGAGTCCTGGGCTCGAGCCCCGTCATTGGGCTCCCTGCTCAGCAGGGAGTCTGCTCCCTCTGGGCCTCACCCCACTCTCATGCTCTCTCTCTTCCTCCCTCTCTCATATAAATAAATAAAGTGTGAAAGAAAAAAAAAGACGAAGGTTCGTGAACCGTGAAAGGAAGAATTTCCAGGGGCCATGTTGAACCCTGAACCAGAAGACCCAAGCAGGAAGGAGGTCCAGAGAGAGAACATTCTTTCCTGCTCAGAGCAGGAGTTAGCTCCAGCGTAGAGAGGCGCTTGGGCACCCAAGAGTCCCTGCCAGGGACCAGGACTGGCGCAGACTATTTACTCTGAATCTCCTCTTCAGCATGATCTTGGTCTTGGCTTGATTCTAAGTCCTCATCGGGTTCTGACTTTTTCTGGGACTGGTGCCTAGCTCTTCGATTCTGAAACCAAATCTTAAGTGAGGAAAACAAAACGAGAGAATTAAGTATGTTTATGTCATCTCAACCCCATCACTGCCTTTCTTCAAGGGCGTAAGTGTGATTCTTACTAGATCAAAGCTCGGGATTGTTACCGATACCTGTCACATCTGCCGAAGTCTTAGGTCAAGTCTTGGCATTTAGTGTCTCCACAGTCTGGTCCCAACAGGACGGTAATAATCTTTTAAGTTAATAAGTAGGTGCTGCAATTATGTATTTTACAGCTAGTCCAAGCATTTCCTCTTCCCTGAAGGAGTACCTGCCTGCCTCCTTCCCACTCCTGTAAGCTCTTTCGTCCTCAGTACCCACATTTGTGAAGTCAGACAAAGAGCAACATCCTTGTCAGTTCTGGGTGTCAGTCAGGACGCCTCAGGGCAACCCTCTTGGGTCCCCTCCCTCTTCAGCTCTGTACTATCACTCAATAAGCTTTGCTTTGTTGCCCCCCACAAAGATACTCCATACAAAGCCCTTTGCAGACTCGTATGTAGCTCTGCTCGATCAACAGATTCCTTCTCCTCCCTTTCCACTTTTAGTCTTGAAGATATAGAATTTGTGATTTACCTGGACTCTAGACTCATCAGTGTTGACTTCCAAAGCCAGTCTTTGTTTGGTAGCGTAACCTGGGTAAGGATTTTGGTCAAATGCCTTAATGAGGATTTTCAGTTGATCTTCTGTGAACCTAGTGCGGTTGCGTCTCTGATTCATTGCTACGGCCTCTGTGGAAAGGTCAGGAGAGAGGAAGCATTCCATAGGCTGGCTTATACATTTCAAACTTCAGGCTCTACCTAGACTCTGGTTTACCCTTTTCATTTGGAATCCACCAGAACCCAGTAGGAAAGAACTCTGCAACAACTATAAAGCCTTTAAACACACAAGGGTGATTCTTTTTTTTAAGATTTTATGTATTTATTTGAGAGAGAGAGAGAGAGAGCACACAAGCAGGGGAAGCAGCAGGCAGAGGGAGAAGCAGGCTCCCGACTGAGCAAGGAGCCTGATGCCGGACTCAATCCCACTACCCTGGGATCATGACCTGAGCTGAAGCCAGATGCTCAACCGACTGAGCCCCCCAGGTGCAATCACAAGGGTGATTTTGAGCTTTGCTAGTTGATCTGAATGCCATGACTGGGAAGTTAAAGTCTTCTGTTTTCAAAACCCATGGAAAATGGATGTGTTCTCTTCATATAAATTAAAAACAATGAGCCAAGAAGATCACAATTACATTACAATCATGAATACTTGAACCCATAGAAATGAAGAACAAATGAAGTATCATTAAGCCCCTCTCGGTTTTTCTGGTTAAAAGTCTGATACTTAGGGACGCCTGCGTGGCTCAGTTGGTTAAGTGTCTGCCTTCGGCTCAGGGTCCTGGGATTGGGTCCTACATCAGGCTCCTTGCTCAACGGGGAGCCTGCTTCTCCCTCTGCTTGCTGGTCCCCCTGCTTATGCGCGCGCTGTCTCTCTGTCAAGTAAATAAATAACATCTTTTTTTAAAAAAGTCTGGTACTTATTAAGTCATTTTGAAGTCCACTGCCCTCAATGACAGGTAAACAGAATCACTTTCCAAAATGTTTCTTCTAAGGTTTTATTTATTTATTTGACAGAGAAAGACACAGTGAGGGAGGGAATACAAGCAGAAGGAGTGGGAGAGGAAGAAGCTGGCTTGCTGAGCAGAGAGCCCGATGCGGGACTCGATCCCAGGACCCTGGAATCATGACCTGAGCTGAAGGCAGATGCTTAATGACTGAGCCACACAGGTGCTCCTCCAAAATGTTTTTTATAAAACACTGTGGGGAGTATACAATTAATTCTTTAAAATTCCATACTTTCAATAGAATCTTCAAATAGGGGACAAATACCACATTGCATTATTTTATTTTTTTATTCTTTTAAAGATTTTATTTATCAGATAGTGAGAGCATGAGTAGGGGAAGAGGCAGAGGGAGAGGAAGAAGCAGACTCCTCGCTGAGCAGGGCGCCTGACACAGGTCTCGATCCCAGAACTGCAGGATATGGACCTGAACTGAAGGCAGACACTTAACCGAATGAGCCACCCAGTTGCCCCACATTACATGATTTTAGATACGGGACGCCACCTTGAAATAGCCAGATCTGGAAAGCCTGAGCATTTGTTTGGAGCGTACAATTCCGTACCACAATTGGACTTCGTGAACTGAGGTGAGAAGAACGGTTCCTGCGGATGCTCGAGGTTCAGTCAGAAGCGCAACAGCTGTGGTCCCGACCGGAGACTTTATGTGCTGAGTTTCCTGACACCTCACAGGAAAAGGCAAGCTGACTCCGTCTCTATACAGATCTGCGGTATTGCTGAGGTCACTCTCAGGAAAGCCAAACTCCCCATTTATGCAAAAAGAAAATCCAGTAAAAACTCCTAACTCTGGCTACTCATTACATTCCTTAAGCAAAAGAATTCATTTGGATTCCAGTCTCTAAGGATGCTTTTTTGTTTGATCCCTGAATGTCCCTCCTGAAAGCCTAGATCTTCAATTGCGTACCTGGTCTCTTGTACTACACTGAAAGGGGAATGTAAACTTTATGTATGTGTTTTTATTTACTTATTTTTTAGATTTTGAGCTTTTTTGAAAGGAATGTCTACCCCCAGCCTGGGGGTTGAACTCACAGCGCTGGTATCAGAGTCGTCTCCTCTGCCCCACCCAGCCAGCCAGTGGCCCTGAAAGGGGAAAGCTAACTTCATTATCACCCACAATTCTTCTAAAATCATGCTGATCAGGCCCTTACCTATATCTTTGACCTACTTGACCTTATACCCTGGAATAAGTGTGTCCTCCAGCTGCCACACCTAACTTCTCTGTCCCCCAACCAGGCCAACTTCCTCCTACCCCAGAGCATGGTGCTTGTTCCTCTCTCACTGTGACGCTCTTCCCACGGCGACTGAATAACCTGCTCCTTTACGACAGTCTCCAGCTTGAGTGCTGTCTTCTCAGGGTCCTCCCTGACTCTCCAGTCTAAGGCCCATGCTCCATGCACCAAATAGTCTGTGACAGGATTTTTTTTTTAAGATTTTTATTTATTTGAGAGCTCGTAAGAGAGTGAGAATGGGAAGGGGGGGGTAGAGGCAGAGGGAGAAACAGGCTCCCCGCTGAGCGAGGAGCCCGATGAGGGGCTCGGTCCCAGAACCTGGGACCATGACCTGAGAAGGCAGACATTTAACCGACTGAGCCACCCAGGTGCACCTGTGATTAATTTTCCTGTTGGCAAGTGATTGGCTCTGAGGTTGGCCTTAGGTGAAAAAACTCTCACAGGACACCACCCATGTTACACCATCACTTACGTTATTCTCTGTGCACAGGCCCTTGACTATCCATTCTAAGAAGGAAAAGTTCCTTTACAATAAAAAGCTTGAAGGAAGGCCCTTAAGTAGCTGTAGTAGAACTTCTGACTAACCCAGACCAACCCCCTAGGGAGCAGGGGGAGGGATAAGCACACTAGGGCTTCCTGAGACACTGACATGTAGAGGCTGGGCTGGGAGGAAGAGATGAGGAAGGGCAGAAGGAAGATGAAAGTTGAGGAAGGAGGGAAGCGAAGAGATCAAAGCTGAGTAAGGTTGCTTTCTTTCCTTTTTTTTTTTTAAGATGTTATTTATTTGTCAGAGAGAGAGAACAAGCAGAGGGAGAAGCAGGCTGAGCCGAGCAGGGAGCCCGACGTGGGACTTGATCTCAGGACGGTGGGATCATGACCTGAGCCAAAGGCAGACGCTTAACCCGCTGAACCACCCAGGCACCCCAGCAAGATCTCTTTCATCAGCCTAGGAGCATGCTTTAGCCCAATAAGCTAAAGGCTCCTGGAGAGCAGCGTCAAGATCCAGTTCATCTCTGACTGGGGAGTGGGGGGAGCGGGTGAGAGGAGCACCAGGTTCTGGACAGAGTTACAGCTCAGTCATTGCCAGGAGAGTCTGGGCCCTAGAGGAACTGGTGACCCATGTGCATGTGGGTAATGCGAGTGGATAGTCACGGCCGTGGTGTCGGTAGTAGTCAACATCTTAACTGTCCGCCAACAGGGAACTGCATTTCCAGATGAAAATGCCAGCAAGATATCTGAGGTAAACCTTATTTCAGGACGTTTGGATTTACAGAATTTGCAAAGGTAGTATGAGGAGTTCCCATATAGTCCACATCCAGTTTCCCCTATCATTCACTGTGCTTTATAAAGTCATCTCTGCACCCAATGTGGAGCTCAAACTCATGACCCCAAGATCAAGAGTGACTTGCTCTACCAAGTGACCAGCTGGGTGCCCCTCCCCTATTATTAACACATTAGTACAGTATATTTGTCACAACCAATGAATCAATACTGATTCATTATTAGTAACTAAAGTCCATACTTTATTCACATTTTTAAAGTTTTTATCTAAAAGTTTTTACTTTGGGGCGCCTGGATGGCTCAGTGGGTTAAGCCTCTGCCTTCCGCTCAGTCATGATCCCAGGGTCCTGGGATAGAGCCCCACATCGGGCTCCCTGCTTGGCAGGGAGCCTGCTTCCCTCTCTCTCTACCTTCCTCTCTGCCTACTTGTGATCTCTCTGTCAAATACATAAATAAAATCTTTAAAAAAAACAAAATAACAGTTTTTACCTAATATTGTTTCCTGTTCGAGGGTGCTATTCAAGGTACCGTGCTACATTGGGTCATCCTGTCTCTTTAGGGTCCCTTTGACTCTCACAGTGTCTCAGACTTTCCCAGTTTTCCATGATATGGACAGTTCTGAGGAGTCCTGAGCAGATTTTTTTTTTTTTGTAGAACCTCGTTGGAGTTTATCTGATATTTTTCTATGATTAGACTAGGGCTATGTTTTCTGAGGAAGAACCAAATAGGATTTTGAGAGCAACCTAAAATGTACAGGGAGAATAAAAGCCCACAAAATAGATTATATATTTTGTTTAAAAAGATACAGATGATAGAGTTAATTATCCAGATAAAATAGATTAGTACAATTTTTTTCCCTATGGTACGCATGCAGAAACAGACAAGTAGACAAATGGAACCAAACAGAAAGCCTGTTACATGTGAGAACTTGGAATGGCTACAGCCTCCAGAATCCGTGCCGGGAAAGGATAGTGCGAGGTAAGGAAAACGGCCGACTGTATGAAGAAAAACGAAGTTGAGCCATGCACTATACAGCAGATTTTAAAATGCCAAATTAAAGATATGTGAAAGGTTACAGTAAATGGAAGATGATGTATAAGAAAACCTATGTTACACTGAGATAGAAAAGAGTTACTTAAATAAAACGCCAAACACGATGGGAAAAATTGCTGGAATTGAAAACTGCAGTTGAAAAGTTAAAAAAATTAGATAAATCCAGATGCTTGTAGTGATGGGGATTTTAAACTGTTCAAAAATGTATTTCTAGAGTCCCTATTAAAAGCCAGACCCTCCGCCTTCCCCTAGGCACTGTGAGCAAAGCAGACAAGATAGCCATGGCCTCATGGAGAGTCAGGAGATAGCAAACAAGTGAATTGTACAGTTGTCAGAGGGTGAATATTTCCAGGGCAAAAAAGGGAGGAGGGAAAGGAGAGGATGCAGAGGGTACAGTCACAATTTTAAGTGAAGTGATTAGCAAAGACCTCACTGAGAAAACTACTTGAGCAAAGACTTGAAGCAAATGAGAGAGGAAGAAGCCATGTTGACATTGAGACAGGTATGTTGCGGGAACTGGGGATAGCAGCGGGTGCCTGCCTGGCCTATTTAAGAGAGAGCAAGAAGGTTAGGCAGTTTGGAGAAGAGGATATAGAGCATGAGCAGGTGAGGTCCTAGACCTTAGGTGGGGGTGTGAAGCCGATTATATAGGGCCTTACAGGATGGACCAAGAAACGGTCAGATTCCTAAAATATTTGAAAGTTAAAGCCAACAGAATTTCCAGCCTGATTAGATGTGGGTCATAAAAGAAAAATGGGTCGAGAATGATTCCTAGATTTTTTTTTTTATTTTTTATTTATTTATTTATTTATTTATTTTTTGGCCGGAGCAGCTGGCATGTCCCGTGTGAGGATAAACTCTGGCAGGGAGAGTTCGGGTGGAAACATGGAGAGTCCGGTTTGGTTGAGTTTGAGACGCTTGTTAGAGACAACAAGGTAGACAGACAAATCCAAGATTCAGGAGAAAAGTTGAGTCTGGAGAGAGAAATCTGGAAGCTTCTTTGATTCCAAAGATATTCTGGTTTCTGAACTTTCTTATGGCTCCCATAGTTTCTTAAATGTGTCTCTCTCCCTCCCCTTCCTGAAGCAAGAATCTATCTTGTTAGTTCTTGTTTTTTTTTTTTAGATTTTATTTATTTATTTGACAGACATAGATCACAGGTAGGCAGAGAGGCAGGCAGAGAGAGAGGAGGAAGCAGGCTCCCCGCTGAGCAGAGAGCCCGATGCGGGGCTCCATCCCAGGATACTGGGATCATGACCTGAACTGAAGGCAGAGGCTTAACCCACTGAGCCACCCAGGCGCCCCTATCTTGTTAGTTCTTAAATGCCTGTACCTTTCTGAAACCCCCAATGCTCAATGCTCAGAAAACGCACATTTTCATCTCACATGATGGAAACTGGTTTTCCCTAACCCTAGTACAGCTTTTTCAAAGTTTAAAAATGGAATTCCCACAACTTCTGGCAAGCCCAGTAGCCCAGTAGGTTTTTAACCCAATTTTTAGTCCACTTCCCTGTCCAAACAAACAAAATGGAAACTTAGTCAGGTGTGAGGGGCACTTACCGTTCGGAGAGTTCTCTGGGGCCGTGTTGGAACGGCGTTCTGAAGTCTGAGGATCAGACTGGGAGGCAGCTTCGAGGACGGGTTTATATCATCAGCCCGCACGGCCCCTCCTGTCTATTTAATCTTTAGTGATTCTGAAGTTTTATCTTTGCCAATTGAATCACTTCTTAGAACCATAAACCCTTTTAATCTAGGAAGGGCTAGATAAGCCTCCTATTCTTCCATTGACAGAGATTTAATAATTTATACTAAGCCTAACCCTAACCCTAACCCATCACAGGACCATCTCCAAGACCTACTGTTTTCACATTTTTTCAACATTTATTATATACATTTTTTAAGTTGCTTTTTTTAATGTTCTTCACTTATCTTTTGAAGTGGTGACCTTTTCTTATTAAATTAAAAGAGTTCTTGGGGCACCTGGGTGGCTCCATTGGTTAAGCTTTCAGCTCAGCTCATGATTCCAGGGTCCTGGGATGGAGCCCCACATCAGGCTCCCTGCTCAGTGGGGAGTCTGCCTCTCCCTCTCCTTCTGCCAGCTGCTCTACTTGCTTGTGCTCTCTCTCTCTCTTTCTGTCATATAAATAAACAAAAAATTTTTTTAGAAAGATTAAAAGAGTTCTTAGTGAGCCTGGCTTGCTCAGTCTGTAGAGCATGTGACTCTTGACCTTGGGATCATGAATTCAAGACCCATGTTGGGTGTTGGGCATACAGCTTTTTTAAGGAAAACAACAAACAAATAAAAAGCAAATGAAAATTAAAAGAGCTATTTTAATTAGTGCCAGGATTAGGGATGGAAAGCGAAGTTCTCACCTCAGGAGCAATTTAAGAGGGTGCAAAAAATTCTGTCTTCAATATAAATCATATTTGGATGCAATACTTAAAAAACCAAAAATTAATTGTAAAAAGTCCATGTATATAAGGTATAAAAAATGTAAATAAAAACAAGATCCTACCCCACGGGGGCAAGAGTGGTTTCAGGTGAGATTGCCTGTGCAACGAACATAAAGGTCTCTCCCTTGCAATCTCTTCTCGAGGTCACTGATCAGCCTTGATGGAAGTGACAAATTCTGGTAGTTGTTGGTAGCTGCAATCCACAGTACGCAGGATAAGAAGGAAAGTTTCGTTTTATTACACATATATGTTTGTGTTATTTTAAAACACTTTAAAGAGGAATTAAATAAGTAATACAAGTTTTATTTATTGAGATATTTGACTTCTTTTTGGTTTTTAGACAGATTTATTTATTTATGTATTTGAGAGAGGGGGAGGGGCAGAAGGAGAGAGAATCTCTCTTTTTTTTTTATTCATTTATTTGACAGAGAGATCACAAGTAGGCAGAGAGGCAGGCAGAGAGAGAAGGGGAAGCAGGCTCCCTGCTGAGCAGAGAGCCCGATGCGGGGCTCGATCCCAGGCTCCTGAGATCATGACCTGAGCTGAAGGCAGAGGCTTAACCCACTGAGCCAGCCAGGCACCCCAAGGAGAGAGAATCTTAAGCAGACCTCACACTCAGCTCAGAGCCCGACTCGGCGCTCAAACCCACGACCCTGAAATCCCAACCTGAACTAAAGCTGAGAGTCAGCCGCTTAGCTAACTGTGCCACCCAGGCACTCCACATGAGCTATCCGACTTCTAACAAATAAAATGTGATCAAATATTAAATCTTTCCTGAAAGTTCTTTAATCAGGACAATAACATACTTATCAGGAAACTTTTATACTATAGTCATGTAAAACAGCAGTAAGTTTTATGTCATTCGCTTCTGTTTATTAAACCTTTTTTCTATATTTTCCACCAAATTGGTCTAGACACCTAGAGCACAATTTTCTGCCATTTGTACTTATTAATATGTCTATTTTTGATATATATTTTTATGTATACCTACTTGGATTTAAATATCATAACTTATATGATTGGTTAGTGATTATAAATTAAATATTTATTATACTTATTCCAATTAAATACTATATTTATCTTAAAATATATTTTTTAAATTTATACTAAAAGTTTTAACATATATGTGGCATCTAAAAAGCCAATCAGGGGCGCCTGGGTGGCTCAGTTGTTAAGCATCTGCCTTTGGCCCAAGTCCTGATCTCAGGGTCCTAGGATGGAGCCCCACATCTCTTCCCTGCTCGGCGGGAGGCCTCCTTCTCCCTCTCCCACTCCCCCTGCTTCTGTTCGCTCTCTCTCGCTGTGTCTCTCTGTGTCAAATAAAGAAATAAAATCTTTTTTTAAAAAGTGAAAATCGGGGGCCCTGGTGGCTCAGTGGGTTAAAGCCTCTGCCTTCAGCTCAGGTCATGATCCCAGGGTCCTGGGATGGAGCCCCGCATCAGGCTCTCTGCTCAGCAAGGAGCCTGCTTCCCTTCCTCTCTCCCTCTCTGCCTGCCTCTCTGCCTACTTGTGATCTCTGCCTGTCAAATAAATAAATAAAATCTTTTTTTTTTAATAAAATAAAATAAAAAAGTGAAAATCATTGGCCATTGTGAAAAAGATGTTCTCAAATTTTTGTCAGTGAAAATCTCTGAGCTTGTGGAGATTACATTACATTTCAGAAGAGCGGAAACACAATTTAGGAAAGATGGGGAAATTCTCAACCTCATCAGTGTCTGGGAAAGGAAATCACAACCATCATTAAATTCCATTTTACACTGATCTTATTGGCGAAATATAAGAAGTTTGACAATTCCAAGTTGTTCATTAAGATCTAAATGAATAACATCTCTTGCCTCTTCCAAAAACTTGGAAACTTCCAACAACTTGGCATTTATTGGGGTGCTCGGGTGGCTCAGTCTGCCTTCAGCTCAGATCATGATCCCAGGGTTCTGGTATTAAGCCCTGCAACGGGCTCCCTGCTCAGCGGGAAGCCTGCTTCTCCCTCATCCCTCTGCTTGCTGCTCGGCCTTCTTGTGCTATCTCTCTGTCAAATAAAAAAATAAAATCCTTTTTAAAAGACTATTTAAAAAAACCCTTGGCATTATCTTTAAAAACTGAAAATTTTTGGACTCTCCCATGATGCAGCCATTTCCATCCTGATTTTACAAGGGAAACTTTTCCATACGTTTTAAGATTTTATTTGAGAGAGAGAGTGTGTGTTTAAATTTTACTTCTACCTTCTTAGGATCTCTGGATGGGCCTGAGAATTAATTTGACGTAAGACAGATTAACAGGAGAGAAGCTTATAAATTTATTTAATTTGTTTCACCTGATACACAAGACTTCATAAGAAAACGAAGACGCAAAGAAGTAGGAAACCTAAGTGCTTAAATGTTAAGTTGAACAAAGAGAGGCAATTGTTCAAAAGTAGCTAAAATAAATGGGGAGACTAAAGGAAGATAAAAGTTATCTTTAGAACAAGATTTTATTTTTCTGAGTGAGAGAGGGAGTACAAGCGGAGGGAGTGACGCAGGGAGAGTCAGAAGCAAGCCTTCAGCTGAGCAGGGAGCCCAACTCGGGGCTCAACCCCAGGACTCTTGAGATCATGACCTAAGCCAAAGGCAGAGGCTTAAACTACTGACCCACCCATTGCCCCAAAAGTTATCTTAACCAGGTCTGTTTATATGGATTTCTGTTTGTTTGTTTTGACTCCTCATGTCTGGTGATAACAATGTTTCTTTGCTCCCAGCATATTTTTGCCACATTTTTGTCACACTTTGTCACATTTGTCACTATCACTCATCCTTTTTCCCTCCCACTATCCCTCAATCTATATTTTTCTGAACCATTTAAGAGCTTCATACTTCATGTATCATATTTGTTTGAATTTTCTGAGAACAAGGATATTATCTTACACAACCAGAGGACAATTTCTAATGTCAGAGAATTTAACATCAGGTCAGTAGATTCATTTCGCCCGGATCACATTGCATTCATCATGTAAAGTCCATTGTATGTAATATGGTCCATCCCAGTAATAGGCCAATACCAGATTTTATCTAGTTAGGCAGAAGTATGACTTTTTACTGTCTTTATTTGGAGATTAAGTATGGTTTAAGGACATGTATGTGGGTGCCAAGTTGACAAGAGGTGGAATATGATGGCTAGTTTTATGTATAAACTTAGCCAGTTATTGGATCAAACACTGATGTAGTGTTGCTGTGAAGATATTTTATAGATATGCTCAACATCTACAAATGATTGGCTTTAAGCAAAGGATTTTATTTGGTAGTGGGTGGGCCTTATCCAATCAGTGAAAAGGTCTTATGAGTTTAAGTAAGAGTTCCCAGAGGAAGAATTCAGTGTCAAAACTGCAGCATTAGCTTTGTCTGGAGACTTTCCAGCCCACTAGCCTACCCTCTAATCTATGGATAGAGTAAAACTTGCCACGCCCCACAATCACATAAGTGAATTTCTTGAAATAAATCTCATATACATATTGTACCTATATATGTATATGTAATGCCCATATATACACCATATAGTTATAACAGGTGTACATGTAAACATTTATAAAACATATATCTTACTGGTTGTCTGCAGAACTCTTGATATATCTTCATTCCTTGACTTGATTAATAACTTGTCACTATGATTCTCTCTCATCTTAGAAATATTATCTCAAGAGCATGTCTATACTCCCTGATTCCAGTTCTCAACCTATATGCATCCTCAAATCATCAAAAATGCATTTTATTCTCCCAGCTTCACAGTTATGGGGAAAAAAAAATCACCAATGGTGAATTCTAAGATTGCTTAATGTACCTCCGGGTGGACATTAGAACCCGTAATGTGAGTTTGTTGGTTTCTTGACATCAACCAGTTAACAAAGCCAGACTGGTCCAGGATTCATGCTCTGTCCATTCTCTTCTCCAGTCTACACTCATTACTCTGATGGTCTTACCTAGTATCATGATTTGGAATATCAGTGTAAGCTAGTAACTCCCAAATGTATGGGTAGTGTCCACACAAAAGGAACAAAGCTTTTTTAAAATCTTAAAGAGAAAGAGAGTTTTATTTAAGCTCAGGTTAGGACAGCTAACCGGTATACACAATCTTCACAAAGAAGAGAGTGCTCTGGGAAGGAACATTTGGTGCACTGTTATATTTTTGTTTTTACATAAAGAGTTACAAATCATCATGAACAGGCATTCCAGAAAGTTACAGACTTTCTCTTATGCTTTTAGTATGTGCAAAACTTTATGTATGACTTTAAAGTACGACTTTAATCTTATGGGAACCAAGGAGGGTTTTTTTTTCCCCTTTATCTTTATGTTTAGAATGCTGTTTGGTTTTTGTTTTTGTTTTTCAACAAAGCAGATGAGCAATGTGTGCTTGGGGCAGAAATAGAGGCTATGCTTTGATGTTTGCCAAGTCATTTTGACTTTAGTAAATGCTCAAGTATAGCTTCCCTGAGAGCCCCAAAACAGGGCCCACAAACACGGAAAGTTGAAATTTTTCCTTTATTTCATCAAATTATCCTTTATCAGTCATCGGTAACACACGCCTTGTGGTCTCACAGACGTTTCGGACCGCAGATGCTCACAGCTGGAGTCCCGAGTCCCCCCTCCAAGCTTCCTCCATGTGCTCCTCCCCACCTCACAGGATGGCAAATCCATTTCTTGGTGATCTGGGCCAATTACATGACTCAGAATGTCATTCATCGCATGAAAAAGGCCCAGGAGAGTGTGCAGCTCTCTGCGGAGAGAAAGGGGACTTCCGGTGTCCTTCTTGGCAGGATTTTTACACTACTTTTTTGGGAGGACCCGGGAAGGGGGTACCAAAAGGGGAAGTCAGCAGGCCAGCCTCGAGTCGAGGGCGCGGTCTCTGCCCTTGCTTGCGTGCCCCCGCCCGACGAACGTCCCTGCTTCCCGAGCCTCAACTGCCCCAGGCCCAGAACGAAGGCTCTCGCTCCTGCCCCTTGCCTGTCCTCTCGAACTGTAAACAGCCCGACAGGTTGCTCAGTTGCTCGCGCTTCTTTCCCTGGAAGGAAACTCCTGCGAAGACCCGCCTCGCGCAGTAGGACACGAAGGAGGGAAAACCACAGTACCCAGAAGGCATCTGAGGCAGCGCTGGCCAATGACAGCCCCGGACGGGGCGTCTCCTGCGGTTTGCGTCCGGGGGCGGGACTTCCGGGTGTTTTCACGGCCGCCGCCATTAGCCCCTGCCGTTCGCTCCCGAGGGGCGTTGACTTGCTGAAGACCGGGCCGGCGCCACAGCGGCTCCACGCCTGGAGAACGAGCCGGGAAGGAGGAGAGGACTCACCGCGTTTTGTAGGGTCCGGGCCCTCTTTGGCGGGCGTGCCACCCCCCACCTCCGACCGCCCCCTGGGCCGCGGCCTCTGCAGCCGCCCTCATCCCCGCAGTCGCCAAGGGCAGCGCCCGCGTCGCGGTGCCTTTTGCGCAGGGGACGCTGCGGTCCGGCCTCCCGCTCTGCGCCGAGGTCGCCAGAGCGCGCGGGGCAGAGGTGCGGCCAGCAGGCTGCCCCGGTGCTCGCCGCTGCAGCCTTGCTCGACCGGGGGGCCCCGTGATGGCGGCGCCGCCGACCGGCCAGGCGCAGGTCAGTGGAAGTTGGTTTCGGAAGTGCTGCTTCTCTCGAGGGGCGGGCGGGAGCCGCGGCGGCCGCCGGACGCGTGTCCACAGGGGTGTGTGTCGGCGTGCGCGGCTGGCGCGTGATCCCCGGACTCTCAAGTGTGTGGTCTCTGACTTCCAGTGCGGGAGGAGTGAGGGATGCTTCCGCCGGGGACTCCCCATGTTCTTCGAGTAAATTCCATCCCCCCTTGCCCTGGGTTGATGCACGCTTCCCACCTGCCCTCCTCCAGCAGGCGACCTGGGGCACCGGACGGAGGGGGACAGCTTTTCTGACAAGTGCGTGGACGAAGTGGGGGACGCGGGTTGTTGAGGGAAGCCCGCGAGGGTCTGCGAGGTTGCCGTGGCTGCTCCCGGTGGTCCTGCAGGACGCTCCACCGACCCTCAGCACGCCCGCCGCGTGGCCAGTGCCTGTGGCGTCAGCAGCCGGTTGTGCTGCGGGTCCTGAGGTACCCTGGCTCCAGGGAAAGGACTGGCAGCTCAGGAGGGAGAAAGGCTTATGGTTCATGGTGGCATCTCCCCGACTCTGGGAGGCCCAGGCGCGTCCAGCGAGCCTGGGGAGCAAGTCCGGGCCCTGCCTTGTCCCCAGGGAGACGCCGCCCCTTCAGCTGCCTTTCCTGAGAGGTTGGTGAGGAGGGCGCGGCTCCCCCGTGCATGTTCAAGGAAATATTTGGGGGAAGGAAATGTATTTCAGAGCAAAACCCGGGGTAAGTGCTTCGCAGCCTCGATCCGCTGCGGTCGCTCTGGTTAGGCAGGAGGGCCCGGTTCCACTGGTCAGTGCCGTGCTGGAGTAGTCGGTCCTGAAACCGCACTTTGGGTGGCACGATGTGAGGCTGCTGGCCTGGTGGGGCTCCCTCAGCCTTTCAGGGCCGGTGGTGCCAAGATGATGAGGTGTTTACCTCCCAGGCTGGAGACACCTGCAGATCCCAGAGCCCGCTGAGCACGGAGTCACTCCTGTCCAAGTCTCGCAGCTGTTGTTGCTGATGTGGGAACTATTACTGTATTGGTCCAGAATCCCAGCCTCAGAGAAGTGATGTCCTCTCGGTAGCGCAGCTGGCCAGTGTCGGTGTCAGCGGTCTGGATGCAAGCCGCAGGAGACTGACTTAAGACCTGGGGCCTTGTAGTCCCTTTGCCCAGGATGCGAAGCCCTCAGCATGGGGCAGGCAGCTAGCAGGACCGGTGAGGCTCAGGTACTGCTGTTGTTACTGACACCGTTATTACATGCCCGCTCATTCCTCGGACGTCCTAGAGCCCTTGCTGTCTGCATCTCCCAGTCCTCGCATCATTTCCTTTGTCTGTGTGACCTTCCAGGGCCTCCCACGGAGGAGGCTTCTCCCTTGCACTACCGGAGCACATCCAGAGCAGGGCCCACCTCCCCCTCGAGCCCAGCACAGAGCTTGGCCCTCAGGAGGTACTGGGTGATGGGAGCCTTGATCACTCTGCATCTTTACCGGGGATGTAGGGATGAGCTCTGATCCCATCCAGCAGCCCCAAGGCCAACGCTACTCTCTCTGTTTGACTTTGCAGGTATCTGTGACCTTCGATGATGTGGCCGTGACTTTTACCCAGGAGGAGTGGGGGCAGCTGGACCCGGCCCAGAGGACCCTGTACCAGGAGGTGATGCTGGAAAACTGTGGGCTTCTGGTGTCTCTGGGTAAGTCCTCCCCACTCCACCATGGGGACACCTGCTGCCTCCTTGTCAGAGCACCTTCTGGCTCCAGGCCTGGCTGGTCAAGAAGACCTCTGGAGCCCTCCCCGTGTCCCTCCTCCCTGCAGCTTCAGCCATTTTCTAGATTAATCTCTTTGGACCTGCTGTCCTGTGTCTGTTTGGGCAAGAAACAGTTCCTCTTTGGCTCCTAGAAAACCGTGGAAGGAAAAGGGGGGTGTTCTGCAGAACACAAAGGGAGGATTTCCAGCTGGTGCCGTGAGGCTCTGGTAGAGGAACTGGGAACCACCACGATGATGCCGTGGCTTCTGGTCTCTTGTCCTGGCTTCTCTCCCTGGCTCTCTCTGCTCATGTCTCTGTATGCAGGAAGGTTTTTCCCTGCCTCATCAAGTAGTGACAGGACTGGCCACCGGTCCCTGCTCTCTCGGCCCCCAGAGCCTCGTCTCCGCGTCTTGGCGTGCTTCTACGGTTCCTCTCTGTCTGTCTGCTGCCGGGCCGCGTGGGGTGTTCTTGAGGCAGGAACGGCCACCGGAGCCAGTGCTTCTCTGGACCTGTCACCCCAGTGCCCAGCACAGACTGGCCTCCGTCCGAGGTTCTGATTTCACAGTCCGGAGGGGGAGCTGACTGCGCGAGCCTGATGGGCTCAAGTGTCCTTAGCAGGCCTGTGAGTGATGGATGTTCTCCAAGGAGGGAGTGAGTCAGGCAGGCCCCTGGGAGGCCTTTGCCTTCAGCGCCGACAGATACTGTCCCAAAGGACATGGTCCCAGTTATGGGGCTTCTCTGTGTTTGTGCCTCCGTGATGGTCCCGAGGTTCAAGGGCCAGCATCCCCTGCCGGCCGAGAGACGTTAGAGTAAAGCTCCTCGGCAGCGGGCAGTTGCGCCCCCAGGAGACACTTGGCGATGTTGGCGTGCCCTCTGGGTTGTCCTGCCGTGGGTGTAGATGGGACTGGCATCTAGGGGTTCGAGTCCGGAGATGCCGTAACCCCCTCTGATGGATGCGACAGCGCCCGCTCAGTGACGAATTGTGCCGCCTGCTGCGTCCCGAGCGCCGCGGCTGAGAAGCACCAGCTTCGATGTTTCTCTCCTTGGGGAGAATCCGCACAGGCCGTTCAATTTGAGGGAAAGGGGGGCTATAAATCCAGAGCCGAGGATGAGACGTGCCTGTTCTTGGAGAACTGGAATTACGTCTGCCAGGGAGAAGAGAAAAAGCAAAACTAGAACAGCTGGATAGATTAAATATTCCGTAACAAAATGTTTCAGAATAGAAGTCCACGCTCTCCTCCTGCTGACCTCACCCCTCACCTTCAGTGCTTTCCCGGAGCTCACTCCGCTCGCTGTGGCGTCTGCTCCTGCGTGTTCTGGGGCGTTTCAGCCTCTCACACGGTCGCCCCTTCTGCGCATAGTCCCCACCTTGCCATCTGCGTCCTGACCGGCAGCTCTCAGGGAGGCTTCTCCCTCCGCCTCACATTCTCTCGTCTTCCTGGTTATAACCCGCTATGCCTGTGGTTCTCATTCAGGGATGATGTCGTCCCCCCAGGACACTGGGCAGTGTCTGGAGACATTTTTGGTTGTCCCAGGTGGGATGGAGGTGGGACAGGCACTGAGTGGGCGGAGACCTGGAATGCTGCTGGACATCCTTACAAAGCACAGGACAGTTGTCCTCCTTGTGTTCTTAGCAAAGAATTATCTTGACCTAAATAATCATGCCCGTGAACCTAAATAATTATGCCAGGTTGAGAAGCCTTGTTTCAGAGAGGATAGGAACAGTGCCTCAGCTGGCATTGAGAGACGCCATAATTGTTCCTGGCAAGTCTGGGTTTAGTGCTGAATCTTAATATACTTTCTTCACTCGCCTCACACTCCGATTGTGGGTACTTTTCCCTTTACAACAGAGGGAGTAACCTTGAGTTTGCGGCCCTGAGTAGGCAGCATTAGGACGCTGGGACTTAATATCATTTAGATTTCATTGCTGAGTTTTCGTGGTGACCTGCCACCAAAGGAAGTGACTCTAGGTTTCCCATTTACTGAGTGATGCCTGATTCTTTGTTTGAAGAGAAGAGAAATTAAACATGGATCACGTTAAAACGCAGTTCATAATCATCAGCACAAATAGCCTGAGCACTGACCAGGCAGGACTCTTCAGGGATCATCTTGCTCTACTCGTTTAAATTCCCACAGCATTCCCCCGGTAGTAACTTGTACTTCCAGGATTTCAGTTTGTAGAGGTGACTTAGTGACAGAACAGGGAGGTTAATGCTATTGTATGTCTTACATTTCTATATGTGTGTATTTGTGTGTATATATATACACAGGCAAACATGTACATACATGCCTTCGTGTGTGGTAGTTGTGTGTAAAAGAAAAAATCTTTTTCCTCTACTCAGCAACTTCTGATATCACAATTTTGTTTTCACACCACACAGTTCTGACGCTGCCCCCCCTGGGGTTAGTCTGGATCCCGCAGGTTAAGGGCTCAGTCGCCTAGGTTGGCTCCTCCCCCTCCCACGCATCCACTTCAGGTGCCAGGCGCAAGTCCAGGTTGTCACCCGTTCTGATCAGCTGGCTGTAAGTCAGAGATAGGACCCCTTCCTCAGAGTTGATCGTTTACCAGGGTGGCTCACAGAACTTAGGAAAGCACTTACTTAATATTACCTGTTTATTATAAAGGATTAGATTTAGAAAGCGCTAAATGGAAGAGATGCAAAGGGCTAGGGACTTAGGACAGGACACTGAGCGCCGATGCCCTCCAGGCTTGGCACCCTTCTAGCACCTTGTTGTGTTAACCAACCTGGAAAGTCCCTGAACCGCTTTAGTTGGGAAGGCTTCATTACGTAGGCAGGATTGATAATTCACTGTCGTCGGTGATTGAACTCAATCTCCAGCCCTTCTTGTCTCCACAGAGGAAGCTGGGATGGAACTGAATGTTCCAATGTTACAGTCACGTGATTGGTTCCCCAGACCTTTCCGCCTTAGGAGTTTTTTAAAAGTCACCTCAGGAACATAATAGAATTCCTAAAAGAAGAAACCAGAAAGGCCCTGTATCTAATTTCTGTCTTAGGAGAGGCAGTCAGTGGACATTAGTTGGGGTGAAGGTTTTAGTATCCAAGTGGAGTCACCTTCATGGTTGAGGTACTGGTCTGGGACGATGTTGTCTGGGTGTGTGACTGGGGTATTCTTTGCAAGTGAGTACCCTCTTGAGTCGATGGGGGTTTTGCCATGTTTGGTTGAAACAGTGGTGTTAGTGTGGGGTGTAAGTAGGTCAAGAGGCCTTTTATTAAGGCAAGATAGAGACCCTGTAGGGGTTCTTAGTCACACTGGAATTTGAAAAGGAGTTGTTTGAAGTGACCATTTTGTCTTTTACTTTAAACAGCTATTAGGAGAAGTTTGGGGCATGTTTTGGCCCTGAAAGCTCTATTGAATGTCTCTTCCCAGAGCATACGTAGCATTGCATAATTTGAGAAGTGAAATGTGTATCCATTGTCTACAACTCTGAAGGGGATAAGGAATGTCCTGGCAGTGCCTGGTATTGTGGCCCTTGCATGTGTAGAGATATGTGATTTTGACTTCTATTTGGAGTGTCTCTGAGACAGGAGATTCTTTTTTTTTTTTTTTTTTTTTTTTTTT